>NC_057781.1:1861990-2172044 GCF_014825855.1 Bombus pyrosoma
AGTTGCCACGTTAGCTCGAATCTTTCACGCGTCGAGGATAACATAAATGGATATTCTCCAGTTCTTCCCTTCTTTTTTCCCCTCTCCGTTTTACTTTCCTTTTCTTTCTACCTCTTTGTACACTGTATTTTCGTTCCCGTGTACGCTTCCATCTGGCTTGCAGGTGAGACAAATGGCGAGTCGAAGAATGTCGGGACAAAAGGAGGCCAGAAGCATAACACGCGTGACTCGTTCGAGATCACGGCACACGTTTACGCAGGTACCGGCCGGTTCACGTGGCTGGTAAATTAAATTCTAATAAAGCTCGCCGAAACGGGAAAGAAAAAAGTAGTCGAGTAGTGGTCCACCAGCGAACAATGGCGTTGGAAGGCGTCGCAGGCAGCGCGTCTTCGGCCGACACGAACCGCGGATAATTATATCGAGGCGGTGACCAGGAATTCTCGCAAAAAAACTTGCCTTCGGTCCCTACGGTGCTCGCAGTGCCACCATGGGATGGTTAACTAACTCGCCGGCTACGTCGCTCAGGTGGTAGGTGTTCGGTGGTAGGTGTGTCGCTTTCGAAACGCGTCGGCCCCGTGTAAAAAAGGTGATCGGTGAAAAAGACGGCGCGGCGAATAGTTTCATTCCTCCTGTTCCCTGCGGACTTTGCCTGGTAGCACGGTTGTCTCTTGTCTCGTTCGGAAGCTTTGATATCTTTCTGCGTTGGTGAATAGAACGGGGATAAGAAGCCACGCAAGAAACTGGAGTGATTCAACGTTATTAATGAGAGATTCGGTTGATGTCTGATGTATGGAACGTGCGAAAAGTTCGAGTACGAGAAAGTATAGGATAAGGTAGAGTTATTTGATTCAGAAAGGTACTTGACTCAAGCTTCGCAATTTGCTTTGTAATTTACGTTTGAAAATAGATATAGAAAAATGAGTAAATGATACAAACAATCTCATGGTTGATTTGTTCGAATAATTTTCTCGTTTCTAACATTTTCTCTGATTGCAGTTAATGTGGCTACACAATATTTCCTCATTCTTTCGTTATTAGGTCAAAGGCTAATGGTTTCTTGTAACATACGTCAAGCTTGATTATTTTGTGCAAAGTTCAAAATGGGATTTTAAACTACTGAACCTTAAATGAAGTTAGTTAGTTAGTTAGTTAGTTAGCATTACTTGAGAGCTTGGAAAAGCTTGTTCGATAGAATTTGTTCTTCTGTAAAAGTTCTTCTCGGGAATGACTTCAATCTTCTTTATAAATTATTCTAACGTTTTTACTATTTGATGGATAAGGAGTTTAACTGAAAATTGCTACTCTTTTCAGGATCGACACGTGAAGAATTCTAGCAAGGATCCGCAGATGGACTCCAGCCAAGACTATTCTCTGCTACTGGGTTACGAGAACAAGACGCACACAGTTCTTCGTTTCAGCAGACGATACGATACGTGCGACCCGCGGGACCTCAAGATCACGGTAGGTGGTTTGATTTATATGGCTTCCGGCGTGAAAGATAATTTCGCGTAGCGCGCCAAGTGCTCGCCTGAGGATCGTTTGACAGATTTACGAGAAAAATTGAACAGTTGAGCATGATGCCAGCCAGCCGAGGAGGAATTATTTATCGCGGTTCTTTAGGAAATTGAGCACCGCAGCTATATACGGCGCGCTAAATAATTAATCCCTTCTGCTGGAATGGCAAGCGTATGGGTATACATCACGATCGAAGTACTTAATATCGCGATCCTGCAAAATTGCCGTCAATTTCGTAACTGTCTCGCGTTTACATACCGTCACCGGACTGTACAAAAACAGAATCACGAATCGATATTAACCGTCCGTGTCATTTCGCCGTAAATTTATCGTGAAAACCTGGTATTTTACAACGTTCAAATACATATATTGCTTGATGATATAAATTACATTTTTTAAAGCGCTACTAATCTAGAACTGCCGTGTGATCGTTAAAGCATTTCTAATATGATCTTACGTAAGATTCAGATTTGTTGCTTTTGCAGTCACTCAAAGTTTATGCATTTAGCTATATTTACTGAGGTTTTTATTAAGCTAGAAATGTAATTTCATGTATCTGTTTTTACGATATTACTTTTAATATGGTAATTAATATATAGCAGATATTTGGCCATAATTACAGGTTGGTAGTGCGTCCTTTTTATAAATAACGAAACTTACTTAGTTACATATTAAAAACCATTTTTATTCTTCAAACGAGAAATCTTGAAACGAGAAATCACACATATCAATAGTGATTGTTTCACTCTTGTTTTTTTTCACTGTGAAAAGTGAAAGTGCTTAATGATAGGAAAATGCGATTGAATCGGACATGATCTAAACGCGATATTCAAAAATATTTATCTCAATACGAGTGATTAGAATTATCGCAAGGTAGAAATTAACGCGAGGCGACGGCGCGACATAGAATCGCCGCAGTAGCGTCCGACAATGGGAAATCGTGGAAATACGAGCGCGATTCATTACACGTCGCAATTAACGTTAATTAACCGACATTACGGGTAGCAAATACGCGGCGTAGCGGCAGCAAAAGTGTCAGGAATTTCACGACGGTTCACGGTCGGCTAACGAGAACGAAGTAGTGCGTCGGCGTTACGGAAAGTCGTGGGCGGTATGCAGAATCATTAGCGAGCCAAAGAGGGGAGTAGAGAAGGAGGAGATATTAACATAGGCCGGTGAAAATTCAAAGACTCGTTATCATCAGGCAGCCTTCGTTCCCTGAATTCCACGCGGCGGAATAGGACGACCAAGTCGACCTAGTTCTTTATTTCGCCAGTAATTAACTCAGAAATAGATCGAGCCATGATAGAGCCGTTTAATCGGTTGGTACCGCGGCTTCAACTTTAATAGAAGATATTACACGCGTGTTGCGATTCGCTCTAACTTTGTACATACAGCCTAGAAATTTATGGCAGTGTAGCAGGGCAGCGGACGTTTTGCGTTGAACCACGGTGTGCTTTCGAGGGACTGGTCGCATAGCTAATATCGCTATTGATATGCAGTTATGTCTTCTGCAATCTTCAGTCTATTTTCAAACATAAGCCTAAAGCTACGTCTTTGCCGAAGCAACGATGACGAATATTTTGTCGATTTTCCACGCTTCTTGAGAAAGTTGCTGCTTGTTGCCTGTTTCTACTCAAAGCGCTAGAGATTAAGGACAAATAAGAAATACGTGAAGCACGTCGCGACAGAAACAAATGTTCCTTCGAAGCATATTTGTTGATTGTTTCATAGAACTCGTTGCTAGGAACAAATGTCGCTTTGGAACCGCGATCAAAATTGTTTGAAACATGCGGCAACAACGGACGAAAAGTTCCTCGTTATTGCTTCAACGAGGGACGCATCTTAGGGAAAATACTATTAATGGATAAAGACAAGCTAATTAGCAAAGACATAGGACGAGATGGACTTAATTAGTCTTAGAGAAGTTACAAGCTTGTCGAACGAATTAGTCGATGAACGCGTATAATTACGTATTACTAATTGTCGTTTAAGGGCCAGTAACATGAAAACGGTAATTGAACGTTTCCTCTGTCCACATTTTCATTCAAGGTTGTTTCGCGCTAGCCCTAGTACCCATACGTAGACTCGTAAAACCCGAGGCGACTATAAAACGATCACGAACTTTGGAAATAATTGCACGGTTTATGTTTTGCGTGGCAATGTCACGGGGAACATGCATGTACCAAGTCTGGCAACGACTCGACGGACGATGAATATTCGCTTTCTGTGTTCGCGTAAATAATTGACGCGTGGAACGCAAATATTAGCAGGGAACGAAGCGAAGTCAGTGAGAAACGCTGACACGTTGACACGGAGGAATTTCTCTGGATTGGACGGTGTGCGTCTCAAGACTCGCGAAATAGGATTGCTTTGTCAATAGAGTAATTACACATCGTTTTCGTAGAGAACAAAATTACTTTAACATCTGTTTATTCTACTTTGGATAAGAAAAATTGAAGAGACGAACCAACCCAGCTGCTTACCGATTCTAAGGACTCGAGTGTACAAATTAATTAGTCGGAACAACTGTTCAAAATTCTACTGAATAACTGCACACGAACAAAGTAAATCGGTTTGTCGATCCTGAGAACTCGAGGAAGTCTATATTATGTAGATGAAGATTTCAGAATTTCGTTGTCGCTCAGTCCGATCTTTTCCACGTAGTCGCTAAACAGAATTTAGAAGAAACAGACGGTGGCTACTTCGCGATCTCGATCTCGAGAATCCGTTGCGAGGAAACTGAACATGGCGAATGCAGTGACCGCAGGAATGTCCATCTAGCAGTTGAGTCATCAAAATACTTGGGTGCAAAAATAAAACGAGCCACCGCGGGTCGAGATTGTATCGGGACGACAAACGACGAAGTCAGCTCCCCTTTTCTTTTATCTGATCGCGTGACGTATCGGTACCCTACATGATATTTTTACGTGTCACGTTCGCCTCGTAGGACGACCCTAACCGGTAACGTGGTGGCTCTCGCGGAAGGCACCGCTGAATCCGTAGGTGGATCGAGATACTTTAAACGGACCAGCGAGGTTTGTTACAGCATACGTTTATACAGGGTTATCGGCGATCGCTGAATCACCAAGCGAAACGTACCAGGCTTCTTTGTCTTGGAACAAAAGTTACGGTTGAAGAGATTGTGGTAGGATCGGCCACGGGGTTACCTGTGAGTAAATAGGTCGAACTGCAATACAATGTACTTTCCTATGAGACATCGTCGCGAAGAACTCATATGCTCTCATCGTATTAATTTCAATTCTATAAAATTAAATAATAGTATTTCAAAATAGACGAAGAACGAGAAGGAAACGAAATTTTACGACACGTATTCTCTAACGACGGATCAAACGAAAGTGTATTTAAGAAAGCCAACACGTGCGAGGTTAGTTTCAATGACTACTATTACAGAATCTTATAGTAACTATTTGCTGAATGGGAAACTGTAAGATAAACAAATTTTAATTATATGCATCGAACGAATATACGTACAGGTAAAATTCTTAACGCGAAGACGTATTTACACGGCAATCTGACAATCGATCGACGTAGTCGACATAGTAGTCGAGACAAAATACGAGCTTATTTTATACGAACGTAAGACAGAAAAGAATTTGTGTCGTGGTACGCGTCGATTTCGTGTCAAATTATCGATACTCCGCACAACTACCTAGCGTCGTTTCTCATGTATCCGTGTGCTGCTGCAAATTGGCAATAGGTACATACGAGACGGGTTGTCGCCGGTACGAGGCTTCGAACCATTGTTATTTCTACCGACAGCCATGGCGGATTAATCGAATGAGCATCAAATTAAGCGATGTTCTGTTGTAACAGGCTTACATGGAAGAGGGCTTCGATTGCATATTAATATTGCACGGCTGGCCTCGCCTTTGCTTTAGTATGCAGACCGTCTCATCAGCGGTACGTGAAATTAAACTTGACTACGTCGTAGACGACACAGATGTAGCCAAGGGAGCAGAAGGTCTTACGAGGTCTCTCTTATTTACGGGGCGGTAATTTTAGCGCATCACTCTTGTGTGTGCTTGTAATTAGTTCATTAACGAATGTGTACGTGGGCCGTACGGTCATGACAGGGAGAAACGAGTGACGTTTCGGCGTGCATTGAAATATGTATTTTTCATAATTAAGCTTGTTTACCTGAACGAATGCGAGTTGCACGAAGCGGAGTTATGCAAACCAGTAATTATTTCGTTAGCCATGGTGTGCTGTCGCAAACGAACCCTGACGACCAAGGCAGAGTTTCTAACGCGAGAATACAGAATTCTCTCTGGCGTGCGGAGATTCTCCGACTCACGCAGAAATGTAAATATTCCTGGAAGACGTTTCGCGTAATACGTATATTTACTTACGTAGCGTCGTGAAGTGTCGTGGAAGAAAATGGAACAGAAATCGAACAGAGACGATAGAAGATGTGTAAACGGTAGCCTGTGTTGACTTTTCAGTCGGGACAAATAAATATCCAACAATTGTATTTACGATCCAGTTTTACGTATGCACGCGGGTCGTGCCGTCAAAGTGAATGCTGTCTTGGTCCTTTGCATGCGATAAATTTCCCGATGAGCGGCGAGCGCGACACGGCGCAGCGGGACGTGCTGGAGTCAACGAGCGGCGAACTCCTGCGTCGGATGTCGACGATAGAAACCGCAAAAGTTCTACGGCACGTAGCAACTGGGTTCCCCTTTGAGGAGGAACAGCAGTCGGGTAAGGATTTTGCGACCGGGGAGTATTATGCAACCCGGCCCTGACTGGCAATGGAACCGACGTCACTGGCAGTTTCCACTTTGCAAGATTCGTAGTCCGGTTTTTCCATGTTCCTGTCTCGCTCTCTTTTTCACGTGATATCCTCTCTAGGAAAATCGGCACGAATTGTAAAGAGGAAGAGAGAGAAAGGAATGGATACAGAAGGATTGCGGGGAACCAGAAAAAAGAGAGAAACGCAGGAAGGAAGAGAGGCAGAGAGAGAGGGAGAAATCGGCCGATTCGTACGTACATATTCGGAAAAGCGCATGGAAAACGAAGAGGTCGAGGAGGAAAACCGCGGAAAAACAGAGAGGATGGAAATGAAGAGAGTTCACGCTAGCTGGAGGATATGCACGTGAACGTTACTGGTGCGGTGGGGAGATTGGTGTGCCTTGCAGAGGGGATTGGCTAGCTGACCTCGTTCTGCTTCTATTCACTTCCTATCTGTAGCCGTATCTAGTTTACCACTTCACTCCCTCTGGCTGGCTGGTTGACTGGCCGGCTCTATAGTAGCCAACGCGAACTTCCTGAATAAGGTCCTCCCTCGGCACTAGAACTGATCGCTATTCCGAATGGTTCGGTTCGATGTAAAAGGAAAATCGAATTTGACCGATGCCTTTGGGATCGACAGGGAAGAGGGGTTTGGACTAAGGGGGTGGAGTAACGGGAGAGTCGCCAGGTGGGCTGACGATCTTATTGGGTGGATCCGTAGCGTCGTAGCAGAGGGCGCCAGGGGGATTTGCCGGAAGCTACTATCCGGTACGACGGGAAATCGAATCAACGTGGAAGGAGATTCCGCGGGCCCTCCGGCGCCAGATTACATACGTTTGGAGACAATTATTGGCAGAAATTCGATTCCTCCGTCACGCAGCCGAGACTGAATTGTTGCGTTAATCGGTCATTTCGATGCTATTACGCGTAGAATGGATTGTCCTTTAATTTCAATTGATCGAGAAGTCTATGTTTCGCCTCGTATCGTACAATCTCTTCGGTAAATGAATCGACTTGACTTTTTATCGATCCCAATAAATTAACCGGATAATTTTATCGGAGGGTAATCCTCTTAGCCAAGCTTTCCACTATGCAGAACCGCTTCCTTTACGACTTACTTTCCTAGCCAATCGAAGATCTTCTTGAACGAACATTCAAAAGCCATCGATTTAATCGAGCGTAAAACGAACGTGATCGTTTTCGAAGTAAAATAGTCGAAATTTTTAAGTAATCGTATAGGGGAGGCGAATTCCAATTACACCGATGCTTGTTCTCCCCCATTTTTCGTAACTGGCAATCCGGCCGGTTGTCAACATGTTTGTTAAAGGGAGCCAGACGAGATTGAGTGAAACCGACTGCCTACTATGAACACGCACACACACATACACTTCGGTAACTAATGACAGTTCGAAGAAGTTCCCTCGTTCTCTAAGTTTTCCAATCGACCAAAAACTTGTAAACTGACATCTACCTAGAAGAATCCAGTCCGGCAGACAGACCAGAGATTCGTTTTGTTATCGACGCGGCAAGTAGACGCGATTTTCCACGAGATGGCCGCGATCAATCCCAGTCTTTTGGATCCCGTTCCAATCAGCGTTGCGTTCACCCTCAACCACGGTTCGTACTATAAACGACGCGATAAAGTTCCAACCGAGAGAAGGGTGGAAGTTTCGAATGTGACGCGATTACGGAGAAAGAAAACGTTTGAATTGTTCCATCTCTTGTTTCTCTTCGAACGTTTCCAATCTGCCGATCATGTTCCATCCGATCGTCGGTGCGTTAAAATCGCGTGCAGCAAATAGAGAGGAGACGAAGGCGACTAACGTGGGTGCATAAACTGACTGAACGAGATTCAAGTAATTAGGATCAAAGTTAAACCATGAAACTATTTTATCCTCTAAATGAAATTGTGTGGCAATCGGATGGAATTTTGATAATTTGCTATTGGCCCTCGGCTACATGGGAGGAAAACCGTAATTCGAATGTGTCACTTGAACGTCGAGGTTTTATCGAGGTTGATCGAACGAAATTAAGTAAAAACATAACAGCGAACATTATGTTTTCTAAATGTTTCAATATCTCGTTGCAATGATTATTTCTTCCAGTATTTGTTAAAACGTATAAGGGACTGGTATTAGCAAATTACTGATCGACTAAAGCTGTAAATTTGTTTATGTAGCAGATTCGGGGGCGCCCGTAAACATTCAGTTTGTGATTGTATGAGGAGTTGGCCATTAAACTCGTGTTTCGGATTACCTCTAATTCCTCGCAGGCGTCGGGTAGAGGGAGTGGGGATTAGTTGAAGATTAAGCTGTTGGACACGTTACTAGCCATGGTTGCAACCAGGCGAAACTTCTCTAGGGTTTCCTTAGAAGCTCTTCTTTCCTTCGCGAGCTAAAAGTTATCGACGCTATGCTTGGGGCTAAATTGGATAAGCATTGCTGGCCCATAGCTTCGTCTTGGCGAAACGATGAAAGGAAAATGGCGCGGAAGAACCTCGAAGCAGCGGATGCGTTTCGAAACATTTCTTCCTTCAAAATTACAATGCAATTTTTTGTACATAGCTTAACCAGGCAATTGCATTCAATCTCGGAAGTTCTCCGAGTTTTTTTTTATCAAGGATATTGTCGTCGTATGATTCAGCCACATCCATTTTAAATTTCAGCGTACGATGGGTTTGTTTCGAGAACATTTGACAGATAGACGAGTGACACTTTATGATTTGAAAACGATGACATGTCGAAGTTGAAATGACAAGGAAAAAAGAGAAGAATCCAGGGGAAAAGTACTTTTCGCTGTACCACACTAATTTCGTTTTACAAAAGAAAGTGCGGATCGATGCGAAAACCTCGTTACCTTGGAAAGAACGAATCGAGAGAAAAGCTTTATATAGCTGCACTGCAGTAGATCAATATTCGACGGACATATTATAAGAATTGCGTCCCAAATGTAGGATGCGATGTACGACCTGGAAAAAGAATGCATAAAAATCCACGAGATTATTTCTAAACAAATATACGCGAATATAGCGTGTCAGTGGATTATTCGTAATTTGTGAAAATGAAAAATTATAGGTACTCTAGGTCTGGGTATTCAGCGTTGAATTTTCCAAAATATATCTCTTTCATCATCCTTTTTTCTTCTTTTTTTCCAGCTGGCTGATTACCGCTCTCTATTTTTTCGTCGACAGATATTAAATAGTATCAAAGTTATAAAAATAGCCGAAATCATTCCACGTGCACAATACAACGAGGATGTTAGTTTGTATCATTTTTGCTATGTATTTTACTCGGTAGTGTTTCTTTCTTTTATGAATCCGTTATCATAGATGTTTCGTGCGGAATTCAACGAAGACAAAATCAATTCGTCCGAAATCGAAAAACCGGCGAACGATTTACGGATAAAGATGCGAGATAACGATCACAGAGTGCAGTCGTAAAATTAGATTAAAAGCGCGTCGTCAAAGCTTTTCTAGCTCGGTCCGCGGACACGAACTAGTTTATACGCGTGCGAGCTTGCCGAGCTCGACGCTATTAAATCGTAGCAACATATATATTACGAAATCGGCCACGGAGCTTAACTGCTTACACCGAAGCTTAAATTAGGTGGCGTTCGCTCACAAGCTCGGAACAGCGTTAACCAATTTTATCGTGGCCGTTAGACATGTAAATTAGCTGCATACAAAATAAGCTAATGCAAAACGGAAGCGATCGTATTTAAAGGAGGTGGCTGTGCAACGGAAAAGGGACGTCCCACAAAGAAAGAGCCAGTCATGCGATTTTAAGCTGCTTTCTTACGAAACTCACGCTTACGCGCATTTTTT
This sequence comes from Bombus pyrosoma, assembly GCF_014825855.1. Taxonomy (NCBI): domain Eukaryota; kingdom Metazoa; phylum Arthropoda; class Insecta; order Hymenoptera; family Apidae; genus Bombus; species Bombus pyrosoma. Next base: position 1,872,084 of record NC_057781.1, read on the forward strand.
TTTTTTTTTTTTTTATTAATCCTCTTATCACTCACGGTCAATCGTGATTAAATCTCGTCAAATGGAATATTTTACTCGGTGGTAACTTTGAAATCAATGAGATGGAAAATCTGAAGGATGAAAGTGTTAACATTAACAACACTGCACTCTAGTTCTCTAACCCCCTATCAGTAAGAGCTTAACCATTGTTATTCTGAGGACCGATTAGGAAACATGAGTGAAATCCGAGTTCCGTAAGTATCTTTTAATAATCGTTTAATCCCTTGTTGGACTGTCTCTATTACGCTCGTGCGATCGAGTCGAATATACGAATATGCAGCGGAACGCAAGCGTACAATCCCTTACCCCCTGGTTCTACATGTTCTTTATTGAAACACCGAACGGCGAGATTAAGCCAGGCTTATAACGATTATGCGTTATGGCTTTGCCGAGGAAACAATTTCCATTATCATTAATTGCGGTTTTATATGCAAAAATGTGGCGGCACCGACCTGGTTTCTCGTTCCAAGCATAAAAAGTGGTAAAAGGCGGAATGGTAAAAGGATGAGGAGTAGAGAGAGAGAGAGAGAGAGAGAGAGAGAGAGAGAGAGAGAGAGAGAGAGAGAGAGTGAAGGAGAGGAGGAGGAAGAAGAGAGAACATGTCTCACGCAATACACAGACGACATTAATCTTTCGGAAGTTGACGGGGTTGTCATAGCCTTGCCGATCGCGATCGCGGCCCTCCATTAATAAAACTGATCCAGCGAATGATTTCACTTGTAGCCATACTGGCGTGTACACATCGCGGCGTTACATCAAAAGCCACGCGCGGAAGTTTATAGTTCGTAACGAGGTTTACCTGGATTCGTGAGCAAAATGTGATTGTGATTTATGATCTGAAAATAATCGAACGGTCGAAAGCAATTTCGCCGCAGTCCACCCTTTAAGCGCGAACTGAACTTTTTACTGAATTCTTTCCCCAATTTTTAATAAACCACTATAAAAAAGGTCGAAGAAAGAAGGTAGACGAAATTCGCGGAAACGAGAAGTCGCGTTATACGTAAGGACGATCTTTCAAAGGGTTAATTTCCAAGTTTTTATCGAGCAGCCGTGACGAGAGAATAAAACGACGAGCGTCCAGATGGTCCCCATATGTGCGAAATTTCAAAGAAAGGATTCATCGCGACTAAAGATTTGTCCGGGTGATTCGATAACCTGGAGGTTCGAAAGAAATAACTTCATATTGTATAAAATTCATTCGCCGATTAACCATGAACTTGCAAAAAGTTTTCACACCTCGAAATATTACAAAAAAGAGAACCACCAAACTAGAATATCAGTATCTGGTTTTCGTTTTTCGATCGATGCATCACAGTTACCCGCGAACTGTCGAACAAAGTTCGCGCTTCGATCTTCTCTTCAGTCGCATTTCTATCGCGCGGCTGATAACTACCGCGAGGCGATCGATTAAGTGTTGGCCCGAACGTTTAAACTGTCCGATCATTTCGACCCCAAATGCCAGCTAGGAAATACCCGTTGGCAGCGATAATGCAACTATTATGTCTGCGGCTGCGCCCAGGATCGGAGTTGGCGTAGCTAACAGCCGCCAGATATTGCAAGTTAATTTAAACTTTCTCCTGTTTGCCCGCAATCTTGTATGTTCTGACGCATCCGTTGCTATTTCTTATAATAGCACTCGCGACATTTAAAACGCCACGTTATTTAGAATAGCGTTTAACCGTAAAAAAACGTCTGTTCAATCCCAAATGCCATTAAAATTCCAACTTGAAGATAGCCGGAAAAAGAGGAAAGCAGTCACGTTAATAGGAAACCGGTTTCCGTAACGATTTTTTAAGGGGATGCGTGTACGTGTTAATTTAATCTCGTATATGTAATCGAGGTATTCTTGAGAAAGAGACACTGAGAAACGTCATGGTACAAGTATATATACGCTGCTAGTATTCTTTAGAAAACACTGCTGCTAGTACGACGATGCAGTTCGCCTCGAGGAAACAAAACTTTGTAGCTTACTTTGCATCCCTAAACCATGAGCATGCACGTCCGACCGTCGGACGTAGTATTCCGTGTCGCGTGTATGTGCACGGAAATCGACGTATACTGTGTAACGTGATGCGTAAGTGCAACCTTATCTAAGTGGCAGTTTCATTCTTCGAACGAGCAGACGTTGTCCAGGAAAACGAGAGCAATTGTTCGTATTTCTGATCAGGTGCATCTCTAGGGAGTTGGCAGAGTGTATCGTGACACCAGATGGTGGAGATACTTTTTAATGGAATCGAATCTGCTAGTTGACGCACGTGAACGCGTAATCCACGTGACAAGTTAGAGCAGTTAAACTTTTTCTTCGAGGAAAAAGGTATCTCGTTCTGTTCTTTATTTGTGATAAATACTTTTTCTTATGACTTCTCTGAACAAGTAGTTTTCTCAGGTTAGGACAAAGCTACTTGATTGAACTAAGCTTCAATATCTCAAAATTCAACTGTGAATTATTGCATGGAATAATCAAGTTGGTTATTGTGAGACATTGCGAGACACTAGTAGTATTTTGTATAATAACGAAAAAACAAGAAAATATTGTATCCTCTATTATAAAGGAGGAAATGACCGGAATAATCTTGCCATATCCTGCCCTTGTTCGATCGTGATTGGTAATTTTTAGCAATTCTCGAAATGTGAAACTCTCACTTGGACGTAAATTGTAAACCTAGTACCGTCGTCCCAGGAGAGACAGCCAACGGGAGAACAGACAGAAGTATGATCTTTCTCCGCTGTAAAACTATAGTTTCCTCTGCGAGCCTGTGAGACCGGATAGAGTTCGAGTTGAAGTTTCGCGTGTTACTTCCCAATTCTCATCTCTAGCTGCACACAGGAAAACTTCTTCCCCTGCCTATTTTCTCCTATTCAGGCCTCCGCTGGATGACTCTTGTTCGAGCGGTTCCAGAGAGGACGCGACTTACACGGAAGGAAGGAGGCATTTTACCCTCTATTCCCTCTCCTTTTCTCTTTGTCTTCCCATCTATCGTTCACTCGGCCGTCCTCTTTCCTACTCTCTGCTATCGTTCCTCCTCCGTTAATCCATGTGTGCACACACTGTGGCGCATGCACCGCTGGCGAACCACCCCCTCGAGCACGCGGAAGTTAAACGAAGAGGTAATCCTGAGCAAATATCTTGGAATCAGCGATAGTTGAACTAAGTTACGGGTGAACAACTCTTTCCCGTTTCCGCAGTCAGGTTATCGCACATAATATATCGTTCTCCGTGAGAATATCGTATCAAGCTGGGTCGGTGCCACCGCGAACTGGGGCGAGGTGTTAAGACAAATATAGTATGCATCTTCCTTTTCGTTTAATTTTAGACTTGATTTACTGACGAACTGATATGTCTGAAATATTTGATGATCTTGAACAACAGAGGGTGCGACCTCTTATATTCGTTTATTTTTGATACAATTTTCGGCGTTTCTATATAGATACGCTTATCGTAGATCTATAATATATGTGATGAGTTGAAAACTCTAGTATCTATTCTTTAGTTCCACAATTAATTAAATTATAATTTTATTCTCTAGCAGTGGTTTATACTAATACTGCGATTCTCAACTAGTTATATAAATCCTTGTTTGCGTATCGAACGATAACTTTTTAAGCCAATGCTACCTATAAAAAAAACCTTGGGTTATTTTATCCTATTGATGGTTCCCCTTTTCTTTTTCTCCGCTTTCATTTCAAGCTTGATGTAGGAATTCTTTTGAAATAGACATCGACGAGGTTTGTATGAATCGACGACGGAATATTACGAAGATTCCTCTCTTATAAATCCGCTCGTGGCGACGAGAGCATCGAAGGGAAATGTGGGTCACCGATTGGATTCCATTCCATGCGTGAAAGCGCGCCAAAGAAATTGAGAAACCGAGTCGCATATTGCAGTAACCTTGCTCCGTTCGATTTGTATGTGGTATCGACGAGTTTCATGCACATACACGTAAATGTATACACGTAAGTACTGATGCACGAGACACCTTATGATACGATATGCGTAGTGATACACTGAATATCCGCATCATTACAGAGTTTTTCGAGGTAGAATTACGAAAGCGTTTCGAGCTGACAGGTAGGTCGCGATAGGAATCTAGAGACCGTATTCCTGAGGGGAGCAATTAATCAGGGCAATGAATTGGTGAAAATTATGTAACTTAGTGGTTATGTAAATTTTAATTAATAGATAATAGCATGTTTTTCTACTGGTTTGTGTATACGGTTACTGCATCGTCCGCTTGTTCGTTGTTAATCGTTAATTAGCAGCATACACTTTTCATGAACACGTGAGATATTTAGTATCCAGAACTAAGTTTCCAGGAAGGATGTTCGTATCGGTATGAATGCAATTTAACAGGTCAGCTATTTTAACAGATGCATTTATTATTTACGCACATACTATACTATCAGGAGTAGGTCATTTGTCAATATTAATATATGACAATTTGAAATGAAATGGCAATGAAAATATTCTCAATGTATCTATGATATTTTTATTAGTAGCGACATGAGCTTTAAAATAGGTTATTTCAGACGATAACTACGTAGAAAAATAAGCACTTCCTTATATTACATGAACACAATCTCGATAAAGTTCGTTTGGATTAGTCGACTTAATCGAGTTCAAGCAGCTTGGCTTCGCGCAAGCCTGTGTTTATAAAAGACAAAATAATAGAGTTGATGTCGTTTGAATCAGAGTAACCTGACTGAAGGGAGATATCTAATGGAAAATTAGAGGAGATGTTACCTTGGAAATTAAATTGTGTTACTTAGCAACGGTTGTTCCATTTGAAGCTTAAACGAATATTTCTAATTTGAATGCATACTAGTAAAATAGTTTAAAGTTTCATACTTATTCAAACTTACAGATATATTTTAAATCAAGTAATCATAAGTTAAATATTTTGAATTCCAACTCGATTGACCTTCAGACAACTCGAGTTCCGAGAATAAAAAGAGCCGCTAATAATTAGTTATTCCCGTCAAGATGAAAGTATCCTTTAAAAAAATGCTTTCGTGAAAGTTACGCGCGCGCCTTGCACCCTCCCTGGAAGCGGCATGAATTTCCAAAAGAGGAGGTAATGTTTGGAATTACCGTGGACACGGAAAAAGCTCGCGCTCGTCTGTAATCTTCTTTGCCCGTGAATTACGCGCTTATCGAAGCGCTATCCCTTTCTCCGCAGAATCCTTGGATTAATATAAGTTGAGACCCTGCAATCCCGTAAGCTCGCGGTCGGCAGCGTGCTATACGCCTGACACGAATTCCATCATTTGGCGTTTCCACACTGTGTTGTGTGTTCCCGGTTCGATTAGTCTTTTTCGCTAAAACACGGCGCAGTAGTAACAGGTGTCCAATACTCGTGTATAATGTCCAAACAAGCTTTCCGTCGTTTATCAGAGTAATCTGGAATGTAACATTGGTTTTCCACGATTCTAACTTCGTCACAGCAAGTCAAATAGCGACAATGGAGATACAAAAGCGGCCGATTCACCAATACTGAGGGATCCCAGAATAATAAAGCAACCGTTATCAATTCTTCGAGTAGAGACATTGTAATAGAACGTGGCTGCAGAGCATGGTAGTATGCCAAGAGAATGGAAAGAACCGTCATTCGAGAACAAAAGAGTGAATCATCCGTGGAAACGTAATTGCCGCTTCGGTTAGAATTTCTCAGTTTTCGATTCGAATTTAGTCCGCTGATTCTTGGATCTCGGTTAACTCGTTAGACGTGGACATTAACCTTTACTATAGTCGAACGCCATTACGTGTCCGTTCGCTGCTGAGTATTATTCGCCTTGTTCTCCTACAATGTGAAGATAGGCGAACAAAAAGTAATGGTATAAATTAGATTTTTCTGTAAAATCCTACGTAAATTTTGAGAGTACGATTTTTTATTCAATGTATTTTGTGCAATGTATAACTTTTGACTGTAAAGTTCGATATATCATAGATATATCAATAATCGACTATTGCTTACTTGAGCTTCAACTTCTAAAATTATATTTTACAAGAAACATCAATAAATAATCCTGCTTTTTCGATATTTGTGAAATTTATCAATACTTTTCATCGTCGTTACATACGCTAGTAACAAAAAACGACGCATTTAGAAAAACCGTATTGACAACTTCATACAGAGAAATGATGATGGTACACTGTATTTTAAGTTTACTTTAGAATTTATCTCCTATATAAAGCGCTTTTCGAGAAATGAACATTAATCGTGTGTACCAGTGCAACGAAATTATAGTTGAATATTAAAGAAATTAAAACGTATATCGCGAATGTCTTGCACATGATCATAGACGTTTCCATTCCACTAGAAACTGTGTAACGAAATTAGAATCGGCGATAGTGGAAATTCAACGTAATAATAAAACGGACCAGATACGATTCGAGGTTCGGGTCAATTATCGCGTTATGTTTTCGAAACTTTTAAAGACTTAATTGTTACGTGTTTCGCTGGTTGACGAAAAAAAGCAAAGTCGTGGCTTGTGGCAGTAGAGCCGTAGCGCCGAGTCCATGAACAGAAACGATTAGAGTTTCAATTGAAGTTCATCAAGTAAGTGGATCGTTCGTGGCGGCACGGTGTCGCGCTCACTAGGGTCGGCTGTTAACCCTCTGGCAAGGACAGGCGAACTTCGATGTTGTTTTATGCAAAGTGTTCTAACAGGAAACTTTCATAATTCGACGGGTCGCGATATCGCGCGATTTTGGTCGCGTGCGGTTCGAACAGACGGTCCGGCTAATTACCAGGCACTTCATTTCATCGTCTTCGCGAACGTTCAACATCGTCGTACAAACGCTTCTCGTGGTCTCTCGTTCTCTGTCGAATTTTAAATTTCTCTACAAACTTCTTGTTTGTGTCGGAGCTGATTTGCCATGTGATGGAAATTCGCTGGAAGGCGATGACGCGCGAAGGTACTAAAAGCCACGGAGATGGCTTTATCGTGGCTACGTTAATAACGTTACAAGTTGCGAAATACCTGCCACGATACATATGAATACACGTATCCACATGTATAATTTCGCATGATAGTGAACTATATACATCTCTGTTCATAAGTATTAGAACATGCACAGAAAGTGAGATTATCGTCAGAAATGATAAGAGAACTGTTTAAAAATTATAATTTGATTTGTAACTTATGTGTACAGTTAAATAGAAACTAAAAATCTAATTTTTATGTGTACATTACGTATTTTATATATATGTTTTATAACATGTCCGAGTTTTACATCTGCTTCATACAAATCTTTTCAATGAAACTTGGATTTCAATATTGTCGCAACTAAGAGGTGCGATTCTTAGTACAACACGTTCCCTCTTGTAACTTATACAGGTAGTTACACTTACGAATTTTTGCATCGTTATTTTGCATGAATAGAAATTTATGGTCGAAATCATTAATCGTTTCGTTTATAGATTAAGACAGTTGTCACAGTTTATATGAAACCATAGATTGCCTTAATACCTCTGAAGAGTGATGCACATGTGAATTGAATTTGACGCGCGGCTATCGGCACGTCACGCGTGTTTTTCCAGCATTCTGGGCAACGTTTGTCTATTATAACGCGCGTTCTCACAGATAAATCACTAACTATCGACTGAAAGCGCTATCATAGCTGTCTCTGGTCACCGTCTAACTTGTCGCGCGTGTGCACACATAGAACAGGAAAGCTATGTTCGCGGCTTTTGTCGATCCTGTCGCAAATAGAAAATAATATCGCAAGCTGGGCGATAGTTGTACAAAAGCGCGCATACGTAACGGCGAAACGCACGATTCACAAACACCGACAATGGGAATAACGCGGCGCGATTCATATGTTTCAGTTACGCGGATTCTACTTTCATCAGCGTGGCTCTATTTCGAGGTACACGCGAGCCGGCTCCATCATCAGCTTTTTATAGTGTCGATTTATGCGCGCGGATTCGCAGCAGCTTTAAAACGTTGGTATCTACGCACGATCTCGTAAAGTCCACGGAAAATAATGGCGTATTTAGGTCACGTTGGCGCCACGCAAGAAAAATCTCGTTCCGATGATTGGGAACGTTCATCTCGTATGCTAAGTGTGTCGACTGGAAATATGGAATTAATAATTACGCACAGTCGTACTAGCTTTTGCTTCTTACTGAAACATGGACTCTTGGGGATGACCTACACTGCTTTTGCCCTGGAAATATGCGAAACTTTTGATATATCGTATTCTTATCTTTTTCTTGTAAGAAATATTCCCGGAAACGAGCTTATCAAGAGAAAGAAATGTAATAAAGGGAGGAATCCTTGATGACAGAGTTAGATTCATTTCGTATAACTTCCCAGAAATATAGCGTTATCTCGCTATAAATATTAGGGAAGATATGTCGCGAACTAAGATTCGAACTTCAATCTTTTATTTCATCGGATAATTAACTTAACCGATTGAATTATTGTTTCGCGATAACGTCGCAACAAATCCTTATCTTTCCAACAACACAAAATCTTGGTATACATACAAAAATAAGGTATCTGTTCTCAATATTTCATGTCCGCCGCAAACAGATCTACAGAGCTGTCTACTTTCCATTGGAAAATCGACGTGGCTTTAAATCAATGCGAAGTCACCATTCTAGATCGACCGCATAAGAATTCAGGAAGCGCGGGGGCATGCATGTTGAGATGACGGTATTCCGATTTGTCAGAGCGACGAAGAATTCAATCAGGGTTGAAAATAGCAGGAAGGTAGGTAAATCGGCGTCCGTATCGCTGCGTCTCCACGATAGAGGCAAAAACATATTCCATTCCTATTACGCGGCTTATTCCTCGGTCCAATCTACCGGTATTCCTCACGCTGCCAGACGACACGCGCGACTGAGCGAGGCGAGGCGAGGCAAGGCCACCATCGCCGTTTTCCCTTTTGCAGACGGAATATATAGCGCGGCGAATACACCCGTTTGCGCTGTAGAGTGGCAACCACTCTTCCGGTATTCGCCACTCGATCTTCAATTTCGTCCCTCTATACACGAAATCCCAGCATTCCTACGAAATCCGCGCTATTTCGCGCTATTCGACTTGCCTGATGCTATCCAACCTCCAGGCCATCCCTTCTACCATTTCGCATATTTGTAGGAGGACTACTCGTTTCTCCGGCCGTGTTCACGGCTGCCGACCGTTCTTCCCCACACACGTGTATGATCGAGGCTGTCTGCAAAACTTCTAGCAACGAGCACGCAGAACCGACCGCGCGTCATTGCTACCCTTTGCCCAACGAACGAACGTCGAATCCTACCCCCATCGATGCTCCTCTCGTCCCTTGGCTTCTTCTTCCTTCTGGCCTTTCTCCGACCCCTCCTTCCACGCGTGCAACGATTTCGAATGGAACCCGAACAGTACCGTACGCGCTGCATCGAATTTCGACTACTTGCCTTCCGGTCTTTCAATGTTTTCCCGCCTTGTTGCTCGTCCGCTAGCTTATTCGGCTAAATGGCAAATACTCCGCGCTGGTCTTTTGGTTCTGTTGATTGGATGGTTCGGCCGGCACGCATGAATGACTTGATACGGAACTTTTGGATCAATCGCAGTGCTCCGGCTACGTTGCTGCTGCTGTTCGATTCAAAGCCCATAAGGTATTCGTTCCCGAGTTCCCATCTTCTCTGTCTGTGTGCACGCGTAATCCTGACTCCCTGTTGCCGAGAGAGCTAGCTCGGTCCATACTCTGGAAACGAGCCTGTCAGTCGTCTCTTCGATCCTCTTGCTCGCCTATACGCGTATCTACGGATTCTGTATCCGTTTTCCGCTTTTTGGCAATTGTTTTACCCGGATGCTACAACCCGTGATCCTCGCGCACTCTCGGCTTCGAAATTTATTTATCCGTAACATGGAAAACGTTCAAACAAGCGCGCAGGGTGAACGTTCGCTGCCACGGCAGGAATACCGAGGGAAATATGAAGAACAAACGAAAATCGTGCTCGGTGAAGATAGAAAAGGGGAAAGATCGAAAAGAATTTTCATAGATCGAATCGAGCGATGTTTTCAATCCAATCTTCGCGTCTGTTGCGCGCCGCGTTCGCGATTTCGTTGCACGTCGGAGATATAGCTGCGTTCAGTTCCCGCGTTGTGTTCCATCCTGTTGCCCAAACAGAACGTGCTTTTCTCGTTCGTGTTTCTCTTTTATTCAGTTTTATCTCTCGCGATTCTCCACCCTTTTCCCACCGAACGGACGATTAAATTAACCCGACTCTATGGGCGGAACTGAGTTTCTCGAAAGGAAATTGAACCGCGGCCAGGAGTGGAAAATTCACCGAGTTAACTAATGTCGCGACGAAAAGGTATGTCTATTGGTAAATGGATTTTCTGTGACACTATAGGCTGGATAAATACATCACTTTGCGTATCAAAGTTAACAGTAGCTCGTGAACTTTGCAAAGCCTCCGTTTCCATTTTCTTCGATCGAACAACGGTGCCGTTAAAGGGTAGCGAGAAAAGTAGAAACACAGTAAAAGGTAAAGAAAGAGAGGACTGATGGTATGGGATTTCATAGCGATGCAGTTTTAACGTTCGTTTACATTGCACGTTAGCGACGAGTATGGCGCTGGTACAATAAACCACGATTGGCTACACGCGAGCGGAACCATCCAATGGACATGTCCGCAATTTATTACCCTTTATATCACGAACGATGAAACAGCGTCCCCGAAGAGAAGCAGAGCGAAGGATTGATAGGCGTGGAAACAAACGAACGAGCGAAACCGAGGAATTGAACGGAAGGTGTGACGCAGAAGGGAGGAGTGGCGAAAAAACGAGGCGAAACGAAGGCTCAACCGTGGAAAGTTCGCTAGGGGCAATTGAATCAGTTTCACCCAATCAGCGACGCCGTTAATAGCAATCAACGGTCCTTCCCTTTCGGTCTTTGGCAAACGATCGGACTAATTACTGATCGGGATAAGGCGCGCGCTGTGGCAATATGTGCACGGATATCGGACGTGCCGAACTTGCTTCCTTTCCTTTCCGCCTTCCCTCGTTTTCTACACCCAATCATCTCCTTCTCTTCGTTTTTCCTCTCTCCTTCCTCCGTTGTCCTTTCCCATATACATCCTTTCCTCAAAATCAACGTGCACTGATCGGGGTGGCACGCATGCGTCAGCACTAGGTTACGAAGCAAAGAACAGAGAGGATGGAAAGGAATGGGGTAAACGGGGCACGATAGGGCTAAAGGGTGAGCAGGAGTATTGTAGAGTAGGGGGAAGGAAGATGGAGAAAGGGAAAAGAGGGTGGGTTTTCAGTATACGATAACGACCGGCATCAGCAGCGTGCTTCTACTTCTACCTTCGTAGCCCTACGAGCTTAATGTACGTACCAGTGGAAAGGGTAAAATTGGAAGGGATGAAGAAGTAGAAGGGACGCAGAGAGAGAGAGCAAAGCGAGGAAGCAACGTGTACTATACGTCAAGACAATAAGTACCATTAAGATAACAGTGGGGGTCTTAGATAACCCCCGCGTGAACCTCGGGGGTCCGTAATGGAAGATTCCATTTTATTCCAGAGTTATTTTTACCATGTGCCTTAAAGAGACATCGTGTCCGTTTCGTTCTCGGTAATTATTCAATTTCTTTACTTAATTCGATCGATATTTTCCTTTCGAAGATACCGAAGAAAATTCTACTTTACTTTCTGGCTACCTTCAATGCTGCGATTGCTGCTTTCTTAAAAATTCTATCATATAGAAATCGAAAAAATGATTTGAAAATGATGAAACGTCTCCCTTCAAAGAATATTTGTAAAAAGATTTCACGTGTATCTGTCAGATCAAACACTTCGTTCACCGAATTAAAACATAATCGCATGGTTATATCCCATAAAGGAATATGGTCTTTTTTCAGTTATAACATCTGATTATAAAAATGTAGAGGCACGACGAACGGTCATGATGGACGACAGTCGTATAAATGCCACAAGGGAACACGAAATTTTATAGTTCCAGACACCCATTGTTCCGAAATTGTCTTGCAGCCTGTACTAATGACAATGATTAATATTGACCCACGTGTACGTTGAAGCGAGTAATACACTCTCCTGGTGAGACATAGTGGGTAAACTTTAGCGTCTGCCAAGCCCCACCTACGCCTTGCTCTTTGGGGATTCCTCATTTCGTCGACAAGACAGCCAGCGTCAAAAGTTAGGATATCTCATGCTCGGCCTCGTCGTGTTCCAACAATCGACAAGACTAATTTGTGTATTCTTATTAAGCTCGTCCTCCTTGTTAAATACGAATTAAACGGATCAACTATAGAAGCCCCAGCGTCTTTTCAGTCGTAACTTTAAAACTGTTGTGTCAACAACATCGCTATACAGCAATTGCAACTTAAATTAACTTCTCTAACTCATAAACGGGTCGATCGAATCGAATTGAATTTCTATACTTCAGTTTAATCCTATTTGTATAAATGTATACACGTATATACATAATTATAGTTAAATTTAATAATACTTACGTAGAATCATTCGTTAATAATATTTTTATCTTACGTAATTACGAATACGACATACATATATTTACCCTTCGTATCGATACATGAAGCAATTACAAGGAAGAAACGTCAGCATAAGATTGCGAATAATTCACGATGACCAGTGTAAATAGCATGGTCGCAGACGAACACATGTGTATTCCGTGGGATATCCAGGATGCCATGGAAAGCGGAAAGTCTTGTAAGTCATCGATTATACAAGAGCTGCACATGCCTAGCGGCATGCAGACGCGAATATTCAACTGGCTATCTTTGTATAGAAGACCGTTACGTCGATTGAGGGGATAAAGTCTGCATCCGTTCACTTTTAATTTCAGCTATCGATCAATCTATCCGGGTATCCAATGCTCATTGCCTTTGTCTCGCTGTTAGTCCGCCGCTGGCTAGTTATACTTGGCGAGTTGCAATTTCGGATACTTGCTGTTATTCGCCGGGTAAACAAAACTACTTGACATAATTCCTCGCTCCGGATATGAACGTCGAAAGTCGAGATTGCTGGTTTTAAGTCGTTTCGATTTCGTTGATCGTCGTTCGTTTCCTTTAGCCAGAATAGCTTGGAACTTTTTAATCCATGGTAGAACAGCAGCGGCGGATCGATACCAAGACTGATCGTAATTGTTGGTTCTTTTCACGAAGGTACGAATTGGTAGAGAAATTCTCTGCGCAGAGTCATGAACTCGTAGATATTGATGAAAGAAAATTACTCTTATTGATCCCATCGATACTGCCTTAGTCCACGGTAAATTGAATCTATGTTTCAGCTATTTGCTGAAATAACAGAATGTCGATGTATCACGATCATAAGATTAGTAGATTGCTTAATCGGCGAGATATCGAGTCTCAGACGTGCAGATACTTACAGCTATCACGATCGGTTTCCTCGATGAGAGCGTAACATACAAACGCGACGTCTCGATCTATTTCGCGTGGATCTTAACGGAATATACCGAAACTTTCGGTCAAGTTTACTCGTTAATGACTGAGTACATAGTAGGAGCGTATTCAGGTATCCTAATGGTCACGTATTCATCCATGTTAGTTCGCCGACATCGAGCTGATGAGGAACGGTATACACTGATGATGCGCCGTGCCATTCTGGAGTCGAATCTTGTTAATGCAACTGTCTCTTTTCCGGCGTTGACCCTACGGTATACAAGCGGGACCAATCAATGTCTCCTCATGAATTATGTTGGATCAGTTTGCGAAACGGAGTTTCGTCGCCCTCGCTCGAACACTGGAAAATTGTCCCTTTGTTTCCCAAACTGTGGATAGGACGAAGATAAACAACGAGCACAGCTCGATTCTTCTCTTTCCATCTACGTTAGTTTCACCGAGAACTGGCCGGGCTAATCCTATGCATCGAGAATTCATCGGAATTTCGAGCGCGTGATCGCGTGTCGCGCGAGTATCGCTCGCGGCCTAATTACGACGCGAAATATTTATAATGGCGTCGATCGATCCCCGCCGGGTTTATAAAATTTTATCACACCGGGACCGGGCATCATTTAAAATTCAATTTGTTTTGCCAACAACGCAGCGAATAGCATAGAAAATAATACAGGAACCCGAACGCTTCGTGGTTCGTGTGTCTTTGCCTCGCCTCTCGGTACACGCTTTAAACTCATTATTCACGGCCGCGGCCGGGCAACTTTAATCGCGAAAACTTTAATCACGCGATTCTAAAATTATCAGCCGGCGCTATGAAGGATATTTCGTAGCACCGGCGAAGGCTAGACGTTGGCCGTGGCTCGAAACAAGAGAGAAAAAGGATAGAGGGAAACTATCGTCCTGTGTCCATGATCCGATACGGGGGCGTGCCTTCGTTTCGTCACGATTCGTGTCATCACGATCATTTACACGTGTAAGAAACATCCCCTTAACTTCGAAGTATGTTTCGCCAGAATATTTATTATTTTTTATTTCCATACGATTTATTCTCGTCGCTGCCGAATTCAAGGTAGAATGCGAAATTAGTAGAAAATAGATAAAAGAGAAACGAAATTTACGACGAAAAACGTTACATTAATCAATTTCGAGATCTCCGAAGCGAAACAAATTTATTACCAACGCAACTCTTCTAAATCCGTTTATTTATGTTCTGCGAAAAAATTGCATGGGAGGAAAAGAAGAGAGAAAAAAGCCGTGCATACCCGTAATAACTGCAGTCTATTCGAGGGCCGATGGAAAAATTTACAGGGAAATTCGATTATCCCCGCCAGCGAGAGATTCGAGCTGCAGGTGTTGGATATACGCGCAGCGTTCCGATGTGAATTCGAATCTAATCGATGTAGACGTGCTAGCTTGTAACTGTGGCAGCGACACTTTCAATGGGACCGTGTTACAGATGACTGACTGCGCCAACGATATGCATATCGCGTTCCAGTCGAAACGGCCGTGAGATCTGCCCATTCAGAGAAGGGAAGAAGCCTGGGGCTCCTGCGAGATTTACGCACATTACGTAACGCCGCTTTGAGGATCTCTATCGGTTGAAAAGTAAATCGATTCCCGGGGCAAATTATTATATAAGTGGTTAGTTACCTTTAGAAGATTTAGTCTCAAAGTTCGAGACGCAGCCACTTACGTTCCTAGTAAAATTGCGAAAAACCGATGTTCCAACAGGGAAATTTGACAGGAAATCCTCAATTTCTGATAGATTGCGAATACTTGTACAGAGTCTCATGGAATAATTTGAATACTTGTCGTTAAAAAAAACGATTATATATGTATTGTATGTGTTATATAAAACATTCAGAATTTTGTAAAATTTGAAATCAATCTGAAAATGTATATGGAAGTGCATGATATTTTCTGCAATAGTATAAATACTTAGTAAGAGTCCGGTCTCATTATATATATGTCGGAGATGAAAGGACACCGGGCCTTCCCTTTGAAATTTTGGGAAAACTCCTTAACACTTTAATCTAGATCCTACCATAGCCGTAATTAAGCAATTGTCGTCATTCAATCTGATTGTATTTGTTCGAGATTTGTGATAATGAGTTTGGGCTCGAGGCGACAAGCAGTCGCCGAACGTAGCCACGGTCACGGGTTGAACGTTTTTATCTAATAGAGGTATAGAGTAATTGTATAGCTCTCCTTAAAAAGAAATAGTTATAGCGGCACTCGACAGTAAACATTCCAACGGTTTCTGTTTCAACCCGCTATAAATCTTAAGATTTTGTTAACTAAGGTCCAAGGACAAACAGTCTTTATCCTAACAGCCCTTAAATCTACCACCTACTACGGGAAGATACGAGAAATCTGCTTTTCTCACAAACAACGCTTCCCGCTAGCAACTTTCTCTCAAGGGCGATTAGCATCCTTCTTCAACCACTAACATAGAAATTAACCAATTAACAGGAACGTCCATTTCCCTCACTTTCCGAACGAAGGCTTTTCTCGACGAATCCGATGATCTCGTGTCCTTAGACGCACCCCATCATAGTTTTCCCCTGCAGCATCATCGTGATGGAAAGTCATTCTCTCTCGTGAGGTCTCATTAGCGGATTACATAGCGTCTTCACGATCAGTGAATACTCTACAAAGAGTTAATTTGGTAATACTTGTACAGTAGACAAATAAGTCGAGTCCGACTTAGACTTTGGAATAAAGTACATTTGTTATCCCGTTAACCGCGGATTCGTTATCAAACCTAAGACCATTGTCATTAGTGTCTAATCACCGCGGTTACTTGTCAATTCTGTAATGTCCACACTTGTACTAATAATCATATTTGTACTAGTAGATATCTTCTCGATTGCATAACAACGTCTAATCCAAATGAAGATTCGTTACACGCCCCTAACCCTAATCATAATGTGAACCCGACATACATATATATCATTTTCGTGAATGGCTATTCGCGAAATATAAATTATAAATATAATTAAATATAATATAATAGAAATTCTAAATAGGCATTTGTTTTGTCCCTGTAAATATTACAGTGAGTTGTCTAGACATTTTGCATATTTTTGTATAATAGTGACGTTTCCGTATTTAAATTTCCAATAAATGCACATTCACCAATGCTGATCATAATTCACAGAACTGTTCTCTATTTTTCCATTTATAAATTTATCATTGTGTCGCCGGAATTTCGGCATTTGAACAAGTAAAACCATCTGAAGTCAGAGTTACCAGCAATGTACCGAAAGTCGGTGCATGACAAAGTTTGTTCGTGATAAAAAATTCGTGAGGTAACGCGACTGGTTGAAATGAACTCCGAACTGGGTCATTTGATCTAGGGCTACGGACAAGGAAACCCGCTAAATAAGGAACTAACAGCAATTAACGCTGTTTTCCGAATTAGCCAGTGGTAACGTAAATTCTGGTAGGCTTCCTTCAACTTTTCCAGGGCTTCTCGATAAACGCGAGCGATATTCGTCGGTTGAAAATTCGTGCAAATAACGAAAGAATCCGGTTTCTACGCGCGATCGGGATAATGGACCAGCTTCGGAACGACACGGCCGATAAAGGGTGGCAAAGAGAAGGAGAGGGTAGTTAAGGCGAGCGAGACGCTGCTAGGGACGAAAACGACGATCGTGATGGGAAATGGGCGCGAGAGAAATAAGGGTTGAGAAAGAAGAATGGGTTTGTAGCGGGAGAAGTAAGCGTCGGAAGTTTGAAGCCCTTAATTGCTTTTTAAAACTTTCAAGTTCGACTCGAACCTCTCCCTCGTTCTTCATCCTCGTCTCCCGCAACCTCGTCCCAGTCCCACCCTTTGCATTCCACTTTGGAATGTTCAATATTAGTTTTCCCTATCGGAGTTACAAACACGTTCGGCAACGGTGGCGGCGGAGGGGGTGAGAAAGGCTCGTTGAACGGAGTCGAGCCGCTAAGAGGGTGGCGATGCGCAAGAAAACTCGACAGCGGACGAGGAAAGGGAGAAAGACAGTTCTACTCGTCGATAATCAGCTTCCCCCCTCCCCCCTTACCGTTACTGTCTCTCATCCTACCTTTGGTTTTTGCACTCGAAGCAATTAACGACGCCTGAAAAAGGAACCGCGCTACGCTTCGTCCCTACTTTTCCATCGGTTCTGCCCGTCCTTCGGGCGTTGATCTCGCCTCTCTTCTTTCGCGAAACTCCGCGGAGAGACCGTAAAGTGGCCGGACGTTTCCAAAACTTTCCTATTCCCTTTCTCTCCCCATCTCTCCCCTCTTCTGTTCTTTCGTTTTGCACGTGTGACGCAAGCTTTCAGGCGACGGTATACTTTTATTGTACCCGACGAAGTTTTGTCGCGGTGATGATCAAACTATTCTTATCCAAGTGAACAACCGCTAGCCGTTGATCCGTGAAACGATTCACCGTTATTGACGATATATCGATGAAAACTGACGCTTTAGTTTTAAAACACCTCTAGTTTCTCTTTTTGATCCGCAAAACGTAAGTCACTGAGCGGAACGATCCTTTTATCCTGGTTTCGGGAACGGTGTGCGTTTAATCTACATTTCGATCCATATTGTATGAGTGCTAGGATATTTTCTCCGTTCAAATGTCCATTCGACTATACGGGGAAGGAGCAATTTCATAAAGAGGCGCGTTCGCAGTTAGGGAAAACGAGGTTGTTCCTATCTTGTTCCCTCGATTTTCTCTGAGTTTCGAGTCGTTCTAAGGGCGGTCTACGACAACCGTCTTGGAAAATCTTTCTCTTCGCAATAGCGAAAGGTAGTAGTTCGTTCGAGCAAGCGACCAACATCTCTTTCAGTGCTAGGTTAGAATCGGAGCACGCCTTCTTGCATCCAAACGCTGCGGCGAATGGTTAATCGCGAAAGGTTTTAAATTCGAGAGGAGCGGCGCAAAGGAGGTGGAAAATGGAAAGGGAGGGCCGAAGAAAGGGAAACAAACGAACTTACGAGGAACGAGACGAATCGCTTTGACAAAAGGCTCGTTCTCGCGATCCATTACGCTATTCGGACTTCTGATTAATCTCTTTCCTCTCGTATTGCCTCGACTTCCAGGCCCTTTGTGACTTTCAGCTCATTGTTACGAAGATATTGGAACTTCCCACCTCTCTCGTAACACCGTTAAGCAATTAAATCGAAAGTTTCACGACGTGCCGTTAAAAAACACAATTAAACCGGATCTGTCTGCGGCCACGTCATTTTCAATTTTCGCTCGATCCTCAGACTCGGCGCTCCTCTATTCGGAGATGTTAGGGGGCGAGCATAGGACTAAATCTTTTATGATACGATTCTCTTCTCGAAGGGATCGAGCGACACCATTTGCTCGCATCGCCAAGCGACATCTTTAACTTCCCAAATGGGATCTCGTCTCCTGGTTTCAACGACTATTGGAAAGGATAATCGCGAGCTACGAGTTCTCATAAGATAGACGCACGGTCAGGGATGTAAGGGTAGAGAGTAAGGGTCGCGAGAGGGAAAGAGAGGAAAAAGAAAGAGATTTCCGCATTTCGAGAGCGAAGAACAACAAAGTTTCTTAATGAAGAATAACGTTCCCAGCGAAGGAAAGATATTTCCACTTAACCGGGGATTCTCGTAGTCTTTCCTCTCCTTTGCCTCCTGTCCACCGGAATTGCTCCCCATTTCTCCCCTAATCTTCCGTTGTTCCAACCGAAACGTTCACCTCCAACTTGCTCTCCGCTGACTATTGACAGTGCCGTTCGAAGGAGTACTATACCCTTCGATCCAATCTCGCGTCCAATGAAACGCTCCAGAACGAAATGAATTTCGACCATAACGGATTTTAACTTTTCCCGATAGTCAAGCGTCCCACTATATTCTGTTCAATCTCTCCTCCCTCTATATTACCTGGAAAAATTTGAGATCTTGCGATCGGAATTCAGCGAACTCGAAAACCGGGAGAGGACGCGCATAATTTCTTACGCGAGAAGTTCAAAAGTTTTACGCATCGATTTTACTTTTGTTCACTGAAACTATCCACCCACCATCTTTGTTCCCTTCTATTTTCACAAAGAAAGGCCAGAAAGAGCGGAGGTTCCTGGAGAGAGTTGTCGATTCAATGCAGAGCACTCCTCCGTAGATCGTCTCTGAGCACGCGACACGTTTAATTTTCTTAATGATCAGGCAACCTTCGACTGGGCGCACAAAGAAAGACAGAGATTCAGCGCGGAGAAGCGTATGACGTCGTCAAAGAGGCTTTCCGGGCTCGACCGATAGCGTCAAATCGCGTGATTCCGTCCGCGCTTCTCACGCGATGCCCATTTCCTCCTATCGACCTTCCATCTCTTCGCTCAAACGGAATCTTTCGATCTTCTCCGCTGGATGTAGGTCGTCTAGGTGGCTCTGCACCTAACCATGGCTATCCAATTCAGGTAAACGGCGCCCAATTGTCTCGAGCTGGAATGAACGTAGGCGCGGAAACGTGTAAGCCCCGATGATTCCCGGGGCTGGATCACTGCCACTAGTCGAAGCGGCGATTATCGAAGAACGTGAATGGCCGACGCGTGAGCTGCCTGCGAATCCAGCGTCACTCGATTCCGACGACTGCGTAATTCCGTTGTCCGTCTCTGAATTACCGTTCGTGTTACCAGTTTTTTCCCCTTTTTTTCACTGACAGTGCACGTCTCGCTTTTATCGTTAAGGACTGTGCGATTTAATCTTATCCGTCGTTATGAAACGATAACGAGATCATTTGGGACGATCGTTCGCGCTAGAATGCCAATTGGGCTTCGTGCGATAGACCCGTGAAATTTTGGAATCTAAGGTAGTTTAAGCAGTTTAAGCACCTGGGTCGTTTGAGACCAAGAGAATTTTGTGCAATTTTATGGAATGATTCTGTAACGTAGACTATCGATATATCATAAATAAATATACAGATATGAATACACAAATATGGAATCCAATATGAGATTAATTAATCCTAAGTAATCAACTAGAATCCAATCTATTAGGTTGTCTGAAAAGTTTCTTTCGTTTTACGAGGAAATAACAGATGCACAATGTTTTTTGTTTTATATTATTTTGTCGAATTACGTACGAACCATTTTGCTCTGTTCAAATAAACACCACGACATTTCACAGACTTGGTTTCACGTTTGTATGAAGGTGCGCTGTTGTAGAAAACACGTGTGCGAAAGAAAGACACTTTTTGGACAACCTAATACGTTCTAATAGCCGCTTCAGTCAATTAAACTCGATGTGACGAAGCCGCGAAACTTTGGAACCCAGAATAACTTAAGTACTATATAATTTATCGAAAACTACTCGTGAATGAAAATATTTATATAGATTATTTCATTGCCAGTAACGTGATGAAACACTAATCAGCGGAGTGCAATGTGCCCCGAAAAACAGATTAACGGTGAAAGAAGAGTATCCAGGCGACAAATCTCACCGCTGTAATTAGTTTAGAAGCAGCTGATAAGGGAGTCCCTCGACCGAATGAAACATTAACGAGACTGCATCTGGCCAATGCTTCAATCAAGTGTGATTGTTCGAAATTGTTCGAGGGCCAACACACGTTGGCTCATAACGCGGATCGATATACGTGTTTCGAGGTCGGCCACCATCGGCTGTGGATAGGAATACCATTGCCGGTATCGTGAACGGGACACGCGTGGCATAGGGACACCCTCGGCTCGCGTGTGACCCTTCTTTTGCGAAGGGTGCACCCGATGCGGGAGCATGACACAGGCACAGATTATCACTGCACACGGCGCAATGGAATTGATCCCCGAGGCATGCCCGTACGTAAAACTTGCGGAGATGAAAATGCTGCCGATTGATTGCTCGCTTGGTTCGCGTTCACGTGGGAAAATTTCGACTACGTCACGTGAATAAACCGGATACGCTCGTTGGCATATTTATTAAACGCGAATAGAAAAAAGGCTGGATTAAGTAATCCCGCAGTGAAGCGGTCCAGGTTTTTGTGATAAAACTACGTGGACTGCGTGATTTAAAATAGTCGAAACTAGATAGTCTATCGATGTTTTGATAGTACCTTCCGTTCAATGTATTTCGTTTCATCGAGGGCACTATCGATGATGATTCAGATTGATATTCGATAATTCGTAATCGCTATAAGCATGGATATTTGCATGGCAGTTCTTGCATTCGAATGGAATGATTCGACAGAGGATCCTCAAAAGGCTTTGACTGATCATCTCGTCTGCATGGATATATATCCTTTGATGTAATATTTAAACCTTCAACCACGTTTAAACGACGAACCTGTCAAATAGCTTCAATCACGTGTTCTCTAGGAAGCTCTGAATAGAATGTAGCTCTTGCTCATTGCACATCGCAATGTCATAGCTACGATGTTATTTATAGCGGTAATCAATTTATCGTGAATATATTTTGGGGCATATCCGTGAGCTTTTCGAATTAAGCAAATCATCTTTCCATTCCGGATAAAATTTTCCTTATATGTAATTAACCTATATATTTGTGTTTCTCTATCGTATTCTGAAATATCTGAGTGAACTATGAATTCCTCTATTAATTTTTCAGAAGCGTTGATACGAGTTATATATTTTGCACGTAAGATTCCTTAATTATTTATGCATACTGTATAGTATAATATATTTTACCAAGGAGTACCGTAAGCGCGACAAAAGGATCAAACTGTAACTTGACGGTGACTGTTTCAAACTTGCGTTATTCGTGATCAAAAGACGCCACGAGTGCACGCGCAGATTTCATACACAATTTAATCGAAAAGGGCAAAACGAATGCGGCTGGCTACTAATTTCGCTGGTAGCCGTGCAACACCAAGCATACACTATTTTGTGCTTGGAGTTGTGCCAGCAGCCAGGTAAATACAAGGTTTTCAGGAAGATAACGTTGCGTCGGTCCGTCTCTCTAGAGAGAGGTGAATTTCAAACGAAATCGGTTGACCATCCTTATTCCGAAATCTGTTTGTGAAACTAACTAGCCGGATTATCGAAACATATTTATTGACAAACGCGATTAGCCTGGTTGCTCAATGGAAATAACAGAGCTGTGCAATGGACGATTCGACTTTTCTACCGATCGATTCTCTTGCATGCAACGGAAGAGCATTTGAAGGGAGCGAGCAATCGAATAGTCGACGGATTAATTAATTTCACTCCGATAACTTGGTAATTTGGTTATTCGTGGATGGGGGAAGGCGTGTTGATTTCGAGGGATCGCGAAGAAAAGGTGGTAAGCATCGACGATGGTCTATGCGTGCCTATCTAATTCCGTCGATATAATCGAATCGCGATAAATTCCACGCGAGCAATTCGAAGGGAAATATCGTTTGCGGCAGGCGTGGTCGTGAGTTGTGAATCGTGACCCCTTCTCGAAACTTGATCTATTCGATTCCGTGTTACTCGCAACTCTATTACCGACTTTCACTAATCAACTTACGTCGGTTTTATTTTAGTCGGACGAAAAATAATGGGTAAAACTGGTGAACGATGGCGAAGAGCGGCAAGGGGCGGCGGGAATGCGGACGCAGACGGGGGGAGGAAGCTTAGCCTAAAAGCAACGGGGATAGTCTTCTATAATAGGACACAGGTTAACGGGACGTACATGGGAACGCTTTTTCCTCTTTCGGGCGATGTTGTCGAAACTGCAATATGCGATTCGCCTGACAACAGGGGGATATTGCGAAATAAAAAGGGTTAAATTAAAAATTCTCGGTCGAGTACTCCGTCCTTCGCCCGAAGAGAGACTCTGAGAATATGCCTGTGGAATTTGAACGTGAAAGCACGAAGAGAGCTTCCACCCTCACCCCGATCCAACCACCTCTCTTACCCTGCTTTATCCTTGTCGTTCCTCTGGTAACTCGAAGTCTTCGACTTTTATAGCAAGCCAGGTATAAAAGACGGGCCTTTGTGCCTCCGTAAGCCGTCCTTATCGATATTTTTCGATAACAAAAATGAAGGACCGAGCCTTCGGCCGTGGTCCTTGCCGGCCAAACTCGACTCGATTCGACTCGATCCAACTTTCGATCCGAGACTCGATTCCACTCGAACTTCGGCAATCATTTTCCTTTGTGTTCCAGAACGACACGATGCAAGTGGTTTGGCAATATCATGTAGAGGAACCGGTGTCGGCTGCTGGAGTTTTGCCGGATCACGACGCCATCCGAGGATCGAGGCCGCTTTATCTGGTGCAAAGGGACGCGCAACCGAAGCCAACCTCGCGCAACCAAGAATCCGAGCCGCAGCTTCAAACATGGGACATATTGAACCAGCAGGTTGGTATCGAATCATTTATCCACGTCCCCTGGTGGCACCCAGACGATCGATTACCGACACTACAAATGTATTTTATCCTTATGTAATGTAGAACGTGTGGTACCGCGTTCCACGAACGACCGCTGTTCGACGGGTCGATGATGTGCGAAACCGACGCGCGGAATCACGTGGGCGGAAAATTATGGTGTAATACGAGCCATTGCGTGGCGGATATACTATAATATGATTATACCGCGTGGAGGGAGGATACGGTGCGATGCAACGCGTCTTACGTATGCATAATGATGGAGAGATTGGCGTAGGTGGTAATAATGTAATGGATAGGTGCTCGCCGGATTTTGGTTGTTAACAGTGAGATTAAAGGTGTAGGGTAAAGATGAAAACGAATGCTCCGCGCAGTGTGTATCGATAAAAGTTTCGCGTGACGTGTATGTTATACGCGTGAACTCGTTCAAGATGGTTTTACGAAGATATATTCGAACGATCGCCTCTCTCTCTCTCTCTCTCTCTCTCTTTCTCTATGTTGTTTATCCAATTATTCAAGGAACAGTTGGCTTGATTCGGCATCCGGCGTATTCGCGCGTAACACGTAACAAGAGAGAACGAGCTTAATATTCATCGGTACGGCGAAGAGTTTCCTGGAAAAGGCGATTAAAGAGTTTTAATTACGGGCTAGAACGTAGTGTCAACGATATCATATTAAACTCGATCTCCATGGAAGCTACTTTTCCGGAAGCTTCCGTGGCTGAGTTTACTTTCCGAGGGAGAAGTGTGTCGGATGAAATGAATCGCGGCTCTGTTCCGATTCGTCGCCAGACTCTCCATCTGACACGGTTCCATCGAACTTCGATAATGTCTTTGAAGTTATTAGACACATTCATCGTGACCGTGGTTATTAAAATTTGATTGTAATTGAACGGGGAATGCGGTGAAAACTTTTCAAGGAAATTACACGGGAGACGGCTGCTCGTCTAATTCCTCGGTAACGAGCGTTCATGTGAATCTTCACGCTAGACAATACGCTGGCAATATTAATAAAGACCAAAGTTCATCATTCAATTTCAAGTATCCCATATCTTTGGCTAAAACTTCCTTTCAAATTTTACGTGTAGGTTAATCGTGGAAATTTGTGCAATAAAAAATTCTTAAGTTTCATAAACTCTAAAATTCCTATATGCCAAAGCGAATGAACTTCTAGCAGAATTTTAAGGAATGGTCACTAATTAGGTCCGTGATCTGTTCGTATCCAAAGGGCCATTGTTCGTTCGTTGCTTGAAGGCGGTCGGTCTCTTTTGTTTCGTTGTTCGAGTCGTGGTATTCTCGCGGTTGATTCAGTCACGCTTCTGTTTCGCGAACGCGTGGACTCATGTTGGCGTGTGCGGACGTTGTAATTCGAAAAGGTGAGCGAGCCAGCGAACCAGCGAGTAAAATAGAGAGAGAGAGAGAGAGAGAGAGAGAGAGAGAAAGAAAGAGGAAAAGAGAAAGCGAAGCGTGGGTGGCTCGGGTTGCGCGTGAGATGAATGTTCGAACGCGTTTAACGTTCAGCCTGGTACGAGTGGATTTTTATCGGATGCAAGCCGCGGAGCATTGTGCGCCGAATTTATGATGGCATAAATCTTAACCGGGTCACATCCGGCAAAAACTATTCGTTCATTAGCGTCGCCGGGTCATAGATTACGGGTCGACGCTATCACTGGAATCGGACAATGCTAATTCCACGGCCTGCCGAGCTTTTGCTTATAGTTTATATCGACAGAGAGAAGGAAGGGATGGTTTAGTACGGATTTACGTGGCGCCTATTCCGCGTCGTCGACGAGCAGAGATCGATCATTCGCGTGAATAATGAAGATGAAAAATACTCGAGTACTCTATTATCGATGCCAGAATTCGAGAGCACTCTTGGCGGCAGTCTAAGAGGAACCACGACGAGTTTCAACATGAATGAAGTCGTAAACATGACGTGATTGGTGGATGGACGATGTGCAAATATAGCGAAGGAGAGATGTCGAAGTTATCAGTCAGCTTACGCTTCAGTGTCTTTTCGCGTTGGCAGCTCGATCGGTGAAAAATCGGGAATTTCAGAGAACGTCCTCTCTCTTTTTGTCTCGTACATATTCTCTCTTTTTGTCTCTCCCTCTTTCGTTCCGTTTTCGTCGTATCTTGTGAAATTTCCACCGTCGAAGTTCCTCGCGAAATGCATCGTATCTGATTTTACCGATAAATGGCACTTTCGATATTTTTGCGCGATTCAATCGAACGACGTGTGTCAACGAATCTGGTAATGAAAACGAACGGAAACGGCTTGCATTATCAGGAAAAGCCGGGAACGAAATAATAAATTGGAATTACGAGGGAGGAGTAGGTGGCTGGTTGAAACCGAACAACTCTAATTTCATCAGCTCTGTTTACAATTTGTATCCAACAGGATCACGAAACTGGGGTGTTTCGGTGCTCATCAGCTGAAACAAATTACCGCGTCTCCCAGCTGGAAAGGAATTACTCGTTCGCCCAGCAAATCGAACGATTCCCTTTCTCCTTTCTGTTTTTACTTCGATATCTCTCCGATATGAAATTGTTTGTAGTACTGATTTGATTGCTTTTACTTTAATTGTAACAGAGGGATGCAATGAGCACAGTTCGAATTATACAATTACGTACATCTCGCTAAAAGCTACAATGAAAGATCGTGATAATAGTAAGACCGGTCTCACATGGATATACGTGTATCGCGATGCACATATGATACATACTGAATATATATGTACACTAATGGAAGCGATAACACGACAATTCTCGGGCGATGCAGTATCGCGATATTCATTTCGTGTTCTTGTCAACGATATGAAGGCGATAGATAAGACATTAAACCAAATGGCTACATTCACACGATACGCAGCTCGTGACACGTGTATCACGATACGCGTATCTTCACGTGTAATCGATCTAAAGCATAAAATTTCAAATGTTATGCAGGCTTTTGAATATGGTAATAGCCTACAAGTGCGACAAGTTAACAGCACAAATGATTGTGCTAATGTAAATCATGCAGCAACGAAGTTTCGTACGCATATTTGGTATCACGCAGCACGGTGACTCACCGAATTCAGTGGAGAAGGCTTCGTACAATTTTCAAGTTTCCTCGATCCAGTTGAAGCACCCAGAATTACAGAACACTACTATAAATTACCATGGTCAGCCCCGTACGTCATCAACTATTTAATTCTGTTTAGTATCTGCGAGAAATAATTCACCGTTCTTCGGGATATTCTCCGTCGCTCCTTCTTTTTATTATTCCATCTTATACCTACAATTTCTTCATGAGTTACGATACTTTGCTACAGTAATGCGCCTCGTTCGCAAACTTCTTAATCCTAGCGATGTCTGATTAGTCGACACGCATTCTCGCATCTCCGAAACTTTCGTAACGCGATCGCGGTTTTAATTGTCACGATGAGAAGAGCCGTCTGCTCGTCTCTGTTTCTCTCACAGTTGGAGACGGCCGGATAGCGGCGACATTAAAGTTGCCAGAGCGTCGTTTATCTTACGACCACCGCGCCTCGTCTCTCTCCCTTTCTTACTTCTTTCTTATACGAATGCTACTTGTTCCTCGCTAACTACGTACGCGGAAGTTCCTCGCCAGTTGAATAACTTTTGTATCGCGACGAGATGAATATGAATGTCTGTGGACACAAAGAGAGCGAGGGCCAACTTGTTAGGACGGGTTTGCATTCATTCTCCCTTTTCCAAGACCGGCAGTGATACTTTTTTCGCCGGCCATTCTCGGGACGAATCGAAAGGGAAACTTCACCAACGAGAGAGCGCCAAATTCGCCTCAGGCGGATGCCGTTTCGCGCCTCATCGTCATCTCTGTTGCCTCGTAAATTTATATAGTCTCATTTTTATTTTCGCACGCTCTCCCCCAAACATCGTTTGCATACCATCTTTCTGACGCATAGATAATTTCGACTTTTCGCCTAATCCGCTATTGTGTTGATAGCTGAATGAAGTTTTCGTTTCATTGCTCAACTGGGAAATTGTAGTTGATGTTTGCAAGAAACACAGAAGTTTCCATGAACTATGAAGTTCATTAGCGATGTTCGTCATCAATCATAGTCTTGGTAAATGTGCCTCGTGAAAGGATACGCCATCATTCTTCATTCTCAATATAGTTATTCAGAGAGTTCTGACGAAGCTCCCCCGTTGAATCGCTGTTACATCTCTCGTAACAGACACGTTTCCTGTATATCTTCTGTATTTTTTTATTTCATACGCTTTTCAACGGGCTTCTTTCACACGTCTAATTTTTCTCGCGCCTCGCTCGACCCTATCAGATCTGATTTCGAAAAGGGATCGCGACGCGTTATTAGTTATTTATAGGAGCAACCGACCAAGAGTAAAAAGTTGGCGCCGCGATGAGAAACAGGAAAGGGCGAAATATGAAATGCTTATGCGAGCACGTCGGCCGAGTAACATAAAACGCGTTTTTACGTGGGCTGTCCTTCAAAAGAAGTCATCCATTTGAACGCATAGTGCGCGAAACCCGACATACCCGCAGGATAATTATCGTCTCTTCTCTTTCCAAGAATCCACGCAGCGAAGGAAAAAGCGGCCAAGGGTGAGGCGTGTCGTGAATCGCTCTCGCAATGACGTCTATTTGCGTTGAATTCATAGCCTGAGCTTGTGTACTGCTTTGACAATTTAGTGTTTCGTTTATGGAAGTTACTAAAACGTGCACGTGTATGTGTTATGAGTGTCATTCAAATAGAATTCAGTGACAAATGAAAAAAGCACAGTTTATTTCCAGTTCGATAGTTCACGGTTTTCTAACAAATATAATCACAGTGATTTCAAATTTTAGCAATATGATCATGACAGTCGTGTCTCGATACAATGCCAGAGAAGTTTCAAAATGTTTGTAAAACGTTAATAATACACTCATATATATGTATAAAAGTTTGCGATGAGTATTTCAACAGTTTCAAAAATCAGTCTATTCTAGATCTAGATGTTTCACAATTTATAGATACAAGATAGAGATACGGTTAGAAATGAATACCTCTATTTTTTAGGCCGTTGAAACCAAGTTTGGGGTATATCTAAAATTTCTCCTGATCCCGGCGCTATCTATCTCTGACTAACGTGTCTACCGTAACACACATATAGAGTATCTATTCCGGAACGAATCGACGTTCCACGTACATATTTGGAAGAATTCTTTGTATGAGATCAACATCCATTTCCGTCGATTCTTATTTATCCAGATTATATCCAGACGAACATAAAAGTTTATGCCCAGTTTTCGTGTGATATAGTGATTCTGCAAGCATCTCTCGCACGTATCGGCTTTCATACTGCGTGCACCGGCAACATCAGCTTTTTTAGAAAAAGGGAGGGAGGAAGGGAAAGAGAGAGAGAGAGAGAGAGACAGAGAGAAATCTGATTGGCCAAAGGAAGATATTCCGTAGGAAATGCAGCCAGAAGTCCGAGGAATCGTAAACGCGGCTCGCTGGACCGAAATCTTGACCGAACCCTGAGGCCGTTCAGCATATTCGACCGCAAAACAATAAACGCAGTCGTCCTTCTCGGTAATCTTGACATCGATAATTTCGCAGAAGCGCGTGGGAGAACCCTACGGCGGCGTGGCCCATGCTCAAGGCGGTCGAATAGCACAGCCGCGAAAAAAGAATCGCAATTTTCTCTTCAGAATCGCACACATACCCCGCGGCTGCTACTCGAACCTCAACCTTCGTTTCCTACTCCATCCGAACCCTCCCGTTCTTTCTTTATATATTGCGGGATCTTTTTCGGCATAAATGCAATCTCGATCGGTGCATCGACAACTTTTCTTCGATCGTTTAAAACGCCTCGTAATCACGGTGGTAAGGAATCCTTTGGTTCGTTCTCTTACTCTTTCTCTCGATCTCTTACCGTAGATTAAATTTACTCAATACGCCTTTGTGCGTTCCTTTGCTGACAAACGGTCTGCGGCAACACCTGAAGATTCACGCCAGGTATCAGACGTCTCGACGTTAATATATGTGCCTCCAGAAGAATCCTTTTGACCTGCAGTTTGACTATTCAAACGACACCTTGACTTTCTTTCTCTCTTGGAATAGTTTAAATAGTTGTATAATATTTTCAATAATATTCAACTCGTCGAGTTAGATTAGGAGACTTAATATTCAGTTTAATTATCATCGGTGTGAAAATGTTCTGTTTTTTTTTTCTTTTTTGGAGTAAAAGGGAACCGAGATGACGGTAATTTGAGAAACTATTTCATCTGTACACGATCGTTTAAAATAGCAATAGTTTCGCTCGTTTCGCCGGCGAACACGACTCCGATTCCGAAAACCGTTCCTCTGGATTATCTTTGTCACGCGAATTGTTGGAGGAAACTCGATCGAAGACAGTTGCAATTAGAAAAACAATTTGGAGGCTGGCAGTCTGGCGATAGCAAGCGTGTACCGCGCTAAATACCACGTTCCTCCATTAACGGGTATAGATAGATCTATACAGTTCCATTCAGTTTCGTGCAGCGTCGGATGAATTCCCAGTTGTATTATGTGGTGACCAAACTGTACAGAGCGTTAACATTTGAGAAGTTTTGAGGAAGCATTAACTCGTGCGTGTACGGCTAACAGCATCCACCTCTATACCCTTATTCAATCTCGATTCGTTTTTCCCCTCTTCGTATCCATACTATGCATGGATCGTTGTATGTTTGCGACCGTTTCTCCTATATATAGCCGTAAACTGCTGTAATAAAGTTGATTAAAATTTCAAAGTGACTGTATTATGTAACCTGGAAATCCTTCGAACTCTGAAATAAACGCGAAGTCGGTTTATTTTTATAGGGTGGAAAAGTTTCCTCGTTTCGATGCACCTGAACAGCTAACGCAAAGAATTACGCCCGTTTAACCAAGCATCTTTAAATTACTTTGCAGGTTCGTTTACCCAAGGGACAAGACACGCTGCTTTGGTGTCGCGTTCTAAGGATGCCAAACATTGATCACAAACACCACGTCGTGAAGGTAAGTTCTCCTCGTAACTGTAACCTACTTACTCTTAACCCTGCTCGCGCCGCGTCTTACGCATCTAACCCATCCAAACTTGATTAAACCGTGAGCGTATGAACAGATTCTCGTCGACGTGGAAGCCATCGAGCACCAGAGATCTCAGTCAGTTTGTCGACTAGAAATCCTTGCAAGTATCTTCCAAGGTCCGGGAACGATCGTTTCGTCGGTCGGTTTACGGTTAATGTCGAGAGTCAAGAGCCCCTCCATTAGAACGAACGACTGATGAAACCGTATAAATCGCGCTTCCGGCTGATACAACGCGAATCCTTCTCTTTTACGAACACATCGCGTTGCTTTCACGTGTATACGGCAAAGTATCTTTACACGGTTCAAGAGGTCTGCCATTCGCGCGAAATCATTCGTCAAGTTTGATCTCTATTTCCAATCGTGATGTTCGAAAATTCCGATAACGCTTCGTGGTTTTGATGTATCTATTTCTAAACGACCGATCGACGAGGACGTGTGACAGTCGACCTGTAAAATCGAGTAACCGCGACTTGTTTTCCATCAGTAAAACGCACCAGCGAAAAGCATTTTCTGGCCTTATTCGAATTTGCTCGGACATCATACATATATGTATATTTATCGTTATGATATGTTTCATCACCGCGCTAATGTTAATCTTGCGCATGAAGCAGCGGAATGACACGAGGTGCTCGGATCTAACTCGATTATTGATTGGGAAAACAGAATAAAACAGAAATGGACGGGTAACACGATATTTTCTAGTAGTTGTGATACGTAACATTGGAACAATATTTCTGTATGAATCGTTGGCCACTACGTCACGTAATGCGATTACGTTGCGATTCTCGTCTAAGGAAGTCGCGAGAACGACCGTTTTATGTGAAAGTTAGTCTTCATCGAGGTATAGCGTATGTGCGTCAATAGGCAACACGTGCTTAAAATTTCTGACGCGCGATTCATACCGATTCAAAGGCACACGTCGATTCGTTGAAAAGATCCTTGATTTATCGAAGATAACTTTTCATCCATTCGTAAACACTGGTACGTACGCGATGAATTAAGTTCTTCCAAGTCAGCGGCGCGAGTCGTTCTTTTTTTCCCCTCTCTCCCGCTTTCTTCCTTCTTCTTATCTGACAGGTGTTGAACTAAGCACGCATGGGCTCTTCCTTTTTCAGTACGAGCCGGTGATACAACCCGGAAGTCACGATTACCTGCATCACATGACTTTGTACGAGTGTCGTAGAGATCAGGCGCTATTGGAGTCCGCCGCGAAGACGTCCGGCAGTGTTTGCTACGAGCCCAATCAGCCGTCTCTTGAGTGTAACACAATCGCGGCTATCTGGAGCCTGGGTTCTGAGGTATGCTACGTGACACATTTAAATGTAAATGAAGAATTAAATAAATTTCCCATCCGACACGGATATCGGTTCGAGATATAATTTCGCTCGAATTAGAAAGTGAAAAATTGGATTCGTTTCGGTTCAAGCGATTCTTAAAAGAGAAATTAAATGCAAATTGCTAAATCGATTCGAACCATGGTATCGAACGATGTAACTCTGATGTTGAAATATTGTTTAAAAAGACACTTGGCAGGTTTAATTGTACTCGTCAAAGAGTCAGAGAGAGAGAGAGAGAAGTGTCTTCTTTCCTTTTAAATTATTTTATATGGATGACAGTGCTTTCGCATGTACAAGCAATTAAATCATGACACGATGTCGCGTGTGAGATTACCGGCTGTCCCGCGATCAGTCGCATCTTCTCAGGGTATTCGTGTTACCAGCGCGACCACGAAGAAACGAGTTCGCGACGCTCTCTCGCTCTCCGCATTGGTATGCATTACACAAAACCCAGAATTACCGCGATACTCTCTGTGTTCTACCAGTGTGTCTCTTACGCTTGTCCCAGGATGACGCCAGATTAACATTTGTGGACAATGATTTACCTCGGTGCAATTACCCGCCTCACTGATTCAAATCTCGATTATATTTCAAATATGATTTATACATATAATTAAGCACCTGTGCTTGCTTTACTTTAAACAACACCACTCACTAAACATGTTACACACGAAACTTAATCCATAATAAATAACACAATCGATAATGAAAATTCCCTCGACAACGTACGTACATAGGTACCTTCGTGTTGCCTTTAAAAATTCTTCACGCAAATATTTATCGTAAATCACAGTAATAAAAATTGAAAAGAACCATTTATTCCTGACACGAGCCACCCCATGAACTTTCGACCATCGTCCATAAATCTGACGCTCCCGATTCTCGAATCGTCAGACATGTTCCTAGCCAGCGTATAATCGAACGTTCGTCACGGTTTTTCTCGCAGGGATTCAATTATCCACCGGAGGCCGGTTATGCGCTCGATCCGCACACAGGACCGCGCTACTACATGCTAGAAACACACTATACGAACCCGCAGATGGATGCATTCATCAGCGACAGCTCTGGCCTGCGTTTGCATTACACGGACAAGCTGCGTACCCACGATGCCGGCATTCTAAGCGTCGGCATCGACCCGAACTGGAGGCATATCATACCACCCGGCCAGCCAGACGTTATCTCCGAAGGTCATTGCATCTCGGATTGTACCGGACACACCATACCCAACAGTGGCATCAACATATTCGCTGTCATTATGCATACTCATCAGCTGGGCAGGAAGGTCCGATTGCGTCAGATAAGGTCTGGCGAGGAGCTGCCACCCATTGCGTCTGACACCAATTACGATCCTAGCTATCAGGAGTATCGGAAGCTGCAGAAGCCCGTCAGGGTCTATCCGGTGAGCGTTTGTTTCTCTCTCGTGATCATCGACCAAGTCGATGGTCGTGTTTCTGCACGATGTTTCTGTCGCAGCGATTTAAAAGGCGATCCAAGGAATCGATATGATAAAATTATTTTGAAGGAGGTGATAGGAAAATGAAGCGTATAGCGATGGAAAAGTTGTGTACTTCTTTATTTGGTATTAACGAAGCATATGGAGTAATTATAGGTGGATGTACGTGTTTTTGTTACAGGGTGATCATTTAATAGCCGAATGTACATATTCATCTAAATCCAGACAAGCAATCACGCTAGGTGGATTGTCGACGAGGGAAGAAACTTGTTTAGTATCCACGCTTTATTATCCTCGCATCGAGCTGTCGCTTTGCTACTCTCTGCCTTCATTACCGACGGTTCTGCAGAGTTTAGGAATCCAAAAGCTGATGCAGTGAGTATTTGTCGTAACGTTTTCTGTTCGTGTTTGAATATCGACAATAATTTCGATGAGGTCTCTCTTG
Organism: Bombus pyrosoma; assembly: GCF_014825855.1. Lineage (NCBI taxonomy): Eukaryota > Metazoa > Arthropoda > Insecta > Hymenoptera > Apidae > Bombus > Bombus pyrosoma. The sequence continues at coordinate 1,906,116 of NC_057781.1, forward strand.
TTCGTTCATTTTGCCAAACTGTACACTATGGAACAAACGAAACAGTTAGGTTGACTTGAATTTCGCGAAATAATCACGCCTGTCTGTTCGTCGGTTGTTTCATTTTTCTTTTCTCTTCTTTTTTATATCGAAAGTTCAAAGACCGTTTGAGATTAATTTACGCGGCAGGTTTGATACCACGTTAATGATCACGACGTATGCTTCTACACACAAAGCAATGACCAGACGTTCGCTCCTTTTACTCTGATTACTTTAAATTGGCAATTAGGGACGGCGATGGCCCGTGCGTCACGACCGCACGACCTGTCGTTAGTTCAACGAGCGTCGGTTATATTGCGCCAGACGCATCGTTTATTGCATTACGTAATGTTACGTGTGTCACGAAGACGCTTCCTGCGACGTGTCACGAACCTTAATGTAACAAGCGTCCTGTTTCACTAAACACACTCCGGCTACATTGAATACCGTAGTTAAATTACTGTTATTACTACCACTAATATCGGCAGGTCGTCGCTAGTTGGATTGTTAACTCCGACAGAGATCATTGTCATCTTTGCGTGACATCGCGACCAAATTGCTGTATCGACCAGAGGCAGGCAAACAACGCTCCTACTTCAAAACCATACACCTGTTACCAACAATGCGATCATTACCGGGCCATCAAACTAATTAGCCTAAATACCTAAACGATCAACTTATTATCATTGTGTAGACGACCATAACCAACGATCTGAACTCCTATTTTCTGTCTTATCCGTTCGAAATCTAGTTCAATCTCAGGACGTTGACTAAAATTTCCTGGTCAAGAAAGAGAGAGGCACACGTAAAAGCGTTCCTGTTTTCTTCAAGCCATACACAAAGACTTGCAACTAGTTTTGTTCCGACAAACGAGCGCGCTTTCACGATGCGGGTCACGGGAGCAAAGTCGTCCTCGGGATTCCTGAAACTACGTCTCTGTAGGACGTGGAATAGAGTCAAGCCGTGACAAACCTTCACGTATCATTCTTTCTCGTTACAGGGGTTCCAGCCCGGTAAAGATTCAAGAACCGCAAAAGTTGTCCGGCATGACATTGGAGGAACGTTTGCTTAGCTACGACTGGGAGACCAGTTTTCAAAGTTTCCGAGAAGCTACTCGAGGAGGCACCTTCAAACCCCTTTGCTGGACGAACAAGGGTGTGCTGCCGGGCACGGAGAACTTGGAAGTCCACTATCCTAGGATTTTGAGGCCGTACGAGGAGGTTAATTTGCCCTGCTCGAAGAAACCTCTCAGAAACAAGCTGTCGATGTTGCTCAGTGAAGACGAGGATATCGGTGCTCCCGTGGATCCTGACAGTGACGAGACAAACGCCGTCGAACGTGGACAATTGGTGCGCAGCAAAGTGTCCCGCAGCAGTGACGGACCAACTGGCGGAAGTTCCTCGACTAGATCGGTACCACCGATGGTCTTAATATTGACCATTTTGGTGGCTGTAGTTGGCGGTACGTTCAGGTGAACACTGGTTGGTCGTCTGCACGCTGATCGACCGACCGATCGATTTCGTTTATCTAGGACGGCCGTTTTATCTTCTTGTTGATCGCGCTGGATCGGGGAGGAGATGCATATGTAAGTACGTACCGGTGTGTATCCTCTGACGCGTCACTTAAACTAAACAACTATATTCGTCGTTGATTGGTCGTTGAATGAGGATAGCGGTAAATTCCGTGGTTCCCTTTCGCGTTCGTTTCCACGTCTATCCGGTTTGTCCTACTACCGAACGATCGCAATTTTTCTTACGGAGACGATTCGTTTTACGAAGCACATCGAGAAAGAGTTGATCGATGGATCAGCTGGATGGATTACCTCGATCGACGTGGGAAAGAGAAATATTTTTGATGGTTTTGAGTCGTGATCGCGCACGGAACGAATAATGAATGTTGTCGACACGAGACGATCTATTGAAGATTGCCAAATATATTTTCCCCTAATGAACGTCCATCGAAGAGTAGGATCTACGGTGTCCTCATTCAAGGATCAACCTCCCTTTTCGCGATCTCTGCTCGTGCAACTATATTGTTATAACGAATCGCGTACTCGCGCAGGACCATCGTTGGATATCTTTCGACTTCGATCACTCGTCGTTTCTCAGTTTTCGCCATCTAATTTCTTTTTCAAAATATTGCACAAATGATATTGTGTGTGAAGAGCTAAACGTATAAATACCTCTGTATCTACGAGGTACTATTTATCGATCTGTATCGACGCCGGCATAAAAGCAAGCTTTTAGGTTCATTCGCAAGTAATCGATTCACAATTTAATTCGATTTCATTCGGTTAGTCACGAAGTATTTCGCTTGAACATGGCGCGGGCAAAGGCTGATACGATCAAAGGAAGTCCCTTGAAATCCTGCAAAGAATTGCGTTTCCGTCGTAACGTTAACATAGTCGGCGCTTGCGTCAAAACGGATGGATCTCTCGCCCTTTGACACGATCAGATAAAAGGAACAACGTGAATACGGATGAATCGTGAATCGAAATCGTGAGCGACAAAGTTACTCGTTGCTCCTTTATTTCGTTACTTTCCACTATAGCCCTGTCTGTTATACACGATCCGACGTATATTATATTGCGTGAAATATAATACAATAATTTTAGGATCGGTCGTACGTGAATATGAACTTACATACGTGTTAATCGATCTTAGCCTACGTTCCTTTGGTTGGTAATAGTAAATACGTGACAGCGCGATTGAACGAGAAAGAGTAAAAATATAATACAAGTTTTCTAGTCCATTTTTACAAACAACGGGCTGCGTTTTCAAACTCGACTCGTCGTCTCAAAATAAAAGCAACATACTGTAAATCGCGAATATTTACTAGCCGATTCTTTCCTTTAGCAGTTCTCGAACGAAAGATATCCACGAGGAAATTGAAATCCTGTCTATTGTGCGGAATTATTTTGAAGCTTCTAGGCTCGAAAGAATTTATATTGTTGGCTGTTTATTTAGCAGGCTGAGAACCAAGCGAATTGAACGCATTCGGGTGTTCTTGACGAAGAGAAAATTTCTAAAGAAGTAGCTTTCAGGCGCAGCTTTTTAGATTTTTCAAAGAGTAATCTCATGGAGAATCGCTTGGTTCCCGCCGGAGTCTGTATATTCTGTTACTATTAGATTTGTACGAATAGATACGTTTTTTAGTGGAGACCATATAAACGTTGGTCGATTCGCACTCGGGACTACAAACTAAGTTTGCAACGTTTTTCACTGTATCGTGGAATTATTTTAGCCTCGTTACGTGTCACTTGACCAACGTTTGTACCATTTCCTTTGTAATATTCTGTACAGTTCCTTAAGTGTAGCCTCGTTGTTCAGCTGGCTGTTCGTGCCGGAGATTATTTATTTTTTATTTAATTGTATAGAGAAGAAGTTTACTTGTCGCGTTGATACTCTGTTTCGCCCGCGTTTCCACGCGTTAGATATATATGCGTTTTTATATATTCCGCGCGCCACATGTTCGCGAAGTGCGACGGTCGGGAAGCATACGTTGAGTTTCTTGACGCGTTCTCCACCGCTCGCTGGGGGACACTTGTCACTACGAATGGCACACGCGGTGTTGCATCGATCTCTACGTGATCGATTCCACCAACGGAAGACACGTGCTTCCGTTTCTTCGCGACGCCACGCTTTAAAGCGGTGCTTTGACTCCTTGGTAGGCAATCGATAATGATTGTCTCGTCGAGCGTTTGTAATTAATTAACAGCTTTCATAGCTGATTCAGACTTATGAATTGATGATTCAAATAACGATCTATTATCGAAACTATTACTGGAATGTCATGTTTTATTCGATTTATCGAACAATGTAACATTTAAGACAATAAAAGAATTGTTTTAAAGAACAATTTATCATGTTTAAATGAGAGAACATACGAGAAAAAATCTACAAATATCGATACAGATGTACGAATATCGGTCGGGAATTACCAATTGCTATTAACATTTTGAAATTACCAACAAGAGTTAGACAATAGAATTGTTTCTTTTTTCCGATACAGAATTAAATCCAATCTACTTCGCGTAGTTACTTTAAATTGATCCAATTCTTGACCTGTTACAATATACCCTCATTTGACACTCGTTCAGTCGATTAAGTCTTCGAAGCACCACTTTAATTATTGGGAAAGAAGAAAGAGAGAAGGGGGGGAAGGAAGGAATAACATGTATGATGGCGTGCAAGTAGAGGGCTTACGCCGGAGCACCGCGATCGATATCTTTGTAGTCAAGAGTCCCTTAATGCGCGCGCTTTTCCTCAATTCTATTTGCATCGGGGGAGAACGCAGGTTTCACAGTCGGAGACACGAGAAGCGAAAAGCTTCGTAGGCGCGTTCCTCTTTTTCCAAAAAATCACACGAGCGAAATGTCGCGGTTTCGGTTTCCGTGTGTGTCGGTTGTTTTTCATTCTCACATCTGTCTCTCGGTCGTCTATTAAAATCTCTCGTTTGTTCTGTCGATGTCTTTTAGTACCGATCTCCCACGACTTACGACGACCGATTGTCGATGATAAATCTCTCTCTCTCTCTCTTTCTTTCCCTAGTGTAGAAATATTAAAAAAAAAAACCTCACTACGTAGTCGGACTAATCGGTAAAAATAATAAGCGCGTAGCCACGTTTTACAATTTAATACTACGATAATTCGTAAATGTCATAGGAGATCTGTGTGTGTAGAGATCGTAGGGCAGTCGAGCGATTATTACCTTCATCCTCGAGGGGAAAAAAACGTTACTTTTAAGCGCTGAAGGTCCATTCCTTTCCGATCATACTGCTGTATACTGCCGACGAGTATACTGCCGTGATACTGCCAATCGTCGCTTCGCTAATGTCAGCGTTCTAAATCGAAGTTGTACTCTGTCTTTCTGTTATTATTGTCCCCCCTTTTTTGTTTGTAAACGCTTATAATATGGAACCATCGAGTCAGCACGTACAATATTTACATGTTTAAAAATATCCATACGACACGCAGACCTACGTACACAGAAATGAAAACAGAACAAATCGTTCGAGACTTGTCGATGATGTTAAAACATTGACGAAACAGTACGACGGTGATGCAATTGATCGACGATTGATGGATATAAGCAAGATAGTAAACACGTATTGAGAGATGGAACAATTTGAGAAACATTCGATAGAAAGGATCGCTACTTTCCCTCCTTCGAATTTCTTCGCTGCGTGTACGGAATGTACGATCCGCTACGGGATAAGCGGTGATTTATCACCGCCGAAAGAACTTGTTATAATCGCGCCGCGCGAGAGGCGAGGAGAGGAAATCGTTTCGAGACTTCTTCCTTGCTACGATGTCGACGCACTGGCTTCAGTCTCAGTGACCGTTCGCTGACGCTGTTTTCGCAGGCGTCGGCGTCGTCAGGATGTTTTAGGGGATGTTGCGTGTTGGGAGGGGCTGATAGGAACTGCCGGTGATATGACCAGAACAATCAAGCAAAGTGTCACAAGTAAATGTCATTTATGCTGGGATAATTATGTTAGATATATAGGGAACGATATTACGCATTTATATTCAATGATCTTGCATCGTATGTACGTTAGCTGGTTCGTTATCACGCCGAGATCCTTGGCTTCCATCGAGATTTCGATAAAAAAAACTACTACAAAGGTTATCGTTCCATTGTAATTTTTTCCTAACAGTAAATTACAAACATGTACGGCGTATATACTAGCGAACAATTATATAATGGGACAACGAGGAAGCAACGTGCAGTACCTGAATGGAGAATCGGTACGATTGGTGAAGAATTCACCGATTACTCGCCGATTCAAACTTGAGATATAAACAAATTTGAGCCAAGTCGATAAAATTGACAAGAGAATGGAGAATGGAGATAGAAGAGACGTATGAAGAGTGGCTTTTCGGAGTGCGAGGAGATTAGACATTGAACGAAAACTCGGCGGAGCCAGGAAATCGGGAAATGTATGTACTGTATGTAGAAAAGATTAGCGACCATCGTCAACCAATGCCTGTGACCCATTAGCTAGATATTGGGACACGGTGATCGTGCGTGAAAAAGCAAACGAGTGGACGGGGAGAAAGGAATCGAGCGAATAGCGTGTGCGTGTACATAGGTACCCTGTATATATAGTTTTTAGATTTAAATTACGTCCCGGACTCTTCATAGGCACCTACACACTCGAATTCAGATAGCTAGCTAAATAGTATCTTGTATCTTTATAATTTACATGTAACATGTTGAATTTGTACTCCCCCGCAGTGTGTGCGCGCGTGTGTCCGCGCCTAATGACACGCGCGCTCACGCACGGATCGTACGCGTTACCGGGCGTCCCTATCCTTCCAGACCGCTCTTAGATTTATACCTAATTTACACTGGATATTAACATCTAAACGCTACACTATCATCTACACTGTAACAAATTGTATTATATTTTATATATATAAATATGTAAATGTTTTTCTAAGACTAGTCTCCACTTTTCATTCGCCTTGCTATATTTCTCATTCCTTTCATGATTACTTTAGGTATGTGTTTGTATGTTCAACACGATATATCAACTTAAACAACTTGTAAATTGTAATTAGGAAAGTAGAAAGAGGACTTTATATAATAAAAGAAGAAATTTATTACCAGTCAACGAAGTAACAAGATACTAGGTAAGTACAGTTCCTGTTTTCTCATTAATTTTCAGTGCATTACCAGACAAAGTTTTAGGAAACAGCTTTCTTAGAAACACGCTTAATTTACGTAAACCCTTCTAACTTTTTTAATGGTAACGTGAAAGGACTTTGTTGTCGAGCGATACGCAATGAAACACCCGTGGAGCTTAATACTATAACACCAAAGGAAACTGATGTCAGCCGAAGCGTCGCGATCTAGAAATTCCTAAACAGCAATCTTCGCTTTCTCGGTTCCATCAAATCGAAAAATCATTTGTTAATGAGGTCGAAGCAGCGACGACTCTGTATGTTTCAAGTCGCTAATTTACGTATTACAGAATTTCCCCCCGTCTATCACCAATTTGGCGGCAACATGGCGGAAATACGGCTCACAGGAACGTACCTAGCCATAGAAATGAACGCGTGATATCCAAGCACAGCCCCAAGGGTCGCGGTGGGCCAATAAAATTACCATAACCAACAACAAATCAGCCACCAAGCACACTATCGAGCGCGACACAACTAATTACACGCGCGTATATTAGTTGCAGGCCAGACCCTTCTGAAACCACGGCGGCTTGGAACTGTTCGGCTGTTGCTGGCAGTTTCAATCGGTGGCCCGATCTAACCGTCAGATTACAACGTGGATTTACCAAGGCGTCCAACTCTCCCTCTCTAGTGTTCATTATTTTCTCTCTCTCTCTCTCTCTCACGCGCGCACACACACACATACACATACTTGGATGATCCACTAATGAACAAGTTCCTCGGCTAAGTTCGCTAATATTCTGCCTGTACCGACTGCCGACTAATCAAACTTCCGGCCCTTGCGCGTTACCTTAACGAGACAAGCGGTTTCTTTTTTTTATTTCGGAGCTAGGTGCGTTCGAGAAGCTGAATTCACTAATTGTGAAGGTCCTCCAGGCGTCCTCAGAAGTTTCGGCAGCGGATGTTGTGCGAATCCACAGCGATCGTGATGCGGAAGCTACCTGCCAAATCTCGTTAGCATTATTTACGGTAATTTGATTGGATGTGGAGAGTATGACAATGTTTTATGTGTTGTATTATGTGCAGGGTAAAAAAAAGTAAAAAGATATTTACAAAATGTGATTTTAATATCGGGACAATAAAGAAAGTTTATGCATAAAAGTGTTCTTTGAGGTTTATCTTTTAAGTAGTAAACTATTTAGCTTTACGATAGAAACATTTTTCCAGCTGCGTACAAGCTGAAGAAGCTTTCCTAGTTTAAGAAGTATGTATACTTGTAAAATTAAATTGTTTTTATGACAAGATCCGATTAAAATAAGAATAGATATGAAATGTTTAATGGATGAAATTGATATTGATATGACGCCACAAAGAATAATCGCATCTATAGAAAATAATTGACTCTGCAAATGTGTTCGGTAACATTGGTGTTCGTTTCAATTTACAGGAGTGTGAAAGAGAACTTATTGATCTTTTGCTGTGTTTCTCGCAAAGTTTCTCACTGAAAGCACAGCAGAGCGCATTGCACCGTGATCAGGTAAAATAAAACGTGTGTATTCGACTGATAATTTCGATTGATGAGTATTTTCGATATTGCCATATAATTGTTTGCTAACAATCCGTTTTGCTTTATTCAGCCAGTTATAAAACTCGCATTCGTTCAATTTTTGCAACTGCGTTTAAATCCTAACAAATTCATAATATTTTCTTTCAATTATGATACAAACGCGAAGTCATCTATTCCATATTAATCCTTAACAAATTTTATCTTTAATAATTAAACCTATTTACTAAAGCAGTTTTCTATTCTACTGGAAAAGGAAATGTTAAGCTGTTTGAGAAGTTCGTAGTATTTTTAACAATGGATAAGTATATTTAATGGGATTAGAAGAGGATTATTCATCATAAACTTGTGTTAAATATTTGAATGCTAAGTTTGAAGTAAATATTGTTTCTAGTTCAAGAATAGAAGCTGTAACTGATTAATTGAAAAGATTTCATTGTTAGAAACTTTTAACAACTATTTGAAGGAGTCTATTGCTAAAAAAGAATAGTTTTTTCTGAAAAAGTAAAGCTATATGATAGGAAATGATCGAAATTCAATAAAATATGAAATCCATACAAATACATTGTCTTCAAATATTTTTAAATTTAGTTACGAATTTTTCGAGCAACTTCAATATATTTTATTAATATTTTTGACACCTAAATTCTGTTTGTTTAAGATTAGCTTTATTTGGCTGAGAATAGATTAACAAAGATCCCTAAATGATTAATTACGCCGCAGCCAAGGCTACCCAGTAATCAGCTTGAACCGAAAATTTCCAGCAATTAGCAGCTAGTTCGTTGCTGTTCTAGAATGCACTCAAGCAAGTAGCTCGGTGCAATGTAACTGAGCCATGACGCAACCCAGCCGCCTTGCCACTTTCGTTCACGTCAGTCGATTATCGAGTTTATTTAAAGTGCGCTAGGTATTATTACATTTCCGTACGCGAAGTTAATTAAAAGCTGCCAATGAACGCGGAAAGCAATATTCCAAGACACACCGACAGCGCGCTAACGAAACTGTTCATGGAAGCCGTGCTCAATTGTCGAGGGACGTCAATCTTTTCTAACGATTGTTAGCCGGTTGAGTTAGCCGGCACTGGTACCTGTGATCGATAAACAAACCGTCTCGAGAACGAGCTCTAAGGAAAGCTTAATGAAGCAATATTCGCCCGACGTTTTGCGATGGACGTTTTTTACCCTCCATAAACTCGTATCGGTCAGAACATTGTATTCTGAACGATGGATGGGGAAAGATGTAGTAAAGAAACAGTTTCACGACTTGACGCTGAACAAATTGTACTTATACCTGTGTTTGAAAACTGTTCTCTGTTAGGTTTCTTTAATATTGTTCTTATTATTTCAGTTGAAGGGTAAGTAAGAATTATCAAAGTAAAGTGCTGGGTGCTTATGTTAGATATCAACGTCTGTTCGACCAACGTAGGATGGTTTATTTGTGGACGATTTACGAGGATAATGGTATCGATAGGAGAGATTAAAATGGCTGGATGGTATATCGTGTGAGATGAGCAAATGAAAAAGGGCCGAATCTTCGATGGAATCATCGGAGATTGATTAAAAATATAAAAATGGAAAATTGATTTAGTCGGCCGTGAGAGATACGAAATAGGTCGAACAATCTCATCGCACGGAATCTCTCGGACGTCGGGGTTCGTCAGTGTCGAAACAGTGTAGGTTAAAAATATATTTCTATCAGCGATATAGAAGGTAAATATGAACAGAGATGAGGATGTAACCGAGCAAAAAATACTTTAGAAAAATAGATCTGTGTTACTTCGAGAATTACTTATTGTTGGAATTCTACGAGATACAAAAATATCACTCTGTTTTACTTTCCATTTTATAATAGGAAGAAATTGGCTAGAAAGGAATACGATAAGATAACGATGATAAACATACGATCGGTCAACAGCAACAGCAAAGGATGGCCGATCGACGTTCCGCTAGATGCAAATTCTGGCTAGTTTCAGGAACCAATCAACGGTTCGCACCGTCATGAAATTTACGTTTTCGTGCGCTGTGTGTTACGCACGGAGACAAGAGAGCGACGAGAACCAATCAGCGTACCTTCGATCAGGTAGCAATAAATATCTAGGGGCCGAAGTATGCGAGCGACGCCTTCAATGAGAACGCGGACTGTGTTTCGGGTTCCCTTCGAACTAGCATCGACTAGTAGCGTCGTCGGTGCCGTTGATTGAAATTTATGTCCGATGGGACCACGCCAATTCCAGCGGCTCGCATGGCAATACCGTCGCGTCGTTGCCTGTCGGCAGATTTTGGCGTTTCCGCGATACACCCAGGAGGATCCAGCCTCGCTAAACTTCTCGTTTCGTCTCGATGTCCGAGCACTCTCGCGTTTACCCAAGTGTTTCGAGATTGAATTCGCTTTTGCCCGCTTCGATTTTCGTATCCCTCGAATCTATCCCTTTCACCCCTTTTCTGCTCTAGCTTTGCCTCCTCGTTCACCCTAGTGGATATATCCCGGGAATGGTTTATTCTATATTTGTCGCAGAAGGGTATGGAACATTTTGTTTGGGATTTTCTGCCCTAGAAGTGAAAAAGGTTATGCAAGTCGATTGCAAAACGGATCAAGTAAAGGGGGATGTGCTAGATTGCATAAGAGGTGGACGTTTGGGAAGGTTCAGCTTAACGCCTCGTTTCGTTGCGGTTAAATTCGGAGTTTGTAAATGCACGGCAAAATGGAGAATACATAGGGGTGTTAGATATTGTTCTTAAAATATCGAGTACCGAGCTAAAATTTTACTTTCAGAATTGAAAACGTTAGTTTTAAAAATTGAAATTGAAATCTGTCGCGAATTGGATATATAAGTTGTTTTGCTTCTGTATCGTTTGACGTAATATAATATTACGTTTTTTCGAGAGACATTTCGATATAGGAAATTACACACTATGTAAAACGAATTCCGGTGAAAATTAGTTTACGATTCAAGATGAAAATGAATTTTTCCAACGAAATTTTTACGTATGGTACGTATGAACAACGTGTATTCAACCATTGCTCACGATGTCCTCCATTATCTTTTTTAACCCAACTATATGCTTGGGTTATTTCACAGCTCGGTAAATTTGACCGATTTTGCAACCGTTGAGCACCATTTTCGTGTAATTATATGCTGGTCCATTTTGCCTGGCCTCACATTATACAATGTATGAATTGTGTCGTGCGAATCCATTGGAATCGCGCTTTGATTCACGGCTCGAATTTAATTTTGCATCTTTATGCGCCTTATTTAATAATTTACTGGAACAATATTTAACTTATAAACATTATATTCTATATTATAATGCAAATGAAACAACCGTGCGTATTCATTTGACATGCAACATTTAATTGGAATTTTATTCAATTCCTACCTTTTTTGTTAAATATTTAGCTATTCAATCGTTTAGAAATCTTCTAAAAATTGTATCTATTTAAAATCATGCAGTTTAGATTTAAGTGCGTCATTCTTGCAATTAGCAGTCCAAAAGGATAGCTCTTAAATTCGCCAACGTTGACGTTAATTTTATATTAAATACAGCACCGCACGTTTCCGCTATAAATTTCAATACCGTGTTTTGCCAGATATTATTTTATAAAGCCAGACAACAACGGATGCCATATTTAATACATGTGTTGAACAAAGCCAGGAAGCGCGCTCTGCTCGTGCATACGTGTAGTGGGAAGGTGAAAAATGGTTGACACGAATTGAGCCCAGAAATGCATAAATATAAATATACATTTAGAATTCAGCATTTGTAGCGTTGTCAGTCTGCTTTTTAAAATCACTCGACTTCTATATGTATACTTAAACGTCTCTGAATTAAATACATTTTCCATTCCATAATGAAATAAATTTCCTTAATAAAATATTCAGTAGCGTTTTGCGTAAAGCTCTTTCCCGTTAAAAACAGTTTTTACGTAACGTAACGTTTATCTAATTTCTACGTACGTTTATCTAATAGTAGCTAAAGCTGCAAGAAAAATTCCCGACGGGCAATTTTATCTATTATTTGAGATCAGCTACGATTGCATACATATGCATGCATTAAATGAACCATTTGCTCGTTACCGATAATAAATGGTCAATTTGCCTAGAATTGGTCGTAAGATGCGCACAGCTTATTGTACGCATTTATAATGCGCGCCACTTCTGCAAAACGTTGGGAAACTCGAACTTAAGCTCGCCAGTTCCGTATAAATCTACCCTCCTCTTTACCGTAACAAAATCCAACTCTACACCGTTGTGATATCGTACACGTTACCATTCTCTCTCATCGTACTCCGCTTTCTATCTCTCTCCTTTCAATGCTGATTCTCTCTTTTAGCCTGTTCCGCGTATCCCATTCGCTGACCTACTTTCATCTTCAACAATGAAACTTCGATTGTTTGCGTTGGAAGTTTGATTGTTTAATTAGTCCATAAATTAACATCGAATTATACGTCAAACCGGCTGCATTTCCCTTTACGTGAGATGTTTATGCAAGATATTTCTTTATACCGTGGAATTTTCTATCGTGACTTTTTGTAATTTCGATTCCCATTGGCTGTTTTCAGCAGCAGCTCGCGATGATTTCGTCCAAGTTGATGACGCTTTCTAAAGTTAATACTTTTCTGTGTGCCGCGCAGTAAAATCAGTCCGCGTGTGGTCAGGCGTAACGCACTCTCGGATTCGGCTTCTCGGCTATCGATTAAATAGTCCGGCCTTTTGTATCGATTTAATATTTCTCTGTCGCCGTGTTTATGTTAGTTCAATAGCAGGTACCTCGATTTCGAGTTTGTACAACCGATTAGGAAATCGAGAAGAGCATACAGCGGTAATTGCCGCTTTAATAAAATTTCGTGAAACTCGCAAACTATTAAGAATTCACGAAAGTAGTTCAAGTTTTAAATTACACTGTTACATACCTATGTATATGAAATAAAAGAAGAAAGATATAACGAATTTAATCGAGACATTGCTCCGCAAACTACGAAGCATCTCGGTACGTTTCTGTTTTTCTCGTGGATGCAAATATAACTGCCTGTTTAAGAACTGAACAGCCCGTTAGCAAGTTACCTTTTTACATCGCGAGGACTGCCAGCCTCTTACAGTAAGTCGAATATTTCTCTCGCGCGGTTGGTCCGTCGTATTCGTTTTAAACGCGCCAGCCTAGCTCGGCGAACTTCCCCGGGAGCATTTCTTTATTTCGCGTTCGGCGCGCGATCTTTCTGAAGTTTTGAAACTGCCACGAGCGTGGCGAAACTTATGACTGCCACCGGCAGACAGTTAGAAATTAATGAGATATTCGAAAGTTCGAGTTTCGCGTAAAATCGTCCATCTTGTAAACTTATACACCGTGTTCGAAACATTCCATCTTCCTTCAGTCAGTTTCACCCCGCAACCCAATGAACGTCGTTGGCTGGAACATTTGTAAAATTCGCGCGCACGACTTCAACCCGTGGACGCTTTATCCTCTCGCGAGAAATCGCTGGAATAGAGAAAAGCTCTCGATTCAGAGGCGTTTTACGCCTGTCGAAGTAAATCTTCGCCTCGTTTATCTCGTCGCGATTTCGCGGCCGGACGTTACTATTTTTTCCATCGACTTTTCATCCCACTTTTCTCCGGCGCAGTAATCGAATACCGCGGTCCTACCGCATATCGTTTGTCCTCGTGACCTTTTATTTTCGGCACTGGACAGGGAACGAACAAAATATACGCACACACACGCGCACCACAAGTACGAAAAGTTCGGGTGAAGGATCGAAAAATTTGTGAAATTTATCGATCGTTCGTTTACGCTAAATCACTGGCAGCAAAAGATACTGGATGTTGGAATAATTCGTTCGTGACATTTTTCATGAAGAATTGCACGCATCGATACCGATTTACAGTATCTCGCCTATTCTATCCCCTTCTCCCTTTGTTCGATAGTTGCTCTTCTTTCAAAAATTCGTCGCCTCGAACTGCCTCGAAAATTGAACATTGCGAAGAAGAGACACGTGACACGTCGAAAATGAACGTTTCCCGCGAAACGAGCAGAAATTGCATTAAATTCACCGAGTTGGATTTTTGTGGAACGGAAAAAGGTCGGTGGAAAACCGTGGTAAGGTTGCGGTGCAAAGAAAATCACGTGGCAGCAAGTAACGGAAGGACATGATTTTAAAACTTTGTTAAGGGCGAGCATGTCAAAGGTCGGAGTACGTGGTTCTTGTGGTATTTCACATATTTGCATAAGGATTCGCAGTAGCCTTCTTTTCTTCGTCTCGCAATACTCGTTTCTTGTAGATATTTACACTGTTCGAGCGAACAATGGCTAAACGACAATAAAAAGATGCGCGTTATTAAAGTTTTCAATAGGCGAAATGAGAGACTGCGATACGTTGTTCTACTTCTCTTCTTTTCTTCTTCTTTCAACATGGAATTCAAACAAATCGTTCGAAAGCTTCTGTGTGGAAAGCTGAATATTACTTTACAATTCCTTTCACCGCAAACGTTTCGAACTTAGTAATTCCCTTCAAGTTTTTCCGTATCCGCTACCAGGTTTCGTTATCTTTTCCCTCCTGGTTTTCCTCATAATAGAGAAACACGCGGATCGTCGTGTTCGCTAAATATTTCAATTGTACACGTTCAATCGACCGTATCCGTCGTTTGCCTTGTATTTCGCGATTTCATGCGCCCCATTCTCGTAAATGGAATGGTATTATTTATATTTGCACAAATAGGGAAGTCCCAGAACTGTTTCCCTGCTGCTCCTCGACATAAGAATATTCCGCCGGGCTTTCGAAGACGCTCTTCAAGCGAACTTCGACTTCCGACGCTTTGTACCATGCTTCCCACGACTCTGAATATTTCTCGCTATCACAGAATAGTCTGGCAACTTTTTCATCGATAGCTTTTCTCTCGCAGAGCCGCGCGATTATTCCGTCGTCCGAATTCTATCGACTTTCGTGAATTTAATTAATGCAAAGTTTGAGATTCATAATATATGATATGGAATGCTATCGTCACCGTGAGAAATCCCTGCGATCCTTTCGCGATTTCTATTCTTTAGACGGAGGCCAGTTAAAGTCTACCTGTAAAGAGATCGAAATGAAAAATGAATGATTACGAAAATAGAATATCTGATCGATAGCGCGTTATATCAAATGATTTGTAGCTCTTACGTAGAGTAAGCTTCGAGCCCTTACATAAGGATTTTCAATGATCTCCAAGTGGTCTTCAAGTGATTTTCGAGTAACCGTAAAGTGATCTTTATGAAATTTCAATATGACTTTTATATGATTGTCGAATAAAAACTAGTACTTTGCTATCGACAACATAGTGAAATAAATCTACTTTCTCAAAGAGCTCCATTCCAAGTCAAAAAGAGGACTACGCGAGAAGAAACGTTCCATCCTTTTTAATCCTTCGCATGAAGTTTCATCAAAGGAACGTTCGTCGCAACGGCCCATCCTTGAAACAGTATGGTGAGTGCAAAGCGATCGAGGACTACCAATCGCCGGCGGGATCGTATGGAAAAGCATGTCCAAGAAGACGTTCGAGAGGAAATAAAGGTGAAACTAGGTTTTCAATAGAAGGCAATAGAAGTAGGGGATAGCAGAAAAAGCGGAAAGCCGCTTGTCTGCGAGATGGGTGGTGGCGGTGCAGCGACCGTTCTAGAAATTTATTAGCTTAGGATGCACTGAACCGCAACACGTCACTGTAAATTAACAGCAAACACAGAAACGAAATGACCTCGGCTTCTCGAACTCTTTTTCTCGCTTGCTATCGTCCTTCGTCCCGTCCTTGTTCCATCTATTCTCGGTTCTTCTATAGAGACTCGCAGAGCACTGTTCACCGGCGCCGCCTATTCGACTATGAATTAAAACATAAATTTCAATCAACCGGCCAAAGACATTTATAGTGGCCCCGTGGCCTCCCGACCAACGTCGTCGTCCTGTGCGTTTGCAAAGCGACCAGTCGATTGCACGGCGAGGACGCTATACACACAACGACAAAGAGAAAGAGAGGGCGATCGGGCGAGAGAGGAAGTGGGAGCCATCGGTGAATAAGCGATTAGGAGCAACCTCGAATCGATTAAATGGATATCGCCGTCTTCGTTGGCGACGCTTCGCGTTCCAGTACCGTTAGCGAAGAATTCGCTTTGAAGCCGCTTCGACGCGTGCACGCGCTTTCTTCTTCGCTTGTTCGCTCTCTTTGTCCCTCACGGCGGAAAAAAAAGTTATTCTTAGGATCCCATGGATAGTAAAATCTTACGGTTATCCTCGGCTTCGCGGCTCGCTTTTTCGCAGAGAGAAAGCAGAATCATTAAATTCGTCCTCTGTCCAAAGTTGTAAGATATTACGATCGTGCAGCCGATCTTGCAAGCCAAGCTTTACGGGTTAATGTTACATAGAATTTTCACAGTACATGCAACTTTCGCGTATTAGAAATCTGGCTCTCCCTTTTAATTTCGAGTGCAGGGGTTACGGTTTAATAACTTGTACCAAGTGACGCAAGTATAAGTAAGCGCTTCAAGTAATTCCATAAGGTGACTACCAACCGCCGTCCAATGAAGGTTGTGTCATGGCTGCATTATCGTCACAAATATCGAATATTTTATTTTATAACGACGAAAGCCTTTTTACCCCTGTATGAGAACTAAATTTACTTAGAAAATAAAATCGTTCACGTAGTTTAATAGAAGGCGTAAATGTAATTTAGGAAGAAATAAACGTGAAATGTTTGCATCACTTAGCCTTCACCAAAAGTACAGTAATCTTAACGCGGAATAATTTCATAATTACATTTTTCCAAATCACACATTAAACACTATTTCATCAAATTTGTCCATTTACAATTTCATTACGATACACTCTCGAATAATCACTACTGGTAACTACAGAGTGTAAACTATGGCTGATACAGATTAAAAACGCATAAATTCTCCATTCACCATAAACATTTATTTCATCCTTTAATTTTCTTCTTTATCTCTTTCTCTCTGTTTTCCTCCTGATTCCTTTCGATTCCACAACTTTTGCTTCGAAACAGAACATCAGGAGTAGCGTAAATTTATTCAACGGCACCGATGTTATCGATCCCGCGGACCAAGTTCTCGCGTCGTGTTGTCGAATCGATATTACTTTTAATTACAGGTATACGCGGCTTGTTTGTCCCAACGAGCCGCAGCCGGTTCGTTAATTATTTCGCATGTGCGCGCTGACCCCGCGGAGTTGTTGGCAACTTTAAACAGCAGTCAGCCGGCAACAGGTAGCTCACGATCACTTGTAATAAGCTAATTATTCTGCCGCTGGTAATAGAAAACCATTAGCAAGTAGTACCGCACCACGCCATTATTAACTGTGTTCCGCCGTCAAAGTCGCCGCCATCGCGTCGACGCTAATTGATGTACACGTCGCGAATACTGATCGCCGATCCATGTATTAATACAAATCGTCAGAGGCCGAGGGATGCGTTCGAGTCCCGCAAAACTCGAGCTTTAGCCATGCGAGTTAATTTACGAATATTACACGCGTGCCAAGCGACACTGTAATTTCCTTCAAATTTTCGTATGCTACACTACAAATTAAATAAAGAGAAGAAACAATTTTATTTTGTAAATCTTCGTTTCGTGACGTTAATGTTATTTGTTGCATTTCACGTTCAATCTCCGTGATAAGTTGTTTAGAAAACTAGTAAGAAATTGATGCAGCAACGTAACATAGGTTATTGCAGCTCGGGCGTTTTTATGATTGAAGAGTAAGGAAGGGAAATGGTTCATCGTGTTCTCAGTACGAGGCACCAGGGAGACGAAAGTTTCCGTAAATCATTTTCCTTTTTCTTTTGATAGAAATTCTTCTTTAAAAAATTCTGGAAAAGGGGAGTCCTTTCTACGAAGATATTTTTATGAAATACAGTTTTTAAAAGAGGAATCTGCACGAGAACAGCTTTCTCGGAAATGTCTTGAAAATTTTACTTGAAATTACTTGCGTTATATTTTCGATTTTTCTGGTGTATTTCATTTGGACTCGTCAATACGGCATATCCCAGCAATTAAATAATGAAAGTCGAGGATATTGCGTATGTAATTTCACTAGCACTCACCAAGTGCAGCACTAATGCTTTCGGTGAAACTTCAAAGCGTTTCGGAAAGAAACATACCACGGGTCAGCGAGGGATCTGGCTAAGCACTGTGAGGGTAGTTTTAAAGAGGGCTTTTAGGAGCCGCAGTTTGTACCTGTTCCACTTGCAGCCGTATCTATTTTACTCTGTTCAAGCTCTGGGATTCAATTAACACTTAATGGAACGGTGCATCAGAGTGCTGGGCGATAGTAGAACGAACCTGAAAGCGTCGGACGTACGAAATCTTTGTCCTGTCTGAATCATTGAAGCATTTTCTTAATGCATCCTGGTATTAATCTCGGCCACTTTCTCATGCCAGAAAGCGTATCGAAATTAATCGTACGTTAAGCCTCTAGCCATCCTTTCGCGCGCACAAAGGAAAACCATAGTGTCGCGATCGTATAGCGGGACACTTACTATCCCGTGGCAATAATTTCCCTGCTTATCTCGGTGTCCCGATAAATTTCAAAAAGCCGACGAGTTATGTCATCGTTCACGACGTAATATACTTTAACCAAGCAGCGTAACAACGTCTGGGATCCAA
Organism: Bombus pyrosoma; assembly: GCF_014825855.1. Lineage (NCBI taxonomy): Eukaryota > Metazoa > Arthropoda > Insecta > Hymenoptera > Apidae > Bombus > Bombus pyrosoma. Next base: position 1,924,961 of record NC_057781.1, read on the forward strand.
TAAACGGGTGAAAATCATCCGTCGATAAGTGACCCTCGTGTACCTACCGATAATAATAAAAATAGTTGCGGTTAAGGGAAGGAGGAAACGAGGTGTCGTGACATCGAAAAAAGTGGCCGTTATGTGTTCTTTGACCTCGAATGCGCCATGTGCACGGCCATTTCAAACCCTCGTTCGACAGGGAGAAGTGGCCTGCTATTGGAACGTGCACGATGGCTTCCAACAGCAGCAAAGAGAGGAACGCGCGCGCCAAACCCTGACCAAGTTTCACCTCTGGCGAAAAAGCGAAGACCAGGTTACGGCACGAAGCCCGATTCAATCAGCTTTCATTGTTTAAAAGTGCTGGCCGCGATACCACGACGCTACTCCCACCTTCTCTCACTCCTTGCACCACACACCACCAAAGGGACAATTCTGTTTCTTGTGCGGTACAGGCCACGACCCACCAACCAGTCAACTAGTACCGCCGTTTCCGGTAAGCTCCAACACCCTTCCACGAACGCGCAGAATATATACGAGCACATATACACGCGTCGATCGTCGAGGCTGAATCTTCCAAGCGCTTCCGACTTGATCGTGCCCTCTTCTTTCGACGTGAGTTACATTGACTACGCCGCACATTAATTACCATTAGAGAGGATTGCTCTAATTCCACTTCACTCGTCCCACTCTCGGCTCTGGCCTTGTTCCACCTCTTCCTGCTACCGGCATACACAGTAAAACGGGAAACAGCGGGAAAAGATTCGAGGGGTGTGCTTGTTCCTACTTTCCTTTCTGCTCTCCCATTGAGCTGGCGGAGAAACGTTCCGCAGAAAATCGCGCCAGCAGGAAACTGTGTGAGCTCGAGCGTGGCCCCAAGGAAATTTATTACGGTCACCTTCGACGCTGACTTTAGCATTTTTTTTTCCTCGACGCTTCGTGATCGCTCGAATTCCGACCGTTTTATATCGACGGATATCATCGCGATTTGAATGTTTCCAAGACCTTTATCGGTTCGTTTTGTTCGTGACTGACGATGAGAATCGACGAGATGGCATAGAAAGGAACGGAGAAAAGAGAAGGAAAGAGAGATAAAAGAAGCACACACCAGTGGTTCATGGCGAAAATATGAATCGCGTTCATAACCGTGTCGAGGGTAATTTTCCCTCGTGTTTCAGCATGGTCCGTTTTTATCTAGAATTATCGCGCCGTCTTCGAGGACTGGATACAGAGGATAGCTCCGGTTGCGTGCGCTTTAGAATGCGAAACGCTCGCGTAATTCGCGGTCGTGCATCAAAATATTTATAGCGGGCGAACGTTATAAGCTCCACGGGAAAATAATCCGTTTAGATACTGCGAAACGGCTGATTTACTATCGTGCATAAGTCGTAGACAACACACGGCTACTAACGCCATTCGAAAATATCTAAAGCTCTGGCTCTCGTGCAATTTAGCGCTTAAATAATCCACTAAGAGCTGGCCCGTTTCTAGTCGAGATTAACGTTGCTCCGAACCGATCTAGATCAGATCGGAATCGTCCTTAATTACCGTCAATTATGCATAATTAAAAAGCTCGTGTCAAGCGCGTGGTTTTGCGTAAGTCTTGATTATAATAAATAGTTTTCTCGCACGACAATGCCCAACATAACGAGAAAAAACCGTGAATTCTCCTTAACTAGTTGAATTTGAGAATTTAACTCAAGTAGAACGTATACCGTAATTAAGATTAGAAATTTGAGATTTCAACCGAAATAGAAGATGATACGTAATTAATGTTAGGAAATTCCAAATTAAGTAATTCAAGGTGCACACCAAATTCAGAGTAAAATTAATTAATTCTGGTATACTTATCGCTTGTGTGATATTTGTCAGGATATATTTACGTGAAAATATATTTAATGTGAATATAATCTTATTCCCCGATATTTTACATTTTTGCATTCTACGTTCTTATTTTTCTCTCGTCGTTTTACGAGGCCTCTTAAATATTTCCCAATATTTCCATTTCCATTTCAATTATTTAGTTGATTCATATTACGATACATCCGAGATACAGAAATGGAACATTGATATATTAAAGGCGTCCGTTATTTGCAAGAAAATCCAGTTTTAACATCGATTCGAGTACATTAGTCGCATGAAAATGGCGTCACCGTAATTGTCCCAATTTCGCAGTCGATTTATGATTCTAGCCGGCTAGACTCGTACGTTCTCACCGCTCGACACCGCGCGTTCAAGTATTCTACTTTCGGCGCGAGCTTCAAGACAGCTAAAACGCAGTCAACAGCTATTAACGCATCGCCTCGTTTTCACCGCCGATACCGCTTTAAAACAAATTACGGAAATTGCCCTGCACGTTCGATTCCGAGAATAATTATTCGAAATTGTAATGCGGAAAGTAAAGTAAAATGAAACACGGTATATCGGTATGTGTTAGCTATTTGTGTCGGGCGAAATATATTTTCAACGAACAAGTGTAATAACGGTAATAAAAAAATCATATTTTCCAAAAGGCTTTCGAATTTGTTTTTCGTATGCTTTCAAGCATCGTGTTTATTTTCAACTGGCGATATTCAACGTCGAATCATTAATGTATAAATAATTGATGGAGCAATCGATAATGCATAGGCTGAGGGCGGAATTATGTATAAGCGTCCTCGAACTGCAAGCGTTACAACGTTTTTGAAATCCAATTTATCGTAATATCCCTTCTCTCATTGCGAATCCTCTCTTCTCTCTCTTTCTCTCTTAAAAAAAAAAAACAAACGGCTAATATGATATAATTAATAAATGATCGCGATCACGCAATATAGGTCCCGTTTTAACATGATTCCCTCGTAACAATGGAAAAATATCCATGAATCGAAAACGCCGTGTCATCGTTGTTAGATTTTAATTCGTTATGATTTTCAAAAAGGTCCGCGATATTGAAAAATCGACAAGAGAATTAAAATTTAGGATCCAATCAAATATCTATTTCTCTCTATCATTCGATAACATAGCTGCCAAAAATAATTCAACTTTTCACGGAGCAATTTCATTTTTGATTTTTTTTGCGAGATTTTTCCATCTCGCAATGACGTAATTATGCATAAAATATATGTGTATAACAAAGAACTGGACGGAAGAAGAAAGCTCGTCCTATTTAATATTTTTACGATCTTAGAGAGAGAGAGAGAGAGAGAGAGAGAGAGCGCGCAGCTGCAAAAGTAAAGCCACGCTAGGCTTCTCTCGAACTCGTGCCGCATGCCACGTATTATTGAATGCACGTGCATATACATACAGCTATTATGAAAGGTAATTACCGGTCGTAGTAAAAGCTGGTGCACATTTTCCGCGGTGAACACGCGTACGTGCGCATGGCTCGCGTTACTGTACCGAATTCCGCTTGGAAAGATCCCCGCGTAGGGGCCGATGGAAATCCAGCGAGATCGTTGTCACAATCGACGTTTAAAAGACAGCACATGTTTCGAGGTAGCCTGAAAATCTCGATGAACAAAAACACCGTGCTTTGTACCGAATCTGCTTTTAACATAAATCTGTTTTAACGTAATCTGTTTTAAAAATATACTTTTTAAATTAAAAATTATTGTAAATAATTTAATTAAAAAGTTTATATATGACTTGTAGGTGTATACATGGAAGAAAAGTGAAAAAGTTATGTAATCTAGTTTTATCTTATAATTTTCTGTTATCGGATCAATTTAAGCAGCGAATGGGAACGGTGGTCTAGTAGGGAATTCCGAGGAAACGTGCGAATGGGGTCGCGAGCGCAGTTAGGAAAATACCGAATTTCACGGGAACGTTTGCCAGTTTACGCTACGCCCTGAGAAAAAATCCAACGCGACGAATTTTTTCCAGAACAGAGGGAGACCTACATCGGGCCTCGAGACTCCTCTCGTGCGAATACTGGGTTTTAGTTTTGGTAGGATAAAAAGTTTTTTAAGTTCCGCCCCCCTTCCCTCCCCTTCTCTCTCTCTCTCTCTCTCTCTCTCTCTCTCTTCCTGTCTCTAGCTTTCACGCAATGCTTATAGAGGATCTCGTCTAGCTTGCACGGTTAATTTCTACATTGGTGTCTTAATTTAAATTCATTGTACCTCGTATAATTTCGGCCGCTAGAGCCGGTTTCGCGTTACGTTATAAAAATGGCAAAAAATTGATCTGTTTTTATGGTTCACCGTTTTTTATAACCACGTCGTTTAATATAGCCACGCGAGTTTTTGTTGAAAGTTCGCCGGTTACGGATTAATTACCATGGCCATATAGTCCACGCTATATAGCGGGATACACGTATAGAAGACATTAAAAAGTTGAAAAGTTTGGCGTCGGAGAAAAGATCGTGTTTTTAACGACTGCAGTCAGCAGCAGGTCAACTCGAGCCGCTCGAGGAAAGGAATAAAGATGTATGCGCGTTCTGGCAACGGAGAATTAAAGACCGTGGTATATTTGCGAAACCATCACTCCAACTGCTTCCTTCCGATGCTTTACTGTACCTTTTTTTCGCGAGAAAAGCGACCGCGACCTGTGGATGGGGTAGTTTAGCAAGAAACAGAGGAACCAAGAAACCAGGCCGAGAGACGATGAAAGAGCAAGATGGAAAACTAGAGAGCTAAGTTACCGCTTCGGAAGTTGGGAAATTTATGACAATGCGTTGTATTTCCGTACGCAAACGAGTGATACACTGTGTATCGAACATTATTAAATAGGAACAAAAATCGCGTTTCTCGATCCTTTTGAAATTCTACAAGTTCCTTAATTTTGAGATCGAAACTCCGACTTTATAACTTTGACTTCTATTTATAACTAATAGACGTTGCTTTCCCGAGAACGAAGGAAGAAAAATTTATGAACATCGGCAGAACTTTCGACAGTAATGGCTGCAACGTAGATGATTTATAGCTAATGCCGCATTAAAAAAATAAGAACGAAAGATGTATGAAAGTCGATAGAAATTGAGACAACGATAAATTCAATACGTAGACGTGCACGTCCTTTGACCTAATAGAAGGACCTCAGGAATATTCCGTATCGATGACCCCGAGGACATCCCATTTAAAGCCAACAGCATTCGAGATTTTACGTGATCGTTCACTATTCGGTATGGATCGTAAATAATTCGCCATAGATTTCATACAACTTTCGTCGTGACCTACTGTGAGGATAGTGTAGTGTATATGAATGTCACGGTTTCATAGATGTCGTAAACGGTATCGACCGCGACCCACGGAGGACTACATGCAATACAGGCCCACTGCGGACTATGCGCAAGTGTATCCATGATTCATAACGGATTCCGAACGGCGTAATCGTGACCCCCCGTGAACCGCGACCAGTCACGAGCTACACAAGTACACAATTTCTCCGACTAATCTCATTTGTTATCCTATATCAATTTTCTTCTTTGTGACTATAATGATATCTTAAGCTTCTTATTGAAATTATGATTTCCTAAGAACCAGATACAGCTAAGATTTGAAAGACAATCGATAGGTTTTCCATGATAAATAGGCTTGACATGGTGTTGATAAAGCAAACAGCAATTGGGTGATCAGTGATCGATAATTGCTATTGCTGTGAACCCTGTCCCCAATGGTAGCGTAGAGGAGACCGCGTGTCGACGAAGTGACCTGGTGAATGGGTTGTTAGTCGAAGATTACCTCGACGCCTTACAATCACGGCGTCACTTTGAAACGCATGGTCTGACCCAGCTGCAAGCTATCGACTCGTATGCCAACTAGAGAAGTAGTTACCTTCCCTTCAACTATCGAAGAGAACGTACTGATTAATAGCAGATTCAGCGATTCCCGGGCCGACCCTTTGCCTTCCATTGCCTCTCGAACCCGCGAATCCTAACAATGAAAACAATTCCAGAGTTTACACTGAACGAGCTTTTACTTTGCTCCAGACCCGATAATATCGTCTCGTCAATTTGATCGTTACCGCGGGATTTTAAATAATTTGAAAACAGTTTCGAACGCTCGTTGGATAATTTTGACGAACGGAACAAACCGAAAAATCATTTTACCTTTACCTTCAACGAGATGTCGTCCGTCGTTTGAATTCGATGAACGTGCACACGATGAAAATAATTCGATCGATTCTCAGTTATTTTACAAGGTGATATTTACACGGTGCTTTATACGAGAACTTATCGGATTTCAGTAATCGTGGAATAAAGCGTACACGTTAAATTTGATTAATCGCCCATAAAATGTCTCGATTGAAAAATAAAATCTGTTCCAAGAAAAATGACATATTGCCGCGAATTTAATTTAGTTACACAAATTGAACATCGTTAAAATCATTTAAAATTTCCCACTGTAAAATAATAAAATAATGAATTATTATATTACTATATGAATTATTTATATTACGTGAAAAAATGGAATTGCTTACCTCTAATGCTTTTGTGCCGATTTTAATGTCTTCGGGATCGTTTCGTAATACGAACATACGAACGCTAAATTGTACCGTGGAAGATAATAGCCGAGTTCTTGTGCTTTGACAATACGATCGTAGAAAAAAGAAGATTGGCTATCGCGTTGTCTTCTTGACGAGCGTTTGTACAAGTCCTCGTTGAAAGTATCCGGGACAAAGGGCGATTAGACCAAATAAATGCTTCTTACCGGTAACCGTTGTGCCTTCGCGAGCCATTTGTTGAGGCAACGAGCTGCCGGAGAACAGAATCGAAGACCTGTATCTCCTCTTGAAAGCTGCGCACCTGTATAGAAGGCTTGAATAGGCTACGTATGAAATGATTAAGCTCGCCGGGAGAAAGAGATGGACCCTTGAAAGGGTCGGATAAGATTATAGGTTCTTTGACAGGTATAATGGTTCCAGTGCCTCGTTTCTTGGATCATTACATTACGAGCTCGTGAACTCTTTATCGGTACGTGCACATACGCGGTGTAATGTCGAGTGAAAAATCGTTCAGTGTGACAATTCTTATTTTAGATGCGTGTGAATATTTATAAATAGACTCTAAACATTTCTGCACTTGTGGCGAATTTAAATGTGTAAAATATCCACAAGAAACTACATTTGTAATGATCTACAGAGGGTCTCTATCTTTATTTATAAAATTTCTTTATTATTTAACATTATTTATATCATTCGAAATGTCGTTTAAGAGTTAGGCCAAAGGAGCTCAGAATATATAATCCTTTCCTGATGTTCTTTAATGTAATAATATTCAAACAACAACCACATTCTTAAATTTTCATTAAATTAATCCTGACCACGAGAGCCCGTCCTGCTTACATTAATTTCACGGATTGTTCGTCGGAATGGGGCATAAATTGCTTATCGAATCTCTACGTTGAAATTTCACCGCATCCCTATTGCGTTATTTCGATAGGGAATCACGTACCCCCGGTTACAGAATATGAACTCGTTATTTATTCCTCATAACCGGCGAGTTGCACGTCGCAGGGCGAGGGAGCAGCGGGGATACGCCGGTGATCGATGGCAGTCGAGGGTGCGGTAAGCCTGGCTCTTCAACTTTTTATTAAAACCAGCCAGGGTTAACAAGGACGCGAGCGCGAGCTTTAGCTCGAGCGACCGTGCTGCTGGGAGTGTGAAACGCGCGTAGCTCGCTTAAGTCGCGAAGGAGTCGAGAATATCGTCGGTGGTTGCCGAGAAGTAACCCGTGGAACGAGTTCGAAGGAGCGAGTAAGGGCGAACTATAAAAGTAGAATGTGAGAGAGAGAGAGAGAGAGAGAGAGAAAGAGAGAAAGAGAGAGGAAAAGGAAGAGTGGCTCTGGCCTAGCCACGTTGGTGGCTGATGGAAGGTGAGAGGGGTTGATGATGAAGAGGTGACGAGGGTGTACGATGAAGCAAGCAAAGAAAAGAGAAAAGGTAAAAAGAGAAAAACGCTAGAATAATAGCACAATGCTGAAGTGGGACAGACGTAACATTTGAAATATGTCGTCAGATAGGAAGACGAAGAGACAAGAAAGAGATATCAAGAAGTGAGATAAATAGAATGAGGGGAACTGAATAGAGTCTTGGGCGAGGGCGACGCGATACGCACAGGGAAACACCGTGAACGCGAACAGGGAAGGAACGAGTGGATAGAGATGAAAACGAGGATGAGGTTTTAGATGAGCACGCAGATGGGGGAATCGAGAACCAAGGGAGAGAAAAGTGAAGTGCAGGGTGATTTGCAAATTCCATCATCCCTCGTCGCATTAGTCCCCTACCTTCCAGGAAGACACCGAGATATACCTGTATATTCAGTCGCCAACGTGGCGTGATTGTGCGCGACAAAAAGACGATTTGCGGCTTTTCCTCTGTAGTTGATCCTCAAGAAGAAGTTGTTTTATGTGTGTACATATCACACGGATACACCGGTGGTACGCCGTACGGTTAAATCTGCCTTTAATGCCGTATGGTCGGCGATTTTCTCTCTTCTTCATATTGGCCACGATATCGTAAAAGAACTTTATGATTCCACGAATTTTCACGACACTAGGTGGTAGTTTTTCAATAGTAATCGTCCGGTTCTGACAGTTTATGGTCGATTCATCGAAGCTCTTGTAGCAGAACCTATTATACGTGTTTCTTCCACCATCTATTTATGATTATCCGTAATTAACTATTTATAATTAACGCAATTAATAATAGGCATTTTGATGAAATCATAGTAAGTTGAAATCAACGTAGTTCTCAAAAATATTTTCGAATTTAATTTCCAGCGACTTTCTTTGGAGTAAAAACTGATTGTTACCGTTGAATGGTTAACACAGTCAACAATTCAGTACCTCATACCAGCTTATTTTACTTCAATTTAAGGAAACAGTTTATTCGCGTATATCGGGGGCATAGAGGACATTTCCAAGGAACGCCAGCTATTTTATTCTTTTGTATTCCCGCTGCTTGGTTTCTTAGCGATACTTGTTTCCGTCTTTCATTTATGTCGATTTCTCGGAGAGTTCCAATAACTGCGCAGACATCGAACAGGAAATAAATGTAATAAATGGTAGAACGCGTAGCGAAACTGATTGTTACGATGATTTTCGAGAGCGCAGGACCGGAAACCGCACGACACCTGGTGACAAGGAACGTGAATTGGAGTGTGCTATTGAAAAATTCCTCGATTACAACGAAAACGATCGAAGAAAAGCTGTGTGCCGCTCAGAGCGACTCTGCCGCCAAACAAGGTCACTGCATTTTTCCAGTTTACCTCGCACGGGACCGCGATAACTATTTGTCTCGCAGTTCGTTTCATAACACTGTACAACGGTATACCACGTTTACATCCGGTACGTTTGGTAACCCAGTTTGTTTTGCATAAATCATGATTATGTTAACGTTTCAGTAACTGCTGTTGAATTAAATTAAACTAAATCGTGGACCACGTGCGAATAAATTAAACAAAATTATTTAACTGGTAATTCGGTTGTTTGCGGAAAGTTTCGACGGGTAATTCGAAATTTTATTAACAGCTACGAAACAGAGAGAATGAAGCAATTTAACGGTAACGTAAATAACACAGTCATTCTATATATACATATCTTCTTTTTACTCGGACGACACTCTTCGCGTTTTTGGCGTTCATCCACTCTATTTTTCCAAACCAATCTCTGGAAAAATCGAACGCGCGCACGCGCCCGCCACTTTCCATTCAGGTCAACGGTGGAAAGTTTCAGGGAAACCAGCGCGCGAACCGAAACTATCCCGTTAGATTTTCAAGTTGAAACAAAGTTTTCCGTACGCGCGTGTACGCGGATAAGAGCCGAGAACGAAAATTGGGCTTGCCATACGAACGAACCAAAGAGCAGCTGCGTTTCTGCGTTTTACAAAGCCATGACTTTTTAGCGTATTCGTCTACTTGCACTGCATCGGCTGTCGAGCAGTCATCTAGCCGTGTATACATGCAACCTCTCCCCCAGGCAGCTTCGTCGTTCGTTGCTGCATCTATCTGCCCTTTCAAGCCTTTTATTTCCGACCCTACCTGTTCAGAGGAACTTTTACCCTCAAAGTATTCAAATACCTGTACACTTTGCTTTACGTCGAAAACCGTCCTAGTTTTTTTTCCCCTCTGCGACTGTTGAGCACGGCTAAGGGGCAGAATGGTAAACAGCGTTAAAAATGTATATGTCTAGGGGTGAAACGAATCCAATTATCGATGGCGGTGTGTGTTCGTGTTTACAAATCGACGGATTCGGTGAAACGTATTCTTGAAGAATGATATCGCGTACGACTATGATTTGCAAAATATTTAAATGCTTTGGAAAGTAAGATGTAAATTTAAAGAAAAGAACGAAGGTAAAGAAAAATTAAAAGGACGAAGAGGCAGGACGACGAATCAAGTTGCCAACTGAATTTTTCTTTCCCAACTTTTTATTTTATCATCTTATAAAATCAGCAGATCTTTCCAGCGACCTTATCTTTTCCGTTTACGACAAGAACATTTTGAAAAATTAAAAGGAGTATGAAAAAGAAAAATGATATTTTATCCAAATTTTTAACGAATAAATAGTGGAAAAACGAAGAAATACCCGTGAACGATGCGACATAATTTACTTTAGCTGCTGGTCTAGTTTATATGCAGTTATTTATTTATTTATACGTCCCGTCGTAATATAACAGAGAAATTTTCCATGTTTTACAGTCAAACGCAACACGAACTTGTTAGTCCGTAATTCATTCGGGAAAGAAATTGGAAGGATGTATTTTCGAAAGCGACTCTTAGTGAATTTTTCATCGCTCGACCGTGCTTTCCCGTTCTTTCGAGACCCTTTATTTCGCTCACTACATGTTCGTTCAAACCTTTCATCTAGCCACGGTACGTACTCCGACACGACGCTGACCCAATTTTCACTGGTATCGTGACGCGCTATAACGGCGGATTCGTCTAGGAAAAAATTATGCGGTATCAGGGTGTTCAACGTATCTTGGCGTTTATGCCAGGTAAACAGCTTAGTCGAAACATTAAGTGGAAATATTCATGCAAAGCGCGGAGAAATATCAACTCTCTTCATTTTTCTTTCTCTTCTTTTTTTTATACCGTCTCTTAGAGGAAATTTTTCAATATTCCCATAGAATTGATTGAATTTTTAGGCGGATCGTTAAATTCGATTTATGTATCTTGCTATGTATCTTGTTTGTCCTGGTCGCATTGCGTGAACTTTCACCCCGAATAGAGTTCCCGATTTCGTCAGTCGTATTTGTATCCTCGACAAGTACCAAGTTAAGAGGTGAATGGCGAATAAATCGGTTGCTAGTTGCATACTCCGCCCGCAGTTTCGTTCAATCGCGTCATTCGCGTCGCGATGTACTTTTTCCATCGTGTCATTGTACACGATAAACCGGAATGATGTAACGTCTCAATGCGCGAGCCCATTCGAAGAATTTCTCGGTGCTCGTATTTCTTTTCTTTTTTTTCTGGTCGATAATTCCGTTTATTCGTTCCTTTTGCACGACGAGAAAATCTCCGCGGCAAGTACTAACAAATACATGCACTGCGTGTTTACAATTGGCAGTTTTGTGGCAACTTCTTAAGTTCCGGTTTTTCGTATTCGCCGTTCTTATTGCTCCTTATGGAATTGCCTTTCCACTTATCGAAAAGCCTTCCCACCGTCGTAATTTAAAAGGAAACGATTCGACTCTTCTGATTTCCTGTACAACCACTTTTTTCATCCCTTGTCCCGCTTTTCACGAATTCCTATTTCCTGCTGTAACGCAAGCGTTTCTGGAAACACTTATAATATCGGCCCCACGGTGCAACCGGTTATGGTATCGTTTCGAACGATTCATGCTTCTTTTTACTAAGCTCGAGAATACGTAAAACGGAATCCCAATTCGTTTCCAACGGGATCATGTTTAATCTATTTACTCTTCTCTCTTATTTGGGCGATACTTTCACCAAATATCCAACGCTCGTCAAAATTTCATAACAAACTCCGTCATTGTCAAACTACACGGTGGAACTTCTAAAAGAAGCTAGAAGAAGACAGGGAAACCAGACCCCCAATCAGAATCGCGTAGGTATCTTACCGCAAAAAAGAAACGTCGAAATTAAGTACGACGTAATTATTAATTGGTATAGGTGCAGATGGTTGAAAATCGCGAAAACCATGACACCGAACGTAACGTATAACGTCGAACGAACCGTAGATAGTCAACGTAGATGGTCGTAGAGTATACTGCGGTATCTACCCTATCCGACTGAAAGCGAATTTTCGTTTCGATCGCGCTCTTTGCCCACGACAATTGCTCGTACAGACTAAAACGCACGAAAGGCAAACATGATCCCGAAAATTCAGAGATACGCTAAACACATTCCTACACATTCATGTAGAGAAGAGAGAAAGACTATGCGGTAAGTGCCGTCACTAACGGTGCACTATACACGGGGCAGCTCGTTGCACCATAACCATCCTACCTGCTCGGTAGTATTGCACTGCATCGTGGCCCAACGAGAAACCCGTGGCAAAGGTGTACACCCGTTCAACAACCTCTGCTGTTTTATCGTTCTTGAACCGTGGTCCTTTTACTTTGCTTTAGTTTTCTTTCTTTTCTTCTTTTTTTTGCGGCGCCCTCCACCCTCCGGCCTTCGCTTTTCTTCAGTTCGTTTTCCCTCATACCTTTCGTTACCCAGCCGCGTGTCCGTTCCATTAGTAAATTTCTAGCGTTCGTTGCTCATTCGCTTGTTTTCCTCTCAGCCTCGGGCCTTCCACCGATTTCACCGTTTCGCCTTCTTATCTCGCCTTTTATATTGCGATACTTAGGCAAGTATAGTGCTACCATCGGCAACTTTCGGATAATGAAAATCTTTATTTTAACGGGACGTTATTCGTTAGTCTACCACTTTTTGCTCCTCTCGCTACATTGTTTTTCTTTCTCTTTTTTTTTTTTTGTAGAATATATCGTGTGTGTATTCGTCACTGTGTCGTTTTTTGTTGGCTGGAAGGAATAAAGGACAACTGTATAAGATTCTATGGGGTATTAGAAGGAGATATCCTCCGACAACAAGATCAAGCTTGTTTTCTCCGCCCAGAGCCGTTGAAAGCGAAAGAACGCTTCCACCTATCGTAATAATCTCAGATAATTAATTTCAGTAGGAATGACAGAACATTTATCTTCGTTGGAGAGGAACGGTAGCTCGACGAGGATCGTTCGAGACGCAATAGCTGAGAAAAGGGGGCACGCGGTAAATCTGCCAAATAATTGCACGTTCGAAAGCGCTTAATTGCGCAGGCTACACAATAAATTACGGTCCAATTCCTGGCGAAACAGTCGGCTAAATGTCTGGCCCGCGACCCGGAGTTTTCGCTAACGCGAAAGCCGGGAAAGATGTGGCTCGCGTTTCATTCGACCGCGCTCCGCTTGTCCACGAAATTAAACTCTCCTTCCCTTTTACATCGACAAAAGGCTTATAGCCTTAAATCCCACCCATCTGCCGCCTGTATTCGTCAAACTTTAATTAGCATCGACTTGGCTTATTTTTTAACAAGATTTCTCTTCTTTTGCTTCGGCATCGCTTGGCCGTAATCTCGAAATTTTATTAGCTCCGAACGAGATTCAAAATAAGTTTTCAGACCCTCGTTGCAGGTACACGCGCGTGCCGCGTTTAAATCTGTCCGCTTATTAGCCCATTACCATAAGACCGTGCCAGTAAAATTCTACGAGGAGGATCCCGCTGGCGAATCTAACAATCTGCATGGCGTCGTTGTTGTTTTTTTTTAACGCTTCTGAAGATCCCCTTACATCTTTTATTTCGTGCATTAACTGTCCGGTTAATCCGTGCACGAACACTGCCGGGGAATTACGGATCGATCCGACACAGCCTTTATTGTCGCTTGCCAAGGGAAGGACAATTTTTCCCTGAATCCTTTCGCTGACCGTGCTCGCGACTACGTGTATTTTCCCATGAAAAGCGGCTCGAGGATCGGATATCGCGTCACTGTTACTTCGACGCGCGTAACGATAAATGCGAGATCGGCTTCGTGCAAATACACGATCTCTTATCGCTCAAAATTACGTTTTTTAATTAAAATTCCTGTCAGCAATTACTGTCGTACACTTTTCTCTCCTCTGTGAATGCGTTCGAATAAATTCTACCCAAAACGAAAGTAGGTCGTGATGTAAGCTATCGTTATTGCGCTTTTAGTGAGATATTTTTTATCGTAATGAATTTCAAAGCGATTCTAAATTGTTACCGGACGAATTAGAGTTTGATAAACGTATTAAAGGAAAGCTGTTGCCTTGCTTGATTGCCGTGTTATTAGTTATTAGTTTGCTGTTTAATTGATTTCCTCTGGAAATCTAGGGAGACTTTCGCCATTTCGCGACGGACACGTTCGCCACGGGATTGCAATAATATACTTTCCGGTCTGTCTGAAATTCAGTTTACGCGGTTACTTCGTCGGAACAATAATTGTTTGGACGTATTATACAAGTAGTAAAGCAAATTAGTCGCAGACGTGACTAGCGTACATTTAGATCGGATATGTGTTATTGCGTCAATTGGTTTGGAGCCACAGAATGGCGCCAGAACGATTTCATTAATTACGAGAGTAAATTGAAAGGTAACGAGCTTGATGAAATACTATGCGTTGTAATAGTTCGACCGAATATTACATATGGCTGTGTTCCCAGAATTTCTATTATCGATAGATGTCGCGGTTGAAACAAACTTAATTTAACTAACTACTTGGAAGATCGAAATGAATAAATTTCCATCCTTAAACGATCTTCCTGATTAATTCTCGTGGAGTAGAGAAAATACGGGAAGACTTCGGTTGATCGAGTAAGAAAATCGTAGCTTGATTTGAAATTAAACGTGATAAATATAATATCGTTCCACTGCAGCGATGGTTACGCGCGATAGAGCCTGCACAAATAACCGACGAGATAGAGAAGGACATGGTTACTTGCTCGTGGGCTCGTAAGATTCCTTCCTTCATATTCCTCGAGAGTGGCAGTTCCTCTTATCTGTCCTTCCGTAACACAGGAGTTTCCCTAAGCTGATAGAGGAATTATGATAGAAGTTAATGCGAAATTATGGCGTACCGTTGAATCAGCATGACAAGCATACATCCCGTGTGGTTTCGCGTGTCAGTTTAATATTCAACCAACGTTGCTTGCAATAACATATTTCTGGAAAATAACGTCAGCGACACATTTCAAGAAGTGACTTTATTCGACTTCGCAAATGCCCACTTACTATCGTAATAAAATCATCTCAATGTCTTTTAAAGGAAATAACAGAAGAACGATCTTGAGAACAAGTTGCGCAGATACATATTTTTTCCAATTTTATTTTTTATCGCAATATTATCGTAATGTCGTGACTCTCACTTATGATAATCATTAAATCAACTCGCGTGTTTGTAATCCATTTAAGATAAAAGTTTTCGTGATTCAAAAATCGTTGATTCATTGCTGTATCATGTTGTAATTGTGATTTACGATAACAGGAGATAAATATTGCATTAATTCCCCTCTATTAATGTTATTAAAAGCTGTATTGATATTTTGTAACGATTTTTTGTAAGCTTCCTACAAAATTTATCTCTTTGTGCAGATTATAAATCATTTTAGCTTTTCAATACTGTAACAAAATACAGGTAAAACCTCAGTAGTAATTAAACTTAAATCTGTTAACCAATGATAGAAAGACATCGATATTTCATTATATCGAAATTCGAATGAAAAAACTTGTGTCATTATCTCGAAATCAAAATTAGAAATACATGTTATAAATTTTGTTAATAAGAGATAAAAGATGAATAAAGACGGAAGGTAGATGTCATATTTAATAAATTCTTGTGTCACATAAATTCAGCAACTATGAACCGAATTTACTATTACAATTTTGTCTTTACATGTATATTAGCTAGATACATCTTTTACAGCAATACCTCAATAATTTATGTATATTTAAAGAAACAATATCTCCAATCAGGCCGTTCAAATAATTATTATGCGACACTATATCTTCTTTTTAATTACAATTTAATGAACTCCTGATTCAATGTAATGAAATAAATTGGCTTCAATTTATAAACAATTAATCAATGGGAATATTTGAGGAAATAAATTAATTATATACCATGATGAAATTCGTGGCAACTAAATACGAGCTCGAAATAACTATGCTTAAATATTTAATCTGTTACGAAGGAAATTAAATTGGAAGACATTTCTGTATTTCAAAATTATGATTTGTATTTTGTGATTACATTTTGTAAAAGTGTTTTCATTTTGTTGAAATACATTTTGGATTAATTCTACGCGACGAATTTCTTAACTTATTTTAATCCATTTCTTAAGACAATGATAACAGATATAAATGTAAGATCAACGCGGGTAAATCGAATGTATTGAGCAGTAAAAATTAAGAAGGAAATCCGTCGTAGCAATTAAAACGTAGTATATTAAAAACAACTCCACTTGCTTTAATTCGATCGCATATAATGTGCGTTCTATCCTAACGTATTTTACGCATGCAACCTGCCCGTTTCGGGGTTTGCGGAACAAAGAAGAGGAACGGGAAGAGGGATCGCCCCGAAGAAGAGAAAAAAGAAACGACAGAGTTGAATAAAGTCGAGCGAAGCAGTGAGTCATAAATACCGTGGCATAATGCAAGTTCCATTTCCGTGATGGAATGGAGATGGGTGTGCGCAATGTGAACTGGAAAAATAATATAAGGCTAATAAGCTCTTAAATTTACCGGGAAACCTCTTGGTTGCGAGTTATCTATGGATTGCAGGTGTAGAAATAATACCTCGCTCCTTTGCTTGTGCATGCCTCATTTTTATCGTCCCCAACGGGCGCGCATGCAAGATGCCTGGGCGAAAGTCCAGCCAGTTTAAAAGCCTGATATATCCGCGTGCGCGTTTCACCGCGCTGGACACCACGTGACTTTGAGCTTCGTTCGATGGAAAATACTGACGTTGCTTTGGATCTTCGAGCTTTCGAAAGCTTCCCCAACGTTAGATTAAAAAGCATGTCAGAATAACTATTCTATGATTCAACAGATTGATGGTCAGATTCATGGTGAATTGTCTACGAGAAAACAATATACCAGAACAATTAAATGCGTAATTATTTGTAGATAATCGCTTAGTTGGAAAACATTAAAAAGTTATATCGAAGCTCCACTATCTTTAGGACATTTTTTTATTATTTCACTATAGATCTGATATTTCGACCAAATCATGTATGCTATATAATATGAAGTATTAATTGAAGTAAAATTTGAGGTGTTATTGTACATTGAATTTTTTATTAAGTAATGTTTTATGAATAAGCGTCGTCATACTTATAGTTGACAATGTATACTATGTAGTTTGCTATGTTTATCGAAAATGTATAAGTTACGTGGTTTAAGTTAAAGTAATTCAAGAACAATAGATTCTAAAAGAAAGACCAGCTCATTGTTAAAGCAGATATTCTTTTCAGAGTAGAATATTAAATAACGATAATTTTGCAGGTGAGCCATGAGCCCCGGAAGGGCAGGAAACTTTTTCGAAAGTTCTACGGCAGGATCAGATAAGCGAATGCTTTAATACTCCCCCGACCGAAGTTAAAATTCTTATCGGATAAGATATCTCGGCAGCTCTCTTTAGAAGAGGAGAGATAAAGGGAAATCCAATATAAAAAGATGAAATGATTCTAAAGAGCAGACAGAATGAAGTCTAACGTTGGATAGTAGTAATCCATGGACAATCTTTCTTTCCTTTTTTCCTACATAAATGCGTCTACCTCAAAGGTAATTAAACAAAGTTAATTTGTAATCTCGACGCTCGTAATAAACTATTATTAAAACATTTTCGATATTCGATAACGAAGAATGAACAATTTACTAACAATATTAAATATTTGTTTATCTTTTGAAAATAAAGTTTAAATTATAGATAATGGATAATAAAATCAATATTGAATCGTGATAATAAAATGTAGCTACGCTAAGGGCGCTGATATTGGTAGTAATTTTTCATTAATCACAGCGATGCTAGTTTTCTTTTTCTCTTCACGCGGCCTCGAGCCGAGGCGTGCGGTCTATCGTTTCAAGTTAGTTTCCATGAACTTTACAAGTCCCGTGCCTGGCGAGCCGGAATAAGGAAAAACCGAGACTTTATCTTAACTCCACCATTCCCGAATTCGATAAATCCTTTCTAGTTTTCTTTCGTTCTCCCTTCACTTACCTCCTGTCCGTTTGGCCGACGCTTTTCACGCCTAATCGATGAACGAACATCGATTATCACTTGTCCCGGTTGATCCCTGCCATCGATCCTTTTACACGAGCCAGAGGAATATCTACCGGAACAAACTCGCGATGATACAACTTCGAAATCCTTCTCCGTTATTTGTAATACAAGAGCATGACGAGAAAAAGAACGTTGGTATGGTTTTGACGTTAAATTGGATTAAGTTTGCCGCGATATTTCATTTAAACTTCTATCTACTTCATCCACTTCATCCACTTTGTTATGGCGTGCTTGTAACACATTTTACAGACGACGCTGTTTCAAAGTCAATAGAAAACGCGTCAAGAAGTTGAAGTTTCAAGTAAAACTTCATTTTTCTCGTGTCTTCTTCTTCTTCGTCGTGTAGACGATTTTATTATATGCGATTGCTTCTGTATGTATTTTTCAAGGTAGTATTTTTGGAGATATAATTTCCGAAAATATTATTTTTGGATGAACACCATGCACATTTGTGTATTTCATCGCATGATTCTTGTAAGAGGCAATACCATTATCTTTCCCCGTGATATGTAAACCTACCATGGCTACCTCCTATACGCTTTTCAACGGCCTCGTTCACCGTACGTTCTGCGTTCATGTCTCGAAGGCAACGACCAATTTTTCTTATGCACGATAGCCGCCGAATGTCAACGGAGGAAGCTCTCGTTTCATCTATCTCCGGAACAGATTGAGTAATAAGAATTTACAAGCGCAATATTTGTTTCTTCGTGCTCTCATGCTCGATCATCACTAGTATACAGTCCGATTTGATAAATAATATATTGTCTTCCTCTTTCTCCGTAGCTTCCGCTTTTGCCTTTGTTCAACATGAAATTGTTGAATTATTTGATATAGTCAGGTGCGGAAACATAACCAGCACTGTTTCAATAAACAGTTCGGAAAAGAAGATAAACATGAACCTTTCCGACATTGGGACAAAATTATTTTGCAAGAATTTTTCATGTAACATTATTTTCCTTGTATCTTATCCAAACTTTATACGATATACTTTCATCTCTCGAGTCGGAAAAATACTTTTAATTGGAAATCAAAATGTTGTTTGATGGAAAAGAGGAGTCCGTTACAATTTTGACAAAAACTGCGAAATCGTGGAACGATGTCCCCGTTCTATAGAACAGTTTTCCATTTTGTAGAGGTCCACCGTTCTATTCACCATTCAGTGGTTTTCCATTTTATCCAGTAGTAAGTGTATTTCTCTCTACCAGTAACCGCATCACGAGGCAACGACGAAGCTTCTTCCCAAAAGCGCGGAGCCGTTAGTTCGCCGTTGAATCGGGATTCAAGTAGTCTTGGAAGTGAGCAGAGGAACCGTTTGTTTCTCGCAATCTGCCGGACGGTAAATTTCAAGCGAATGGCGTGTGGAATAGTGCAGAATGGGAATGGCTGTTGGCTGAACATAGGGGGAGGTCGAAGAACCTCGGTTATACAAGTTAGGGATGGAACTATTCTGAAGGGAAAGGGGTACGGCTGAACCATCGCTGGAAGCCTCCCGGGGAATCAGCTGATCTTCGAACGACTGCTCCCTGCGGTTTCTGATGTACAATCGCTGTAGCACACGCTATCGAATTCCTGAGATACCGATTTCAGGGACGTCATTATACGGTTCGCGAGAAACCTGACCGGTTTACCATGGCTTCCTTAGCGACGTGGTTGACATTTAACCCTACTGGGATTGCACGTGATTTGATAGATACACGCGAAGATCAAAGGAAAAGACATGAATATGTTTTTTTTAAGTATGCCTTATTTTCTAATATTGCCCAATCACACAAGAAAAATTAATAACAGTGATGTGCCATATCGTCATATATATTTATCCATGTGCTCGTTGGATCCAACAGATTCTCTAAAAGAAAATATTCTCAATTAACAGATTGTATTATTGGTTAGCATAGTAAAATATTTGTAACGTACTATACAAATCGGGTGTATATAACCAGGAGTCGGGCGCCCATTTTTACAGACGCACTAAAAAATTGATATATTATATATATTATATATATGTCGGAGATGAAAGAACACCGGAGCCCTCCTTTGGAGCTTTGGGAGGGTCCCGTAGTGTTGTGGTCTGGATTCTACCATGGCCGTAATTAAACAATTGTCATTCAACCCGAATGTACTTATTTGAGATTCGTGACGGTGAGTTTGGGCTCGAGGCGACAACCAGTCGCCAACGTAGTCGCGGTCAAGGGATGAACGTTTGTTTAACAAAGGTATAGAGTAACAGTATAGCTCTCCTTAAAAGAAATAGTTGCAGCGATACTTGACAATAGACATTTCAAGGGTCTCTGTCCCGTGGCTCGCCACACGCAGACCCTGTCCTCCGGGTAAGATGGTTGCCAGATGTCGATGCGTCTCCGCAGTGCATGTTCAGCTAGCNCTGAGGACCCGTTATAAATCTTAAGATTTAGTTAACTAAAGTCCTTCAAATGGACAAACAGTCTTTGTCCCAACTACGGGAGGATAGGGGAAACCTACTTCCTCACGAACGACGCTTCCCGCTAGCAACTTTTCCTCAAGGGCGGCTAGCGTCCTTTTCTAACCACCGACATGGGAATTGACCAATTAACAGCAACGTCAATTTCCCTCACTTTCCGAACGGAGGCTTTCTCCACGAATCCGATGATCTCGTGCCCTTGGGCACACCCCGTCATAGTTTTCCTCGGTGGCATCATCGCAACGAAAATTCATTCCTGCTTGCGACTTTATTAACGAAAAGGAATAACGTCTTCGCGATCTGTTAACCAAGGGTCGGACTTAGATCCTGTGAGAGCATACATCTACTATCCCGTTGACCGCGAATTCGTTATCTAACCTAGGATCATTGTCATTAGCGTCTCGAGTATCTAATTACCACGGTTACTTGTCGATATCTGTAACAATCATACTTGCTCTAGTCAATATCTTCTCTATTGCATAACGACAACGTTTAATCACAACGAAGGTTTCTTTCACGCCCTTAACCCCAGCTCTAATCATAACGCTTCTCCGACATATATATTGGCAATTAAAGCCTTAATTAATATTTTATCTGTAATATAATATTTTCTACTTACCTTAGCGTCAGCCAGCGTAATGAAGTAGTCTGACATGAGAATAATAGCGAAAAGGAAGACAAAAAGTCTCACCAATTGATTCATATTGCTACTTGACTGATTCTCATAGCAATATTATGCTTCTTATATATACCGCAATGTTTAAACGTTTTCACATATAAATAGATTTATGAACCGTTGCGTGAAGCAATAAAACGAGCCTTTCGTGATAATCGTTGCAAATATGTAATATAAACTTTGTATTACAAACATATAAATTTTTGAAGTAGTAAATTTTGCTTATAAAGTCAGGAATAACAACAAAAGTGATAATAATTATTATCCAGGCATGCCGATATTAGTCCATCAATTTTATTTACGAATGCCTAAAATTAGTCCATACTAAAGTGGAAGGTGGAGAAAAGGAGAAAAAGGAACGGGAGAAAAGTGAAGCCGTTTAAAATTATTAAGGTATATTAAATTTTAATTAATTAAGTCAATTTATGATTAATTAATTAATTATAATTAATTTCATTGAAATATATTTGTGAATACGAGAAATTTCTATATGCTGACCATATTATCAGCAATGGGTACTTAATATAATGTAATAATATTTGTGATATTTGGTATTTTACACATCTATCAATAGAGGAATCCAATTAGTTTATTCAATCGATTATTGTCATCTTGTTTGATAATTACAAATTGCTCCCATTATAATGAAATTAAACATTCCTCTCATATTATACTATAACTGTCATTATATCATATGACGTATTTTTTAGAACTCCGATTTCCTTAGGTTTAAGGATAATTTTCGTTACGCAGCGATAAGTAACTCTCACAAATCTGGATATCTTGTAGCAAGTTAATTACTGTTCGAGGAGTTTCCTGCGTGAAGTGGAAGCGCAAAGTCATTGACAGAACCTTCCTCAGTTGTTGTGAGTATTAGGGAGCGTTCCACTTACTAGACTAATTGTAAAGGAACAACACAGTGGAAAATTGAAGAAAATGAAGGGAATGTTTGTTGTACTTGGAAACCTTGATTTCAATGGATATAGTAATTCTTCTCTTACATGTAATCGATAACTTCAAGTAACTGTGCAATAGTAACAGCATCCTTTTAAATTGTGTATCTATATAAATTGTATTTATTTGTATCTAATAAATACATTTACATAATTTTGCACACTGCAATGAAATTCGGAACAGATTCCTTGCGACTAGCATGCTTTCACGTAATTTTCATTACACGATCGATAAAGTTTTTTGATCGCGTTTCTGCTGAATGCGCGATCAAGTTTTTCACGGTTACTTGGACATCGAAATCATCAACGAGCATCTCATAAATCGGAGATAAGCTACTCGCGAGAACATCAATGATTCGAGAAGTGGTGCGCAAACCGATTATTACGGTCGATCGATGTTTATTCATCGGCGTGATCCATTGTGGTATAGTGATTTCGCGAGCAGTGAAAAATCAGATTTACACGTCCGTTTCACGACGGAATAAAAGAGGGAGCCGCCGATCATTTTTCAATTACAAACAGCTGCTTGATCAGAGATATTGAATTCAGCGACACAGCTTCGGTTGAAATAAAAGCGGCACGAAGCGAAATATTGATTCGAACGATGATTTCGCGAGATCCGTGGCTCGCGAATACACGTCCGACCTTTGCAAGATAAATCTGCCTGGGTGTAAAATCAAAATGTCCCGGCGAGAGATCACGTTTTATCCGACCTCAGTGAGACACCCCGTCGTCTATTATCCGGCATTATATTTCGCGTTATTCGACGACGCAATTTCAGTGGATTTACCCTTCAGCCGAGGATAAAAAAAGAGAGATAGAGAAAGAGAAAAAATTGGGAAGAGAAAGAGAAAGAAGAATTCTGACCTCTGATTGGTTTCAATCGGATTGCCGACGCGCTGTTGGAACTTAGTGACTGAAAATTGGGCAGTCGCCAGACGTTTTATACGAAAGACACGTTCGTTGCCCTCTTTGCTCTTTTGTTTTTTCTCGCATATCTATAATTGAATCGGAAGCCATTCCGAATGACAGCTTTGAAAAACAGGCAACTCGAAATGACTAAACGCATTATGGAATCGAAAATATTGATGCCGAGCGAAACATTGTTGCATTCAGATTTAATACTTTATCGAACAGTTCACAATCAAACATTATTTCACGCAAATCAACAAATTTCAACGAAATTATTTTAAGCGAAACGTACTAAATACTCACTGTCATGTTCCACGATTATAAGCGCTGACAAGGTAGACAGTTTGTCGTGGGAGTGGGAAATCGGATGATTCTAAATACTATATACATATATCTGTCTGTCAGTCGGCAAAGAGTACTATGTCATTTTTCCAGCGATTTCAAGATTCCCCTAAGAGCATGAGTTACCTGCTTGTAACTCAATCTACCTCCACAACGATATGTTCAGCCTCTAATATATAAGTAATCATAAGAACCTATTATATGCTGGAAAGAGTCGCGCTGGTACATAAACTCATGTTTATTGTACAATTTCATGCACTTCCTACATAGCCGCAAAATATAAGACTCAGGGAAGTCTCCGAACATCTGGCATACATGGCTGCATTCAGCTCGCGGCGCAACTTCAAAGGTAAAAGTACTCCTGACTAATGAATAATTAAGTACGCGAGTCGTATGGCGTTTCACGTGGAAGACATCTCGTTAAAATATGCAGCGATTCCCCGACAGACTTGAGAGACGTGTAGCCCCCATGCAACATTCCGACGTTACCGGATAAAGAAAGTCACCGTGGGGATTGAAAAAATTACGAGATGTCTCTTACGGTGGCCCCCGATTAAGTTGAAATTTTGCGCGCAGCTCTTGTTGTCGCGAACGCCAGAGCCAACGACGATGTTAGAATATCTCCACGTGTCGGTTGCGTGATGTCTCCGTGCTATTTTCCAATTTCTAGCGTTTGAATGAAAAATCAAATGCAATTTTTTAGGGGAATTTACGTACCTGCAGATTCTAGGATATAATTGCTCGGTCTCATGCAATTTCTAAGATATTCCAACTTTCGAATTGAAAAAGCAGCGGAGAGTTCGTTTCTTTCTCTTTTTCTGCTCTCTACTCGAGACTCGCAGAATGCTGATCCGTTTCGCGTAGAATTTAGAATAAACGCAAGCTCGGCAAAATTATAATCATCGAGAACGCGAGATCGACGATAAGGCGACGTTCGCAGCGTTAACGACCGACGCTTTAATGGTCGCGTATGCGGTGTTCTATGCTGCACGCATCTCGATACTTGGTATTTATGAGAATACACATTAAAGGGTCATTCCATTAAGGCGCGCTGGTTTCACGTTACTCGGCACGTTCAACGTTTCATTGAAAAAAATTGCGTCTTCTGTGATCCGTAATACCATCGAGGCTCGACGTTAATAAAAAGCACAGTTGTCACCCATGAGCTAGCGCCAACGCTAAAAAATCTCGAGAATCTTATCTTATCATTTCTTCTCATACATTTAATATTATCTTTCGCGTACGTCGTGTTACCTATGAGAACTTCAAGGCGCAATGAAATTTTCATGGCGAGTCAGCGTGGTTTAGAACGCGACCTCGAGAGATCAAAGCGAAGAAGAAATCAACAAAATCGGCCGCGTCCGCCACGAAACTCGATTACACGTCATTAAACGCGTCCCCGGCACTCGGATATAAATTATGTCCTCGGAGTATGCAAGATCAGAGGATAAGACAACGCCGGTAGCATTAATGACCGGTGCATTAACGGGCGCGCACGTGATTTCCCGGTCGCAAAGGCTGCGAAAGTCCTTTCTTATTAAAAAGCGAATTAAAAGCTGCTCCATTAAAACCGTTCCTCGCACGACGTTTTGCATTATTCATGCCAGAGATCGTGTCTTTGTGACCGATCGGCCAGCGTACTGAGACAATTTAATTATCCACCGCGAAACGTTCCTGCGTTTAATTAAAGGGAAACGCGTGTACGGAGGGCCATGTGCGAGCTCCAACTTAGAAAAGTCTTGTCCATTTCCGGTAATTACCGCAGCGTCATCTCAGAGAGATAAACGCTACGGGATCACTATTGATTCTCTCTTTTTAATCATATCCATGTGATGCAATTTCCCTTAATATTATTACGATAAATATAGAGAGTTCCTAATATTATTCCATCATAATAGGAGATTATATACATTTATAAATGTGGCACAGCTAATTAAAATATAATTTCCTTTATGATACCGATATTATGTCTCGTAGTAGAAGTACAATTCTCTAATTATTTCTATAATTCGGGATTATCATATATACATTATTTTAACCACAGCGCGATGGTAAAATAATTAAAATTTTCCGGCATTTATCGAATTAATAGGAATTCCATTCGGTGATGGCAGAGCATTGACAATGCGATAATTTCCTAGTGGACATTTCCCAGTGATAGTGACTCCATTTAGAGTATCTTTTAAATTGTTTAATGTTGATGAAGTTATTAGACATCGAACTGATCGCACGACATAGATTGACAACATGGACAAAAATGTGACTAATTGTATTTACTCACAAAATTGTGCATTCGACTTACAAAAACAAAAAAAAAAAAAAAAAGATAGAGGAATAGAAAGAAAGAAAAAGGAAAGTCCAGTACTTGTTCCACAACATCTATTCTCTTTTCTTCCTTTAGAATTAATTAAAAAATTTCATTTAAAGTGGTTACAAGCTGATTCGTCAAGTAAAAAAAGCAAATCTTTGATTGCTCGGACATATTTCCAATCCAGATCGATGCGGACCGCGTGAGACCGATAAACATGGACGATGGACGTCGATACTCATCCGACTCCAACGACCCAGTCTAGAACATTTATCTCGAACTGATTGAAATGCGCCACGTGTCACGATGCACGAACTTTAGATCAAGTGGTAATATTTTCACCTTCGAATATTGGCGAATTTGAGCGTTCTGAATTTATTTAATGACTCATAATTGTGGTCTAGAAATCTGGTCCAATTATTTGGTAAAATTTTGAAATGATGGAGACAGAAATGCTGATGGAAAGCATTGAAAGAGAATTATTGAAATTTTCGAATCAATCACAATAGTGTCAGGGAAATTTTGCGAATGTGAAAATGAACTACGTTTATTGAACCAAATAACCATAATAGATTTGTATAGTTCTCGCAGGTGTTTTTTATATAAGATAAAATTGATAAAACTTTAAATAAAGCCACTACTGTTGATTCAATGGAATATAGAAATTCTTTAAAATCGATCGATATAAATTAAATGAAAATATTAGCAGTAAATACATGGTATTTGGAAATGAAATGAACCAGGATATATAAGATAATTAATTTTGAATTAATTAACATTACCGTCAATATGCAACTGTAATAATTTTAATCGTCGGTATTAGTTAAAAATTCCTGGGAAATTCCGTTCGTGCGCAATTTTATTCCGTGGGATTTACGTACTATGGTTGATTCGAATCGCGGTGTGCACAATTGCGCAATGCATTCCGGGATTATGCTCATCAGTTTTAATAACGAAGGGAAATAGAAATTGGAAAGAAACCAGCGGGGTGAATAAGTACGAAAAATGTTCAATGGTTATCGAAAATCAAAAAAATTACATCTATATTTTTTGTAGCGATTTTCGATTGAATTCCGGCAACGCTGCATCCGAAACATCGTGTGGAATTTCGATCAAAACGAAATAAACTACAAGCTGTCAGGCTGATAAAAAAGAGGGGAAAACATCGCGAATTCTTTATACGGCTGCATTACATTTCGGATAAATTCACGTGGCGGAAAATACATTTCGGAAATTTCAGTCGACGTGCCAGTGGCATTACCCAACGATTTTCCCGAAATGTGCCGTCAGTCCGATTTGTATATGTATAATTATTTTCAACGACTATGCTTACGGTAGTCCCGTGCAATGAATTGCACCGAGTAACTTCAAACAGAATTTTCAACTGGTTACGATTTCATTAGGTGAAAATTACGCTCTTAAACATTATCGTCTCTACTGATAACAATCGCGACGACAGTAATAAACGAAACATTCGACGAAGTCTCGAATGCGACGGAAAAAGTTGACTATACACACGGACAAATATATCGAAACAATTTATCCGAGAAATAATTCCACGGAGACGATGATTAATCTCGGTAAGTTTAACTTTTCGTCGCTCGGACGGTGTAATTAATCGTTTGTCCGTTATAGACTGGCAAGAAAGTTTCTCTCATGGAGAAATAATAAAACGTACGGTATTGGGCGCCGAACGGAAACGTCGAAACCTGTGGAAGAAATTAAAAACCGTTTCAAAGTTATTGGTTGTCGACGATCGAAACGTTTTCTCGTTGCAGATAAAAACACTTGCTGCATACCAGTGGGACGAACGAAGGGACAATCGGAAAGAAAAGAAAATGGAGAGAAGAAAGGAATTGAGAAGAGCGAAACGACAGAAACGGTCTGGGAATCTATGCGATAGCGAGACAAATGTTGCCTTGATCAAAGGGAATTCGAAACGGTTCCTTGTGAAAGCGGCGCGAAGATTGCAGAGAAAAGGGCGAAGTAACGGATCCGACTGATCCGACGCGGAGTTCGACTACTATGGCGTACCTCACGAGACGTATTCTACTTCGACATGGCACGCCGCAAATCCGTAAAGCTCAAATCCCACGGAGTCCCAGTGGATTTACCAGGCGGAGGGAAAGACTGGAAGCGGGAACGATGAAAAAAAAAGAGTGGAACAGAGAGGGGTGAAAAGGGAAGGTGGAGGCGAGAGGCGAGGTCGACGACGGGAGAGCGTAGGAAAACTCATGGGTAGGGAACGAAAGAGAAAAGGAATTTCAACGTTCAGACGGTCGCGATTGGGAGGTACAATTTAGGAAGACTATAGCGTGGGCAACAGCGAAGGGAATACGCTCGGCCGATCGATACTATGAATATTCGATATTTCCCTGGAAGCGCAAAGTACCTGTCAAAACAGCAATTTCGAACATTAATGTGTCGTTGCAAGGACAACGTTTGTCGTGCAAACATGGCCATCCCTGCAACGCCGCGAGCCTCTTATTTGCGAGTTTCCTATCGCACCGATATGATTAATATTTCGGTATTGATCAATAGCAGCGAAACTAGCGGCGTAGCCGAACGCTCGACGACCAAAACTTTCTGCAAAGTCAACCGTTCAATTATCACCGTCTGACACCGGTCAAACTTAAGTTTCTAGTACTCTTGTTCGCGTCTGTGAACAACATTCTAAAGCTACTCGAAGAAAGCAGTCGAAACTATATCGTGCTGACGAGGATCTCTTTCCAGACATATCTACAATACTTTCAAGTTGTCTTTATAAACTTTGAGAAGCATAAACAATGTCGTTACGTTATTACGAACAATAAAGACATTAACGTTATAAAGCTTGTTAAGGTATTAGTTATACAATGCCAATAAACAGCGAGAAACATCGAGGTTAAACACCAAAACGATGTTTTACCCGAAAGCGCAGACTGTTAATAATCGTAGACAGAGGGAGCTGGCTATTAGCTTTTCCTTAGTATGTCGTTTAAATTAATGTTTGTATGCGCAGGTTTGTAACTTCCAACCGGTAGTCGAACGGAGGCAGGATTTCTATTTGACTTTGCACTGTATTTTGAGTGATGCACGCCGCGTTACTAATGTTTATAGAGTAGATACACGCACTGCACCATGCACACGTACACGGATATACACGTGCACCAGTGCACGCACGGTAACGCAATATTTTAATATCGCTGGTTTACATTTGAATTCTGTATTTAGAACGGTGGACTCTTTGATATATGACGTAAGTAACGTGCAGCGTAACGTACAGACGATAACATGGGAACGCGGTCGGAAAATATCGAAATATTATACCACTTTAGAGATGAATTTGTTCGAAGGCGCGATTGTAGAATACAGTTACATTTGATCTAATTAAGGTTGAAATGAAATTTTAATGAAAAATATCGGTCCGATTAACCGAAATACATTACGTCAACTAGCGACGAATAAAATATCCTGCCTCTCTCTTTTTCCCTTTAACCCAATTCCTGGATATCGATGCAACATCAAGTGTGAATTTTTCATCGTGGATTACTCGCGACAGGCTAACAATGTTAGCTGCACAATTTTTCGTTCGTCGGCATAGTGACGATTCTATATATGCGATAAGAAAAACGTCCGTGCAAGAAGCAAGTATGAGGTGTGCACGGATACAAAGTTCCGTGAAACGTTCGGGTTCTTCTTATTTTCTTTTCTCGGCAACCGAGTGTTTGTTACTTGACGCCTCTAGCCTGTCTTTGTTACGGAGTTCTGCGGATCCTTGGACTGGTTCAAATTTCCCAGAAGATGATGCTTCACCTTCAGTCAACACCGTTTCAAAATCCTTTCTTCAACGTCATTTTCGATTCATTTCAGAGCGACCTAGGTCTTCTTCTCAAACTAGACCGGTGACTTTCTCGAGCATAATCGATTCTGATACTCGATACTTGCTCTTATTTCGTCATTTTTATCGGATCACGAAAACAGATGCTTTTCAAAATAATGTTCGACGATCGATGCCTCGACTTCTGAACCGTGACAATACGTTTACTTTAAAATCTTAACTGGCTCTCGACCTAGGCATTTGAGACGCTTCTTCGCTATAAATCTTTGCTGCTTCCGCTTCTATTATACTATGCTATCGATAAAACTCGTAAAGAAGACATTGTCATCGTCGGTTAATAAATCTATCATTTCTCGCTGAAGCGATGGGTCAAACGCCGGAATTTTTATATCCATCAAAATACTCTATCAATTTTTGAGTGAATGTGTCAGAAGGTTCGCATGAACTTGTATTTCCAAAACAATGAAAGTGTTACGCTGACAAAGAATTAGAAAATTTTTATAAATTCACTAGATCCGAAAGTTACATAGAAATTGTAATGTTTTAATCACTAGTATCTCCATTTTGGACGACTTATCTATACTCGTAGGATCGCTAGACATCAGTTCACAAACGAATCCAAGGAACATTCTCTGTGCCGAGTGTTATCGTTTTAATTGCCACCTTATTACGGGAACGGTGCGTTACGTGCGTTGAAACGGAATGAATGATACCGAGCGACGGTGTTAAGAATTCTACGTATCTTCGGAGCATTCAGACACGTACAGCCATAAGCAAAGTTCCGGCAAATTCTCTCACGGAGTAATCCTAGGGTATGTCGTGCGATAAGACCGGCCAGAAGAATATACGACGGCATAAAGTAAGCGAAGGCGACCAAAGCCCGGCCGCGGAAGATTCATTTAAGGCTTATGAAGAAGTCTTCTCTTTCTTGAAAGACGGAGCAGCCGGCACAGCGTCTCCTCTCCCCTCTTTTCGACGAACACCGGCAGCAGCGCCAGCAGTCGTTCCACCGAATCGAGCGCGTTCTCTCGTGAACGCGCCAGCCGGGATAATGGAAGACCATCGCTGGTGAAAAGTTCGTCGCGAAAAGTTTGGATATTTTATTCGGTGCCGGAATAACTTTTAATATCCCGCTTCTAGGTTTATATCAACGATAGAAAGGGGAGAACAGGAAGAGGGAGATGGAGAAAAACAGAGGAAGGAAAAGAGAAAGGGTGAAAGGTTGGAAAAAAGTGGGCGGTCGGGAGAGGTGCTCAAGGGTTACTTCTCTCCCTTCTCTAAGCCTGTTCGCCATCCACGACTTTTTAGTCGTTGCCTCTCGCTCTGACGTCGCACTCCACCGAGCTTCGTCGAGTTTTAATGAAGAGTTCGGGCTCTTATTGGTTTCCTCTTTAGGGCGACCGCACCGTTTCTATGCCATCCGGAGGCGTTCGCGCGTTTTATTGCACCCTCGGTCGCGTATTTTCTTGACGATCCATAGAACGCGCTCTCTCCTTGACATCGGGATTCGGATGGTGAAGAAGGGGACGAGAAAGGAGGCGAGAGGGCTTTGCCCTCCGCTTAAGTCGAAACGGAGCGGAGATGGAATATTATATACGCGGCACTGTAATGTTAACTAGTTGGAAACTCGTAGGGGCCACCGACAGGGCGGGCCAGGTTATTCCTTACGGGCGCAAGTTTCCTCAAGTTTGGAGAGAAGGTAAATTGCATGGGATACATTGTCCTTCGTTGAACGCGCACCAGCTACCACGCAGCTCAACTTCTACTGTCGAACTTCCGTGTGACCAGTTTCTTTGAAGATCGATCCCTTGTAACCTCTGCGTATTCTTCGTTGGATTATTCGATCTTCCACCGAGACCGTTTAATCAGTCGCAGAGATTCATTTTATCATGGTAAATTCGAATTCGAGGATCAAGTTCGAGAGGATTGTACGCCACTTTATCGATCGCAATGATAGACGTCCCCGTGATTCACAGGATAGACAGATACTCCTAGATTGCCTTGAACTTGTAATTGCCGAAGGGTTTAGGTTTCCGTTGTGCAACGGAGACCTATCCGACAAGAGACGACCTCTTACTCGCGAAACTAGATACAGGTGACTTTGGAATTCATGGAGGATAGAGTCGTAACTGAACTCGTGGGACTTGATCAAGAGGAAATTGGTCCCAGACTACATGATACCGATACCTTCGGACTTTGGAGCTTCGTATTGACAACCTTGGTAGTCGTGGGATCAGATACTCTGAACTCTTTGAACTGTCATTTCGGTGATCTGAATTTATAGCGTCGGATATAGACGATTCTCGAGAAAATTTGAAAACTCCGCAAGCGAAACACTATATTGACCTTTTAAATTCAGAGTTTAGATAATAAACATGTAGGTATATATGTATGTATAAAATAGAAAACCGATATTTGAATAATTAAATATTTATTCTTTATATATTTTCATTAGTTTCGTTTTATTTCATTTGATCTGTTGTGACGATTAATTTTCTACGATCGATTATTACGCAATTGAAACTTGAGAGCAACAAAATCAGGATATAATTGCGTTCAAGTTCGGCGTCTCCTTAGCTACTGCTTAATTACGTAGTTTGGAAACGCGTCTCGACAACTCCGTTCGACCGAAGTTCCTAATCCATAAATCGTTGCCTAATATACACACACCGGTTAGGTAATGCATGTTCAAGAGAGGGTAGTTTATGCATGGTAACCTTCAGATCTTGTTTCTTCGCGACGGAATAATATTTGCATAAATAATTTCCTGGTCAAAAAGTAATTTTGGTTCTCCTACTTCATGCTAATGATATTCTATCGATATTGATTTGTTAAAATAAATCAATAATAATAGATTAAATTTCAATGAAATTTCAAAGTCAGATTCATTCCCAAAGAATCATGAGCGTCATTTGGAAAGTTGCGTGTTATCGTTTCGGAAGTTTGAATGCACGAAATTACCATAAAGATCTGACGTTGATAGTTATAGCATTTAAATTATCAAGGAAGTTGGTTTATTGGTGTTGTATCTCTGAAGCGCGATTTCATTGTTCCGGCGGAAATTATCGCGGCCTCTTACGACGTTGCCGTGGGTAAGCAATACAGTGGCGCATGGTCCAAAGTTACAGTACGTAAAGTGGATCTTTGGCGCGAGCAGCAGCGCAAGAAACGCGTAATTATAACTTCGCAGTTATGTCCATAAAATTGAAGTCGTAACCATAAATTGCGTTATTTTGGCCGTTATGACAGCAAGTAAACGGCTGACACGCATGAGCTGAAATCCGTTTGCTCGTCAAAAGTACAATAATACTTAAATAGCATTAATTTTCTGCGTATTAAATAAATATCAGAAATATCGAATAAAACAATTTACCCTTATACTTTTTTGCAATTTTTATAATTTTATGGGAATAAACAGAACTTTAGCAGAAGTTTAATTACGATTTAACACTCGTAAAGATGTTTCACTGGACTATCAAAGAGACCGGGAGTAATAATTTTTTTCATCGTCGAGCATTTCGTCAACGAGATCGTCCCCCAGTTTAATGCAAATTTCGCTTAACCAGCGTTCAATTTACCCTTTTAAATTTGCGCGACGAAACCCATGCCACTCGATTTTATTGTTCTTACAGAGACTATAAAGCCGACTGGCGGACAAAGGAGTTGATCCTTGATGCAATGCTTTCCTGCCACCTCGTTTAAGAACGAGTATTTGCATGGGCTCGGGACATGGCGAATCGGAATTACGTCGAATTCATTGTGAATGCGCATTTAAGCTAGAAGTCTCGGAACATAACGAACGACACTGGATGGACCGTATACTAACGTGTGAACGAAAACTTGGGAAACGAGAAAGAAAGGAAAGAAAAGAAGAGTGGGAAGTAGGGAAAAAGAAATAGGTTTGAAGGGAGAAACGGCGGTGGAATAGTGGAAGTTGTCATTACGCAAATTTAAGGCTGGAATATAACAGACGCGAGAAATTTTACGCTTTCTGCTGCTTGGGAGTTCGCTCGTAAAAAAGGAGCCTGTATTAAAACACATTAAGTCCACCTGCTGGTAGTTTTACTCGTATCTACGTACGATGTTTTACTACTCATGGTAAAAATTTAATAAGTTCATGCAAATGAGGCCCTTATGTAAATCTGGAAGATTTCATGGCGGTCCAGATCCGAGGATCGCGGTACATATTTTTCGGCTGTCCCTTATTACTATGGTAAATTTCAACGTTGTAACTAGAACTTGCGAGGCGAACAAAAGAAAAATTTGATTCTACGCACGTGATCAAACTCTTGCTCACTAATTTTAGGCATTCGTAAATAAAATTGATGGACTAATATCGGCATGCCTGGATAATAATTATTATCACTTTTGTTGTTATTCCTGACTTTATAAGCAAAATTTACTACTTCAAAAATTTATATGTTTGTAATACAAAGTTTATATTACATATTTGCAACGATTATCACGAAAGGCTCGTGTTATTGCTTCACGCAACGGTTCATAAATCTATTTATATGTGAAAACGTTTAAACATCGCGGTATATATAAGAAGCATAATATTGCTATGAGAATCAGTCAGGTAGCAATATGAATCAATTGGTGAGACTTTTTGTCTTCCTTTTCGCTATTATTCTCATGTCAGGCTACTTCATTACGCTGGCTGACGCTAAGGTAAGTAGAAAATATTATATTACAGATAAAACATTAATTAAGGCTTTAAGCAATTGCCTATATATATATATATATATATATATATATATATATATATATATATATATTATATATCAATTTTTTAGTGCGTCTGCAAAAATGGGCGCCCGGCTCCTGGTTATATACACCCGATTTGTATAGTACGTTACAAATATTTTACTATGCTAACCAATAATACAATCTGTTAATCGAGAATATTTTCTTTTAGAGAATCTGTATAGTCCAAGGATAAATATATCTGACGATATGGCACATCGCTGTTATTAATTTTTCTTGTGTGATAGGGCAGTATTAGAAAATAAAGCATACTTAAAGCATACTAAATTCGTTCAAATATTCAATTCCCTGAACCTACAATAAGAAAATGCAATATATAACAATGGATTCCGCTGAATTTGTTTAATGACCTCCTTGACTAGGTAAAAAAAAATCAGTAGCAGTTTAAAGTACATCGAAACTTTCGTCTATCGAGTCCGAACAATTCTCTTTTCGAATCTAACTTCTCGAACTTTTCATTTTTCCATAATATACAATCCCCCTGTCGAAGGGGAGTCTTCGCTGAAGAAAAAATATCAGACTCAGCACATTCCATCAGATTCACTGTGGAAACCAAGATTTTCTTTGAAACGCGTATTCTCTTATTCGTTCGGGTGAAAACGCCAAAGGAAATAGGAAAGTTGTATCTTATGGCGAAGGAGGAAGAGAAAAAGGAGAGGAGGACATGAAGTAAGAATGGAAAGGGGAAAAATAAAGAAAGAAACTGCTTTTCAACGCGAGAGAGCGACACGATAAAGAGAGGAATGGTGTAAGAGGGAAATGAAGAGAAGGAAAGGAAAAAGAACGACTAAGGGGGTAACTTTATCTGCGCTAGCAGAAGCGGCCCTCGAGTTCGATTTTGCGCTGCTCACTAAGTTACCTGATCTGCTCTCCATTGTCTTGTGATAACTTTGTGATACCTGGCTAAGGATTTCCTTAGATACGTCGTCTCCGGCTTGTTCCCTGAACGAGAAGAAAGACGAAGCATAGGGCTTAAGTCGTGAAACTTTCCCAACAAGTCGAACTCCCTCCTCCCCGGTCGAGGGTGTTGCAGAAGTCGTATATCCGCGAAATGATCCCGTGCGCGGTACTTCCACGTGACTCTTGCTACTTCAACGAGGAAACAGCATTCCTTTTCGTTTATGTACTTTACGATATGGTCGCGTATTCGCAACTACGCAAACACGTGTTCCAAAGGGTACAATATGATTATCGACCGAGTTTACACGAAATGTTATCTGCAGGTATGTTTTCCAGTCAATCATGCAATCCGAGTACGAATATCGTTTTTCAGAAAACAATTTCATAGCGTTAAATTAACAGATAAAATGAAGTCAAGTGGAACGTTCGGTATTGCATTGTTGTTATTGTCTTTTGATCTTTACGTTTTATTGTTCTGCGCGATTAATTATCATTATGGGAGGATAATGGAACGGAAATACCAGGATTCGCCAGTTGGATACCTCTGGATTTATATATAAATAAGCTTCACGGTAACACCTTGCTCATTTTAAATTAGCACAATGTTTGACTAAGACGGCAATTAATTTAAATTTATCTCTGTTCAGAAAATTGATTATTTGATCCGTTCGTGTTTCATTGCCCTTTATGCCGGAACAGTGATGGCGAAGAATAAACAAAAGGAAAATTAACTCTCAAATATTCCCGATCACTTTTATGTTATTCAAAATGTATCGCTTTCGGGACACAACATGATGCGTATTTATACGCGATGCGTATTTATACGCGACGATATTAATCTTCCTTTAGTAAATCCTTTGTTTTCTGAAACACGTTTACGTTTCGAGATCAAAGTGAAAGAGAATAAAAGCAAAGCAGATAATATTTGTCACATTTTACGAATCGCTATACTGGCATTTCTTTTACGGCACCTAGCAACGTGAAAGCTTATTGACAGTTCAGACACCTTCTTTTTACTTAATGAAACAGAAAATACTTTAAGTACTTAAGTGATAAATTATCAAAAGGAATTGGAAATCCTATCATACCTAGAAATTAGTTACAATTACTTAATCACATCTTCATCGGCCACTATAATTATTAAAATTCTACTGTTAAAAATTTCGAATTCTTGTCTTTGTTTCTTTATTTTATTCTTTGACAATTTAACATCACATCAACAAGGTTATCTGTTCAGGTTGTAAAAAGATTAGATTTTATGGTAAAGATTAAGAATTTAAGAATAGTTTTATATGGTCTTGATAGGTTAAGGTAGTATTCGCCTTTGTAATTTTCATATGTAAATGAGACTGTATATACCTACATTTATACACAAAGTGGTGAATCATTAGGTATAGATTTGTGACAACAATTGTAATAAAACAGTTCTTATTTTCTTTAATAAATATTCATGTGTGATTTTGGAGTATCCCCTTTTTAATCAAGACTATTGTTTTCACTTATCTATTTACGTCACTGTGTACTCAAATTTTATTACTTCGTGACCTCATGTATCTACACAATCATTTATACAGTTATAAAAATTTATTATTAAATATAAGTGTTCGTAAATATTTTCACAACGAAGAACAATTCAATTCTATAGTGTAAATACGAAGCAAAATATCGATATTGCATCGTCTTGCATCAAGAGCCGAATACGCTTCAAAATGAATACATTCAATACAATGAATACACTGAAGCCTTTTTTCTTTTTGCTTGTCACCTTAACAGGCTACTTAGTTATGTCTTCGATGGTATAAGGACAATTAAGTAATATTGCATACTAAGGGAACTCTTATATTAATATAAACATATATCAAAATTTTGATAAAGAAATTGTAGTAGTATTTCCAATAATTTAAAATATTTTGGACTTTTGTGTTATATTATATGTATGTATATTGATTTATATATGAATTTATATTTTCTATTAATCGATAACATTTTTCTCCAATGGCTTATTCTACGTGTGGATAGGAAATATATGCCAGAGATTCATATCATATACTACTGAATTATGACATGCTCATGCTAATTCTGTACCCTTCGTATACAAGTAAAAATTGGCCAATAATGAATTGTATATGATATTACCTTCTCATGATTTTTAATATTATTCTGAACACTACAATATTATATTGCAGTATTGTAATTTTTTTAGTACTTTTAACGTATGATTTTGAGCTGTGTTACTTCCCTTCGACAATCAAAACGCTACGTTGTAAATATTTAAACATGTGTATTAATAATATATTTCGTTAATAGATAATACATATTTTTCTCTAGAAAATTTCCGCGGTAGAGGAATAAAAATAAATATATGTACATGATGTTACATATTATACTATTATATCATATATTATTAGATGGCAGATTAGCACTGTGATGGAATTTTTGTCGTCCATTATTGACACTTCTTGTGTGAATAAGTATTATTAAAAAATAAAGCATTTGTTCTGCAATACATCATTGTCTTTCCTATTGTTTTTAATATTGTGCTCAATGTTCAATAGCTTGGAAATTGACACATTTACAATCTGAACAACATGGAAAACTTGTTTTGTCATTAAAGATGTCTGAAGGACTTAAATATTCATACATCTTTTCATAAATAAAAAGATTTAAATAATACAATGTCCACGGACTAATAGTATTGTCACACTATTTCGGAATACTGAGCTTTTCCATTTGTTTAACTCTTTAGAAGAATTACTCTGTGTTTTATATTGATGCATTTTTATATATGCCTTGCTATAGAAATATATTATCTGGATATATCATCTATTCGTGACAAATTCATAACGATAGATTTAATCTATTGTAATAACTTATTATAAATAATAGCGTTGAAGTATATAATGAGCGCAGTATTCACATCGACGCAAAAATTCGACATGGAGAAACATGAAACAGTTATTAAGTCTGTTTGCCACTTTAAAATAATAGCTGAAGTGAAGATAAGCAGAAACAGCTGTCTAGATAAGCAACAGATATTATGACTATTTTACTTCGTATTTTGTATATGACTAGTGAATTAAAGAAAAGTTTTTAACAGTAACAATATTAAAATACAGCATTACATAGTCGAAAGTTGTCAATCCTTTCCATTGTTTCTGACAGTAACAGAAATATTTGTTGTTTCATCTTTCTGTTGCTATTGATCAGCATTTGATAAATGATAAATATGTTTCGTAATACTGTATTCGAAGTTTATTACTTCGTGGAATAATAAATTGTAAAACAGTAAATCGTGACGCGTCAGTCACGAGAAATTGTTTTTAATATTGACATAGCCGCATAAAACATGTGTAATGGTTTTTCCATTTATCTATATGTTCTGCGACATTGAATGATGATTGTGTATAAAAAGTAGAAGCGTAGGCACGCGAATATTGAATACGCCAAGAATTGTACACAAGAGAACATGTATCAAACGATTAAAACATTTCTTTTATTTTTCTCCGTCATTTCGGTACCACGTTGTTTTATAACACTCGCTGAGGATACTTTCATTTATTTACCATTTCTGCTGATAATTTTATGTGAAGCGATATTCTAACTTTTTACTTTAGTTGTTGGTTTTGGTCTTTTAAAGGATCCATCCAAGTGTGATACCTTCTACGGCAGACGATGCAGATTCCCTCAGATAGCAGCTATGTGCCCAGTAAAATCATAATGACATTATATTATTAATTGAATTTACTAATCTCATCATTATCCTTTATCTTTTAATCGTATTGGAATAAAGTTTATTCTTCTTTTTTCTCACAGAGAGTC
Source organism: Bombus pyrosoma (assembly GCF_014825855.1). Lineage (NCBI taxonomy): Eukaryota > Metazoa > Arthropoda > Insecta > Hymenoptera > Apidae > Bombus > Bombus pyrosoma. The sequence goes on from NC_057781.1 coordinate 1,964,095, forward strand.
TGTAATGGTAACTAAATTTGAAGCTGAAGAGATAACGACAGTATTTAGAGAAGATCTTGATTTTAGCGATATTAAATACATAACTGAACTAAGTAAGAAATAAAATATTACATATATTTAACTGTCTTGAAATTGTATTACATAACTGCCAAGAGGCACTAAAGTTACTTTTAGTGCTATTATTGTCATACGTAGTATATATAATGTGGCGATTACATATGCATATAAAGCAGAGAGACATGTCAAGAGACAAGAATATGAAGGAAATATTTGTCCAGCCTCTTATACATATTTCTCTTATTATCATGTCAGGATATTATGTAATGCTTGTGAAAGAACTGGTAAGAAATTCTTTTATTTCTTTATAAAATTCCCTCGCAATATTGCTCGATCATTTTCAAGGATTCACTGAGATGTTCTTATTTACCTGAGAAGTTTTGCGATGCTCCCGCCACAAAAGTCACGTGCAACGTATATCATTACTATAACTGATTAATGTAACGATAAACATGAACACAATAATTATAATTTCCTTCGTATGCCTTAGTATCTGTGCAAGAGACAGAAATAACGACGATCTTTTGAAGAAGCTATTAATTCTTAATTGCATTAATCATTAGCATACTATTACGAACTGTAGAATTCTCTAAATGTCACAAAATAAACAAACATTAAGCATCTTAGAATTCTGAATTCTCTCTTTAAATACTGCCCGATTTTCTTCCATGCAACATTTCATCTCGTTCGTTATCTCTTCGTCATCTAGAAGCTTGCAGTGGAACAAAGGTGGAGATATCGCTGCGGCATTCTACCATACCGTTAAAGAAAATCACAACATGGAATAAGGAAGTATATAAGTTGCATTGGTACGCGTTCTAACATCTGGCTTTAGTTCTTGGCGTATTACTTCTGTTTTCTAGAAAATAGGAAGCGGATGTGGAAACGCGAGATGCCGGGAGAGCGCTCGGAAAGATTTTCATGAATATTCTTTAGGTTACATTAATGCGCTTTATAAATATGTATTAAACCCACGGATTTTACTATCTCCAACAAATTAAGCTTCCCAGCTGCCTTAACCCTTCTTCCTGTTCTTCCTAGCCGGGGCGTTACCAGTGGAAAGATGCAATTGGAATAGTAATTTCAACTGCGATCTGCATCGTGCCCCACCACTTTCCATTGCGCTATCTTCGTCATGGACATTTAATATTCTGTACGACGAAGTTATATTTTCTATTATGAGGAAAGCGAGGAATTACGATACACCGTGGCGAGTTCGGCTTGATTGAAGATTTTTGTTTCATCTGAATCCGTCGGCATTCACGACGTAACAAAAAAATATGGTTGAAGGCGTGACGAAATAAAATAAATACACTCGACATCAATCTTTTTATTTCGTAAGTTTCTGCATTTTGTCAACTGTAATATTCTTATTTCGAAAATATGACCGAAGCAGACATTAAACCGGTGATTCCATCAGAGTTTGTCAGTCGTTTCCGATAAAATTATTTGCAAAATATTAAATACATGCATGAAAATATCCATAAAAAATGTGTGATGTATGCGTAGAATGTAGAACGTGTATTTCTGCATTACACCGGCTTCCGTGGAAAAACATGAAAAAAGAATGAGAGCGGTAACGATGCAAATTCACATTACTCTGTATTTCACCGATGAAATATTAGAAACTCTCCTCCTGATCTTTTGTCGTTCATGTTGATTTATTGTAGAGAAGATTTCTTTGCAAATAAGGATTTGTAACTAAACCCTTGTTCTCGGCTTTTTAAAGAGAAGGAATAAAGTAATAACAATCTACTGCGTTATTGCTTTAATTAATTTGTGAATGATGTATAAATAAATGAAATGCAGCAACTATAATACGTACAATGATGGTATTGCAATAAATATTATTATTTTGATACGATACACGGTAAATAGGTCGCTTTAAAATATTTAGAGTTTCATAAATTGACGTGTAAACAATAAACAGATGACGGTAAATAAATTCTTGGTTTTGCACTCGTGACACGGAGCGTGTCGTTTGTTCATCGTCAATGACTGACAAAAATCCTCGATAAATAGAAGTGAGCGTTAAAAGTCGGTCAACAGTTTTTGCCGTTAGAAACAAAATTTACACACCGTGCATTTTATTCTGTTATTTAAATCCCAATAAATTTCACGACCTCCTTTCTTTCTCTTCGTTATTGTATTATATTAATGTTCATTAATGGCGTTAGACTCGCGCGTGAATAAATTTCTGGAATCGCGTTCTATATTTCTCTTTGATAATGTAAAGCGCGTAACGGTTGAAAGTGTTACAACGGTGGAACGATTCTGTATAACGCACTTATATATAAATTTTGTAGGGAAAGAAATGAGTTGTTCGCTTTTGCCACAAATCTGCGTGTTTATTTTCGAATTATCATCGCGATGAAACAAAGCGATACAGAGATTTTAATCGTGCGTATGTTTATTACTATCTTTTTAATAAGAAAAAATTCCCTACGATTGCATTGATTTATTTTCCTTTACTAGCGTAATTGCAGGTATACATATTTTCAGTTATTAGTATTATACAATATTCCTTTCAAGGATACGCACAACAATTTCAAACACATCCTAATAATATTTTTATGTCGGTCGTAAGTATTGTAAATATTTCGAATCACTGCAGTAAATCAATATTGTATTTGAAAATTTGGTGCTTCAAAGTAATCAACTATCGCCATTTCGACATATTAGCCGTTGGCATCGACTGATGTTAAAAGGTGATTCTGTTGGTTTAACCTGAATTTAATTCTTACAGAATCATTTTACATATAATATCCATTCATTATTTATGCTATAGTCTAATATATCTATTATAACATATTCGTATGGTAAACTCTGTCACAGAATGTGTCAATATCATATTAATTCCATTATTTTCTTAAATAGCTAAATTCACATATTCCTATTTGTGAGATGGTACTTATTACAAAGCATCAAATCATCTTATTTTTACCTTAAAATATAATAAGTGAATATATCATGAAAACAAAATATTTCTTGATTAATTAAGATAAAACACGAAAGTATAACTAAATACTTCGATACTACAATATTTTTTCTTCGACGTAGCTCATTTATCAATATGCAGAACTATATCTAATCACTTCCCTTAATTGCTGCTCCAAAATCGCTAGTTACATGTAAAGTCTGTGGGTTTTGATATGAGTATGTGATACGATTAATTAATTCCCCGAGAATGTACAGCAAATGCAGCCTATAAGCAAACATTAATTTCTCAGGATCAATCATACTGTCTTCCTCTTTCAACATGAAACATATTCCCTGAATATTTTATGATATCAGTAATTAAGAAATAATGAACAATCTGGAACATCAATAAACCCCATTATAAATTATAATAAAACTTATTTACTAATTTAAGTTAAAAAATAAAAATAATAACTTATTTACTAACGAATAATAATAACACTTCATAAGTTGTTTTTTTTAAATGATTTTGTCTCCAACTATAAAATGGATGGAGCAACGTTGACGCAACGATCAATCCACGTATCGATAGTTAACAGCTCGCACCACGGCAATGCGAAAAGAAAAGTTGGAAGAAAAAAGGTGCAGTTAAAGTTTTACGTCTAAATGCAATTAAGCCAATATAAAGTTGGTGGCTATGCCTTGGGAGAGGTGGAAGCGCGTGTCTTGGTTCGAAGTAACCGACAAGCGAGGAGGTGTGGGCCCGATACCGCGGGGACAACTTTATAGAAGCTCAAGTGGCATAATCGAGTAAAATAGCCGGTGCCTAAGAGCAAATTAACAACTTTTTATGCGTTTAGTTCCCTGTTGACCTCCCGTTTTGCTCAACGCTACGGAAGTTTCGTGAATTTAATCGTAGCTCATTATACGAGTGTGAAAACGACGTTCAAACTCAAACAGCGTGTACGTAAATGTGTTTATTCGACGACAAACCGCTGTCAGTTCAGATGAAACGCTTTTTAAGCTTGTCTCATTGAAAAATAAACGATTTTAATCGCTTAAGAACTTCGCTAGTTCGCCCGATTATTTTCCTCGGTTATTTTTCTGGTTTTCTAAATTCAATCGATCACGCGATGATTTTCGAGGAACTTTATTGAATACGACATCGATTCGCTAGTAGTTGGAATTTTATGAAGATTAAGTAGAAGGAAAATGAGCACATATTACGAGACGATCACGAAATTGCGATAAATCTTCGTTATAAACTTTTGGCTGAGTTCATCTCGCTAATGAAGGGTCATTATCCGGTGGATTCATCTGGTGAAATTAAATTTTCATAATTGAAGGTATATTAGGGGTCAGAAAAAGCAGCGGAAAAGAATTTTACTCCGTAAACAAATAACATATTTAAGTGAATAATATGTGCTTTTATTTATACGGATCGTAGCAGTGCGTTATTACGCGAATGGTAATAAACGCTAAAATGAGTATTCCAATTTTTTTTCGACTTTTAAATATTATGATCTTGTCGTTCTTGCATTATTATGAACTAATAATTAATTCAACATTTAACATCGTAGAATTCTTCCTTGTTTATCTTAGTTTAACGTAGAAGAGTTGATAAGATACAGCTAACAGCGTATATAATATTCTTTTTTAAATGTAACTTCCATTAACAAATTCAACTTTGTCGGTCAATATGTCTATATTTATTTTCCTCGATCTATATACTGAATTTTAATTGTACATAGTTCTTTCATTCTATGCATAATGAATTTTTATCACTTTAAAGAGTTATTTGAAATTAAAAAAGTTACTGCAACTTCATTCTGAAGCTCGAAATAACAAGTGTTACGAATGATTTTACCTGTACGTTTATTAATTACGGAACTCATTATTCCGAAATAATTAATACAGAAAACTTAATTATGAAAAACACTGAGATGTAACTGCAGCGAGATTAAATTGCCTGTATTGATGTTAACAAAAGACAGGAACAAATGTTTTGTCAGCGTATGCGCTATTCTATTTCAAATCGTTCGATTTCGTTCGCTCGATTTGAATATCCATTACCGAAAACGAATCCGTAACACGTTGTTCGATGAATAATACACCTCTATAAATGAGACTATAAACGACCACGGTGCTATTTAAATAACGGGGACTTAAATAATTTCTTTCTGATGCGAAATTCATATCTAACGAACCGTAAAATATCGCTCCATCTGCAATTCTTTCCGTGATAGTAATATTTACCATTTTTCTACCATTTCCTTGGCAAGTTTTCTTGTTGAAAATAAATTGCGATTGGTCGTTCTAGTTATTTTATATAAAATTACCAGCAAAATCAATTACCAGCTGGTTCCGCTACGGTATAAAGTAAAGTTGTTAGATTATCGAGAAATTGCTTTATTAATGCAGGTTACTTCTTTCCCAGTTGCATAATAATCGCAGCAAATTTAATATCTCGCTCATCTTCTCTCTGTGTGATAAAGATCAAACGCATGACAAGTTCCAGGTTCGCACCAAGGATTTTCATTATACCAAAGCGCCACTCTTAACATATTATTTAGTATAACACATAGTTATTAACACATTATTGATCCAGTACTTCCCATTGGAAGATGGAAAAGAAACATCCTGATATGTTTACTCTCCAGTTCTATCTGAATAGAGTAGCTTACACGGTACAGTGTAATGTTGAATTAAAAGATGGATACAATTCAAAAATAGATGTTTTATATCGATAATTTAAGTCGTAAGATTTTACAAACTTATTTGCCAGAATCAATATATCCATTGGTACCATGATTTGTCTCAGGAACCGAGTCAAATTTAAAATATCTACTTCATGCTGTTCTAACTGTGATTTCAGAATGGCCAAAGGGAGAAGAGATTTTAGCAACAAAATATTACAATCGTTTAAAGTAAAAGGACATTAAGCAACAAATATTATGATGCAATAAGAAGGACTTCTAGTACCAAAATGCATTTTCCAAGAAAAGCAGCGTAAGCACACTAGAAAATGGATCACAACAGTTTAAAAAAGAACTATTAAATAGAAAACACTAGTAGTGCAAAAATTGTACAAAACTGTAGAGTTGGAAAACTTAATCCAAATTTTGAAGAATCATTAAACGAACGATATGGAGCGACGTAGAGATTCGTTTTAATTCTAGCGCAATCTTATTAAGACTGACAAGCACGCAGGTGAAATTTGCGGCCAGTGTTGGCAAGGGATGCGACCAAATCTAATTTATACAACGGTGTATAGGACCCGTTGGGCTCTCTCAATCTTTGGGTACGGTTTGCTAGATTACAAATCGTTCCGGTTGGCGATGCAGGCAGCCGGTGGTCCTCGCTAGACACGGACAACGTTAAGGTTTACGCTTGGCACAGAAACGCAGTGAGCACCCGGAAGGAAGGCGGTCTGTGAGTCGCAAAATGGCGTCAGATGAATGCCCCCATTAATTAGCAGCTACCTTACCGCTCCTTCTCGTACCTCTATCATTCATTTGAGTTATTCTTGTTTCCTGCGACTTATCTTTTCCTTCGAGTCTCGAATCACGTCTTATTTCCCGGACGAAGAATCTGCAAAGCATCGCGGCTATCGCGTTCAGGAAACGTCTGGGTATAACGTATAGTTCGCTAGAAGTTATTGTAAATTAAGATTTTAATTTTCTTATGTTAATTTTATTACGAATAGATATCCAGAACCCTGTTAGACAATAATTTACTAACGAGTAATTACAATAAATTGGCAAGTGACAAATCGTATAGTTATAAACTTCTGTTGCATAGTTTTATAATTCTACGTCGAATAGAAGAATCAGCTAAGTTGCAAAATTGTAAAAGTGACTCGAGAACTTTATTATTACGCAATATTGTTGAAACAGGAAGACTTGTTATATGAAACTGACATCGGACAATATGTAGACATGTTGTAATTGCTATAGAAATGCTTGTGAAAGCTAATGAATTTCTTGTGAATGTCGCTTCAAAATCGTGTTATTTAACATAAAGCACTTGTTTGATGTTGTTTCACACCTTACATATTGTAGTTAAACGCGTTGTCAGGCAAATGGAAGATTCTTGCGGAGAACTCTCTTACGCATTTGCATAACGTTAGCATCGTCAATACGGGTAATATCGCAATTTTCTTGTCTCGTTGAATATTCTATTTAACAGCGTACATCCCATGAGATTCTACTCTTCAATAACCTCTTATTGTGTGCCAATTTCGCACGCCAATCTTGTATGTGATTTACAGATAATGAATTATTACGAACGTCTATCACATCGAGAAAGTGTCGTTTAGCGGAATATCTAGGGCTGATAATAAATTTTTTATGATTTATGCAAATCTTAAAGTAAGAAAGAGGAACAAGAAAAAACTAACATACATTTCTCGACGTTGTCTTTTGGACGCTTTAATATCCTTTTTCAATAAAAATTTAATAGAAAATTTATTAGAAATACGTGCGAATTTTATATCTTTGCACTTGTGAATAAACAAAATCGAATTATTCGTTTAATAGACGAATCAACATTTTGCAGACTACAGCGAATGCCTCCATAAATATTTTTCCTCTTATTTGCTTTAGAAAACGTTAAGATATTTGAACTTTCATAGAAAACATATGTCATGTTTATTCAAATTCATTTGCATAGAAGGTTTAATACCAGGCTAACATGCATGCCCAAAATTGTGATACGTTTTATATTTGGTTGCACGAATATTTACAGCTGTCGCATTTTTATAGACTTTTAAACGTCCCTTAGTATGTTTATATAATGTGTGGTAAATCGCGAACTACATATGGTAGATCAGCGTTTATGCGCATCTGGTCTTTCGATCACTCGTCGGATCGCTATAAAATAGCCACGGCCGTACGAAATTGCTCGCGGCTTTAATGAGATTATTTTATAATAAATTTCCATAACACTCGCGGTAGCGGTCCGTCAGCCACATGTTAGACGGTATTATTACGTAAACCTTCGGGATGGTTCGTATCTAATTACCTTGTTTATTTAATAAGCCATTGTCTCTGTCTGTCTTGTCAAGAATCAAAGATCGTTACCTTTTGTATTACAAAAGGCATTAATTTTCTTCTAAAACTTCTGAACAGCCTGTAACCTTCGTCCTCCTACTCTTCCCTTTTTCCAGCCTCTTCATACTCTCTCGTAGACGTTGCCGAGTAAATTGAAAAATTTAATAAGACAATCTTACGCCGTCCCATCCTCTTATCGTCATCTCCTCTTCGTTCTGTACCGTACGACTCTTTGAAATTAATTAATTACACGTAATTCAATTCCTCGTGTTCCTCTGTCGAGTTCATCGAAATCGTGACGCGATCTAATTACCCGGGAACTTCGATATCGGTCGATTATTCGCTGTGACGATTTTCGACGCCACGCCGTGGTGAACATCTCTCCCGGGTTTGGGTGAGAAAACAAGAGAGCACAGGCAATGATAAACGGGACGTGTAGAGTCACGAACCCGGTACGGGCGAACGATAATTCTCGGTCGTCAGCGAATCGGTAATTAAAAACAAATCACGGCTGTGGAGTAGAGCGTTTACGTAGGATGAATATTTCATTTTCGTTCCTAACGCAGATTTTGGCACTTGTACATAATATCGCGAGAAACTTTTTTCAAATTTCTACCGTTTCGCCGTAATCGTTCGCGCCACTGTTTAATTACCAACTACCCGATGACTTGTGCCGATGAAATTTTCGACTCGCGTTGGCCCACGTGTTTCTGTCGCACACTCACTACCTACCACCATTACCTATACTTCACCTCGTATACATATATATATGTCCATCGATGAAGTATTTTTTTTGTCCGGTCACGTACCGAATTACATTTTTATTCTTCACGGGTCCGCGTTTGACGACGCGTCACGTTCGTCATCCGAATCCCACCCCCTAGGTCTGTATGTACACGGTCGCGTCTCCTTTGCCCACACATAGCAATAATTCTTCGATGGATCATCCTGCCGGACTATTAATTCGTGCCAGATTCGCTTTGATCTATTACGGTGCACGATCACAGGCGCATTGTCGTGGTGGGTTGCACGCGCGATGGCTCGCCGCGCACCGGTACCGCCGAAGATATCGGAATTCCTGCGGTCGATCGTTCCGATAAAATTAATACCGCCATCAAACGTAATGTAATTAAAATGTAAATTCAAGCGTGAATCATGATCCCAGCTATCTGTCTCTTTTCATCCATCGCTGGGCGTCGGTGTAGCAGGTTCAGTTATTGTTACGCGTTAACGATAGATCGACGTCCTGCCTCGAATAAGGTCGTTTCGTTCGACGTACCCTTGTGAGTGTAGCAAAAGGGTTCGATGTTTAATGAGTCGTGAATTAATGGACGAATTAAAATTACGACCTCGTCACGCCTTTGAAACGCCAGTTAGAAAAGAAGGAAAAGAATCGGTCGATTTAGCTTGTTTCCTCTTTTCTTGAATAAGCGTCGTGTTGTAACGAAGTTATTCGAAGGGTAGATGGCTATTCAATTTTAATCTGTATAGAGTGGCTTATAAATTGTAGCAAAGAGGTGTGGTTCCTTAAAACAATTGTATTCTTCTCGTTTGAAGGATATCAATTTTAAATAAATGCCGATCGATTGAACCCAATTCAATCTAGAGTAATGACTTAATGAACCTTGTTCTGTATATATGCACTGGAAATATCTATTTCTTCTTCGTTCAATCATTCCATTCGTTGATTATACACCATCTATTCATATTGACTATTATCCTTCACATTGGTATACCAATATCAGAGTTTCACGTATAAATACTTACGTTTTCAATATTATTTTTTTTTTTTTTTTTTTTTTTTTTTTTTTTTTTTTTTTTTTTTTTTTTTTTTTTTTTTNTTTCAATATTATGGTACATTTTTAAATTAAATTATCTATGAAACGAATCACAATTCCAAAAGCGTGGTTATTTTGCTATAAAGAATCACACACTCCGCTGGATGATAACACACTTTACAAAATACATATATCCTGTATGTCGCGTTTTAATCAAATTCTTTTGAAAATGCGCAGAATGAAAAACTTCATCGGCAGACCTTTTCTTTTGAAATCTAATATAGAGAATGAAACCGCAAGCCAGAGCCGGTATAATCGTGATGAGACAGGAAAAAATGCAAGTAGCGTTCGCATGTAGCCACGATGTGTTTGCATTTCGAGCGGACGGCTCTCTAATAATTGGCGCGTGTTCGTTGAAAATATGGCGATAGTTAACGTGTCGTCGTTTGTGCGAGTATTATTTTGATTCCGATCCGCTCGTGTCGTCGCTATTTGTTTTTACAAAAATGCGCACGGCGCGATGTTCTGCGAGCGGTTTAATGTTTCGTTTTCTAGGGAATTTATGAAGCGAAACAATTTATTCATACGTCGTCCGCCGCGGCACAACAATTGAAATTACTTTATTTCGCGTGTAAACCGACGAATTTAAATATGTATGCTGATTTCCGCTACTTTTGCACGAAACCGTATCGTATCGTATACAGGAAATAGCTGGAATGCTTTTATAGGGTACCTTTATAACAACTGTCGTACGAAGGTAACAAAAACGAAACAGGAGTTACCTCTTTGTTAATGCGTTCTCGTCGTTTACGAATCTATAACGGGAACAGGCGTTCTTCGAGAACATTGAAATTTGATTCACGTGAAGATATTACATGTTTTAACGATTCCATTTTCTATAGAATAATGTCTGAAGATTATAAGAAAAAGATATGACAAGTATATTTTTGTAGATTTCCTGATGTTTCTGCAATCTATGACTAAAGAATAGTATCTTAATATGACATAATTAAATATATATATTTTACTTTAATTCGCCATATATTTTACTTTAATATAACATAGTTGAAAGTTAAAACAAGTTGTTAAATCCAAAGATTAATTCTTTTGAAAGTAGCTTACAATTTGACGAAGTTCTGTAAAAAACAAAGAACAATCTCGATAACATGGGATTAATTGAGAGTGTATTGCAAACTATTATTTAATTTTGAAACTATTTCTCTGTAAAAAATGAAAAATACGATTCATCCTGTAGTCATCTCTTGTAGTCTTCGTTCATGCCTACATAATTTACACAAACCTATTGCGAAACTTATCACGATGGTTATAATAAAAAAACTGGATGCAGAAATGATTCAATCACGAGCAGTATTGATTAAAATGGACAAATACGTGCACTTCGGTTTCATTCTTCGATAAAATATATAGCAAACGTTGGCAGATTGAATTAAAATATAAAGGTATAGGACATTTATAAATGTTGTTTTCTCTTTTTCCGTTTGCTTTTAATTTCAGTCTGCAATATAATCACATAAAGCGATCGTGACTGTTTTATTTAAATCTGATGTTTGGCCAATAAGAATACAGTAACACGGTTGATGGATGGCTACTGTATCAAAACTCACTTGTTTGTCGAAAAGTTACACACGAGCCGTTATTCTTTTTTTAACCGCTCATTCAATTTTTACGCATTGTTCCGGATAGCTCGATGGTATCCGACCGTCTGAATTGAACGCTATCGTCGATATATCGCTAAGTCATGTTCGAACGAAATGCCAGCGGGGCGAAACAACGAAGTTTAAAGAGTGAAAGAAAAATGAAATGGTCAACGAACCTTAACAAAGTTAGTTGACGTGGAGTTATACGAAAATTTTGGTACTCTTACTCCGCAGAAATTGCAGTCCTGGCGAAACTATTGCAAGTATTAAAGTTTCCAGCAACTAATTAATACTTTGCTGACCAATATATTACATTGACCTAATTAATTGTCCGGACTTCGGTACGCGTGAAATTATAATTAATAATATCCATTGATTCACTGTTATGTATATATTGTTCCTTTAATAACGTTATCGCGCTAACGGCGTGCAACGAATTGACTAGTTGCGGCTACCTGCATAACAGAAATAACCGATAACTGTTTTAGATAACCGCTGATTAAAACTATTGTATAAAATCATAAACGATAAATTAAGTATCCCAGCGATATTGTATCGTTTACAAAAAATAGATACACACAAAGGGCTATAAACTTCATGTAAACGCTAAATTTATGGGCCGGTGAAGATCGAAAAAAGTACACACATGCAGAAACACGCTTTGTCAGTTTAATTATTTGTAGCTGTTAAAGCTCCGTTGATAGCTATTATTTTTTATCATCGGTGATCGATCGGATGAAATGTTCTCAGAGGTAGAGTGTAACGACGATGACAATCACTAAAGAAGGGGGAAGCTTGAAACATTTATCTTACATAGGGTGTATCGGTAAACTCGTTAACTCAGCTAGTTTCTTTGAAGCTAGGAAAGGGCGCTAGCCGGGCAGGTGAATGACAGTCGGTCCAGTTTATCGCGAATTCCCAGCGCTCGACCTTTTCCTTAAACCTTCGCGTGCAACGATAATTAAAGGTGCTGGTGGACGCAAAACAGTGAAATTGAGCCTGGCCACGTGGCGGCAGGAAATACATGCTTAACAGCCGTATATAATGGATGCATCGTGGGCCACGAGTGATTTCGTGTTACGGAGATTGATTGCTTTCGAAAGAGTCGTTAATGATTATTCCTTCCGCCACGATTACCATACATCTTCGATACAATGAGCTGGAAATCTTGCCTTGCCACTCATTACTTCCTTCCATGCCTCCCTCTTAGCCCGTCGTACACATAGGGTGTTAATAAATTATAGGTAAGGAAATTGATGAGTTGGCGTAGGTCATTGAGAAATATAATCACAAGCCTCAGAGTTATTGTACTGGAAATAATATGAGAAAAAATTCGTCGCTATTTCATCCGCGGTATTTTTAACTTGATATCGATTTATCAAACGAGCGGTTCAACAGAATTTAAAATCATTATCTTGATTATATTGGCGAAACTCGAAACTGAGCCGAAAATGTATACAGAAGTTGCAAGACATTTTTTGCAAAACATACACTTACTACAAATTAGTATAAAGTATGAACCATAATCTTAAATAATAATTAGTGCTAAAGACGATATCTCTAAATACTAGAAAGTTTAAATGATATAGTGAATAATTGACTGTTTAAATAAATATCTTTTAGTAGATATATATATATATATATATATATATATATATATATATATATATATATATGTACATTTTCAGATTGGTTTCAAAGCCAATATGTGTAATTACGATGATCATGTCCCATCACAGCTCTAACGAAATTTCAAAATGTTTTGTATAATATCGAAAAATCTATGAATGTTTCTATAAATTAGCATTTGGTAATATCGTTTAATTGCAGAACAACGCGATGCTCCTTCGTTTCGTAAGCACGATTTCACCGCGGCGCCGGTTTTAATCTTTCCACGATTAATCCGTTTCGAAATAGGATCGTCGATGATTCACATGCCGGTTGATCGCGAACAGTTCGACAATGAAGCAATTACAGTTAAGCGATCATCCCTATTGTCAAGTATCAGGAAACATTTTGAATGACTCTGTTGTTACAACGAGATAATGCCTAGTTCCATACAGAGTAGAGGCAACTTTACTCATTGTTCGTGTCATCGATCGGTCTGGTATCGGACATTTAACGAATACATATGTATCGAAGCTACCGATGTTTCTATTACACCGTCAGCCAGTGAGAGAATGCGAGGGAGAAAAGGGATTATCGTGGTTTCGATGAAACCTATCCGTTGCATGTGAGTTCACGTAAACTTTACCGGAACCGAGTCCACCTCTGCTAAGCGGATCTGTGTTTATGGATCATTTTTTCCGCTACGAGAGCAACTTGGTAATTCGTGCACTCGCAATAACACCATTGCAAATATTTTTTAACCATCCGTGGCCCGCTTGAGACTCGCTTTATCTTTGTCAAGAAGTTTCACTAGAAAGCTGAAAAATGTTCCCATCTGAATATTATTGGAGACAGGATTATTTCGGAAAATGTACGTGTTTATTTTCTACATCGACAAGTTCCGGACCCAATGACTTTTTTCTTTGTGGAAACTTTCGCGTAATATCAGTTTCTCTTTTAGCAAACGGTTGGAAACATCCAATGCGCCAATATTTTATGAAAAAGTTACATTCAAATAGTCGAATATCAACAGAATATACATATTGTGAAATACTCCACTGTGTTATATGCTTGGTTAACAAATTATCGAAATGGTACTTCACTTGAAATATACAAAATTTATTAATCGATTACATAAAGTACATGATATTAATTATAGATAAAACACATCCGCTTTTAAGTATAAGATTAGTTTAACGTGTTTTGCTTCAATACGTTTAATACTCCGGAACATATCAAAACCCATAGGTCGTTTAATATTTATACAATCTACTATACCATCTTAGAACATCTTCGTACACACGCAGTATTCAAGACAGAGGGTTAATAATACTTCCGCGATGCGGAAATTCTTAGCACGTTTTATTAAGAGGTAATGAACTCGGGTGAGATCGCAGGGAGGGGTTTATTAATTAACAGCAATAACAATACCGATACACCAGAGTGCGTGGGCGTTCCCTAATTTTGACATGGTTTGATACACTGTGCACCAACTGTGTGTTATAATAGTAGGCAACTACTTGCGCAAACACTCATGGTGATCCCGGAGTGTACTGTTTGTTTAGTTACATTCCCGTACACGTTACTGGCGCACGCGAACACGCCGAGGAGGGAGAAAGAGAGAATGGTTGCTTATGCCCGCATGTTTCCACGCTGAAAATACATACGCTTGATTATACCGAGCGTTAAACGTGACAAGCTACGGGCACAGTAATTGCGTCACACCATTACATTTAATTAAAAGTTTCGTTCGTAATACTACCGAAGAAATCCGATTGTTCGAAGCTTGCTTAATATAACGAGCAGGGAGTGGGAGGGAGGGAGAGAGGGAGAGAGAGATAGAGAGAGAGAGAAAGAGAGAGAACCAGGACGACATGAAGAAGCTCGTTCTCTCCCCGCGTTCCATGGCATGTTACAATTAAGCTCGCGTAAGCGTCCCACTCTTGTCGCCACACTTCCTTTAACGAGGAAATTGTACCGAATGGAAAAATCGTCGGAAGAAATCTGCTTTCCGACACTCATCCTGGTCCTACCTAACACGATCCCCGACTAACTTCCTCCGACTTGGAGGAGCTCGTTAAATCGAACTGGGTCGTGAAAACAGCTCTTTGAGGATAGAAACGAGGACAGGACGACAGACTCGCGTCATCGTTTTACATCCATGGCTAGATACCGTGGACGTTTCTAATCCTTCAGACTGATGTCGTAGCAGTTTCGAGGCTTTGCACGTTTGCGAACGATATCCAGTCCGGTTAGAGTTAGACCATCGCATGCATCGATCGTTCACGTAATAAAACGACTGGATTTTAAATCATTTTAATTTAGGTAACTGAAGAATGTGGAGAAGGAATTATTGCGACGGATAATACATAGACAGAAGGAAACATTTAAACTGTACGGAATGTCACGTAATAGGTAATAAGACACGAAAAAGGACGGTATGCTTCGGCTAGGATCTTCTCGTTTCATGCTCTCTAGGAGTGTCGTCGGGGAGAAAATTCTCCGTTAATAGTCGCGACTATAGCGCCGTCCTTCCCACGTTTTTCTAATTAGCGCGATAACGTACATGGAACAACAAAATCTCATTTTCTTGTGCCCTCTTTCGCAGGGCTAATTAAAATTTTTGTTTACACTGGCCGTGGTCGCTTGATGTGTCGCATTGTTGATAACGCTAATCGCGTAACTCTATAATATTCTCCAGTCTCAAGGAAAAAATTGTAACCATGGTGAAACAAACACGGTACGCGTGGACTGGCCGGAATTTATTAATGAGATTCGTTAATAAATAAAGTGGCAATTCGAGGCGCAGTCTGAAAACGTAGTCCTCCCTTTCTGGTTATGTAATATTAATCCATTATATTTATGAGTTTAAATATTGTATGACCGTAAATAAATCAAATGTTAAATGCAATTCCGCACGCAATCGGTTCCACTATTTATGCGAGGGATCTATTGTTTCTGTGGCTTCTGTGTTTATCGTGTGACAAATATTCACCAACAAGAAAAATATAAATCATGAATCCAACGTTAAGAAGAGCATCGCTTTAAAACTAACCTACATTAACGAAAATTCACGTAATAGCATAGTAAAAATGAGTTCCAACTAGGAAACTTTACGTATCGTCATAAAGTTACGTTTATTCATCGATTACGGTCTCTGCAATTCGAATTCCGTGGTTAATACAAAGCCACGGTTTCAGATTAAAACAGGGAAACTGGGGTAGCGTCTTTTAATTAAATCTTCCGACGAATCACCTGCAGCGAGTCGGGTCTGGCAGCCTCGCATTTGAATCGCTCGTCGATGGAACTAGCGGTGTTGCGAACGTTCATGATGATGAAGGCTACGGCGAAAGAAATGAAAACTCATCGAGTAAAGACGTGCCGTGCGAAGATCGAAAAAGGATGAGTCACTATGCGCGGCTGAAAGCTATGGCACGAGAAAGGTGGCGAGCAGAAGGTCATGGTACCGCTGCTTGTCGTTGACCTTTTTCCCTACCCTTCGCTCGATGGGTTCGTCGCTTGTTCCTTGCTTCTTCCGCGTTGTATCAACGTTGTCTCTACGTATAAAATATTTATAACGTCGATTACATAGTCGCAAGAACGAAATTGGCGTAAACGTCGATGTCATTGTGCCGTCATCAAGAAGACATTACTAGTTGTCTTGCTAATCTTGGATCGTAATAAAGATTGTGGTTATTAACGCTGAGAATGAAAACAAAAAGCAATACATACTTCCTATTGCTAAGAGAATATTCTTCAAATATTCCAGTCATTCAAACAGGGACAGAGGTCGATAAAGAACAATTGGCAAAGAATTAGAGGAAACGCGAAAGAAAGCATTCCGGAAGGACTTATCAGCCCTTCCACGTAAAAAGTATACTCCATAGCTTCGAATGATTTCGATTCATCGCGTTTCTAGTGCTCGTACAGCCATCATTTGAAACGGGACGTTAAACTCTGTTCTGCAAAGCGAATTATTTACCCCTCGTTATTGGAATGACCTTGTTACTTTCGTTTCCAGTTCAAAGCATCCGTTACCTTTTTCCTCTAGTCTCCTTGCTATTGCTGTTAACTTTCGTAAACGAAACGTCAAACGAGCTTACGTGGACTCGACGCGATGTAATTAAGTTAGCCAGTTCTATTTTCTATAACATATTTCGTGTTGCCACCACCAGTAAAAACTGTTTCGTCGCTTTCAACCAGATTAACAACGGGTGCAGTTAAATAAATAATTATCACGGACCTATTTTGCAACGGTTAATGTTTCAAGACTTCCGCCAGGAAATGAGACACCTTCCGTGTCCAAACGCAATGTAACGCAATTTTCTACGTTTGTTTTATCGCGATGGCTGCCACCGCGTCGAGAAATTTCATGTCACTTGGTGCGCCTGGTGAATCGATACGGAAGAAAAATAAAGACAAGAGGAGGAACTCACGAAAACTCACAAACTTCTGCGCCGTCTTCGACGCGTCGGCGACGATTTAGCCGCGCTTCGTAATATTATATTCAGCTTGACGGCGTCACGCAAGTGGTTTAACGTTTAGCAAGCTTCATAATTTACACGGAAAGTTGTTACAGCACAAAAGACAATCCATGAAACATGATACGACCATCGAAATGCAGCTGGCAGCTGGTAACGAGTAACTTTATATTCGAACAATTTTCAACTCGTTACCTTGTTACTAATGATGCGAATGTTTTTGTGAAACGAGTGAAGAAAATAAGATAAAGTATAGTAAAATATACAAAGGAAAAAGAAAGGCAGACAAAGAGGGGAAACTTTTCAACCGCTACAACAGCAAACGTATGCATTTTCCGGCAGCGTAGTTGTTACTTATTGTTATAATATACAATTACCACATAGTTTTACGACCGTGTGAAACTTTGATATCTCTTGCCTTGAAAAAGATCGTACGTGTAGTTCCTTTTAGGAGTTTTTCTACATGCCCGCATCCTAAGAGGACTGACATATATATGATACATGAAGGTATATATTTTTAGGCAGATCGTAGAATGAAATTGGAAATAGAGCGTATTTTGTATAGTATTCGCATCTTAGGTACGATATTCTAGCATCGTAAAAGTTTTAGAAGATATATGGGTTACATATATAATACTACATGAAAAGAGGAGAAAACTATATTGTACCATACGTTTAATAACAGCAACTTTATATCTATACTGCACATATAGCATGTGTAATAAAAGTATTCTGTGACAATAGATAAGTCGAAGCATATACAATATTTCTTCTCTTTTCTCCTACTGTGTTGGAACTCTTCAGACTGTTATCTCTTTCTCTCGAAATACATACATGTAGACATCAAACACAAGCATTTTGGCGGTGCACGACAGACACACCAGCGAGATGTCAGAACACTCCTTCGTTCCCGTGGAAACGCAGCAAATTACTCTACATTTTCCCTTGCGAACTTTCGTCCCCATCCCGAACAGTAGCGTAATGTCAAACAGTTTGGACAACGCGGCGGTCGAAAATAAAGCAAAATCCGAACCATTACTCGTTCGTCCTCGTTGTGTCTCGAAGATTTTTGTACACCAGGGAAAAAGGTGGACTTCCAGGGAACGCTTGGA
This sequence comes from Bombus pyrosoma, assembly GCF_014825855.1. NCBI lineage: Eukaryota > Metazoa > Arthropoda > Insecta > Hymenoptera > Apidae > Bombus > Bombus pyrosoma. The sequence continues at coordinate 1,982,759 of NC_057781.1, forward strand.
TTCCATTTGGTAGGCAAATTCACGGTAACTCCGTCGTCAAACATCGAGACACGTAGGAGTATTGCTGCGTGCACGCACCGACGAACGGTACGTGAAATCCAATGGTTCCAGCTATTTATGTAAACGACAGTTTCCCCGGAGAGCATAGAAGGCGTACGTTTGCTTATATTTCCGGCATTTTGTGAACATTAAGGTGGCATTCAAGTGACGTATTCGCAACTTTTCCTCTGTGGCGGGTGCGCATCTCCTTCTTTTCTTGGGTAACAGCGCGAGCAGCGTGTGCTATACTTCACGCTCATGGTGTTTTTCTTTATTTCCCTGTTTCGGCCTTTCTTCCGGTCGCCATCGTACCTTCCTTGTTTCTTTCACGGACTCTTCGTACAGCGGGATAGAACGCGTCCTGGAACACGCTCCCACCGTCGCAATAATTTACCGTTCCCCGTTTTCTGGCCAAGTAATTCCCGCGAAGATTGTCGCGTCTGTTAACTATTACCGCGCACCGGCCCTCCTTCGTTTCCATCTTTGAATTTCTATTGTTCCTCGAACCGTTGCCGCATTGTTAAGAATAATTCTGGTTAAACGGAAACGAAAACGGAAGATTTCACGGCATCGTGGCACAGAAGAAAACGGCTGAATCCTTTCGAGAAGTATTCGCGCAAAAGAAAAATTAATTAACGGTCTGGTAGAAATGGTTTGTTGATAGAGTAAATTTATTCATCAGTTATTTAAGACAGGCAGAAACGGTTAGTACGAAACAATCGAACAATTTAACCGGAGAATTTAAAGGGAACATACCGGAAATATTTTAGGATAATTTCGAATAATTTAAACGTCGTAGGATCGAAATCCGTGATGTACCTCGCTCGTTGATCAGATCTGTATCATAAATACTGCAAATTCGATTTTCAATTATAAAAATGTCGCTTAACTTTAACGTCGACAGGATGTCTTATTCAAGAGTGTAATTATTTTGCTTCGTTATTCGACCGTGAATGAATAACCACGTTGTGAAAATTCAATTCCCTGTGATTTTGTGCAAGTTGCCAAAGAAATTTATTATAGAGAAATTAGATTAGATTAACTGTAGTTTGCATTCTTTTATTATGTAAATGCAATTCTTTTAAATGGAACAATAGAATATGAACAGTATGGATCCAATTATTTCTCTGAATGACGAAAATACCAAATATTCGACTTTTTAAAGGTATGACAAAAATATAAAGTACGTTGCGGATAACATTTGTGCTCGAAACACAGGGCACGTTGCATTTAAAAGCAAAATAGGTCAAAGAAATTTGCAGCCTTATTAATTCTCTTCCTAAAAAAGGAAGGAGACAGTTTTCCTACGTTGAAAACAAAAGGGCAGGAAATTTCTTTCAAAGGACAAATTACAAAGAACGATTTCATAAATTCTAAAAGAAAATCACGAGCCAGCGAGTATATAATATTTATAACAGGTATCGAGCGTTGTGAAATTAAATTGTCCCTTCGCGATGAGATTGCTACAAAAGCTACGAATTTTGGAGCACAGGAAATGAAGTCGTTGCTAAAAGCGAAATTTCCTTTTACTTCGTCCTTTTCTTTCGACGAACACGTGTTCGACGAAAACAATAAAAATGCATATTTGTAAAAGTAATCGTTGTAGGTAGGGCGTGTGGGCATCGGTTTAAATTACGACGTGGCGGGTCGGAGGACCATGACAACTGGTTCACTCGGGAACGAAACGCAAAAACGATGTTTCGCCCCCGCAGGAATAGCCGATCAATCGTGCAAACCGGGGTGTACACGCTACATCGATGACAGGCGTCATTTGCAATGCTATTACTTTGGTCTTACCTGCAACAATGGGTAATTTGAATGTATTAATTCGGCGTTGACACGGCAACGTTCATTGTTCAGTTTAGACAGCGGGTAAAGACCGTGAGCACGTGTGGGTACGGTCCAAGTGACAACGAATACTACGACCGAGTACCAGACAGAGGAATAGAGAGTAGGAAAACGATGACAGAGAGGGACAAAGAGGGAGGAAGGGAATAGAGGAGAGACCGTGTAAATGCATGTATATTGCTTCATGAATGCGCGCACGATGAGCTTGTAGTTAGCCGTCGTAGCGTCATTATTAGCGTAGCCGGCTTATACGTCGCGCGTCCAGAATCCGCTGTGACAAATGGCCTCCTGGCAGACAAAACGGCCCGAAAGCAATTTGCACTCGGTGTGCTCCATGGCGAAATTTCCACTGGACGACATGCTCGAAAAATGTTATACACGCAACCGACCAGGCTGCACGCCGTCCGACCCGATCTCGTTTCCATCGTCATCGTTTATTAACGAACGTTGCTTTCTGATGGGGAAATAAACGCTTGTTTTCTCGGCGGAATTAATCAACGACGAAATTATAGCTCGTAATGCATACTCTCCGGCAGAAGGCATCGCTACTGGAAGGATTTCCAAATCATCGTTAAATTCGCGGCGTCGACTGATCGCATTTTTCAATGTTACGTTGCTAATAGCGTTCATTCCGATATTACATGGCGGAGCCACGGAGAGGATCGTAATGTTGCGTTAATTTATTTTCAATTCCCAGCACGAAAGTTTCTCGGATAATATCTCTGTAATTATATCACGAGCGCGTTTCGATGCTCGAATCGGCTAAAGGCCGACCGAGCCCTTATTTCGCGTCTAATTACTCCCTAGTTCGAGGCGAGAGGGTGAAAGACAACTAAAAGGGTGTTCCATGGGATCGATAGAGCAAACGAGACGTAAGAAAGGTGTATATGACAAACTTTGTGCCCGGCCAAGCCGTAAAACGTTGTCTTCTAACCGACGAAGGAAAAGAGATAAGCGGGAGAAGACTGCTATCTAAACGAACCGGAAGACTTTTACTTAGCCAGTTACTGTAAACGTTTGCCCTTACGTGCAACAAGTCACAATAAAATCTTACGGGATACAGATGACGTTTCTTGATGAATCACACCCTTTATACATACATACATGACCACGAATGACGAATAAAATTAATCTCGCTAAAAGGATGACATTCCGACTGACTGGTTAGTTAGGGTGGAAAAAAAGTAAGGGACAGTCCGATGAAAATTGTCTCGAAGACGAATCTGTCAAGGAAAGCTGTCGTTTTCGGCTAGATCGTATCAGTGGATGCTGAGAAGAGAAAAGAAAGTTTTCTTAGTAACGCCCGAGAAATATTACCCTTTATCACATCCTGCTACGATCATTGCCGACCAATACATAGAAAGAGCTTTATTCTCGATCCCCTTTCAATCTCCTGATGGGACAATTTCCTTCGAAACGGCGAATGATCAGCCAATATCTATTTCTATACCTTTTTCTGGAACCCTCCCACTATCCGCCCGGTTCACCGATCGCCAACCTATTTCTATTAGCCATTTATGGTCGATGAGTTACTTTATGTAGTTCCATTGATCCTGTTGGCCGTTCGATTCTGTCGTATCAGAGTTCGGATAAAACGCCGGCCCATTGTTATCTTGTGGACCGCGTTAGGGGCGAGCCGGCTGCTGAACGCATCGAACCTAACACACAATCTAATCTACGGAAAGGAAGAAGTAAGTTTCGTCGCTCTGCGTTGGATGCGTGGAGAGAACCGTCGCGTACGAGATTGTTTTCCAGCTCGGGGTAAACTCTATTTTTCACGTTTCTCCCACTACGCTCAGAGAAATTGATTTTGCCAAAGAAGGGGATGCTCGGATACGATAAAACGCAATAGCAGATTCGGGCAGAATCGGACGATAATAATTACATCAGATAAAAAAAGAAAACGAGAACGTAAAAAATCCCCATCGATCGAAAGGCTTAGTAGGAATAGAGGTGAAACAGCGTGACCTTGAACCGCTGGGACGTGTAATTTCACGTCCCCCTTTGTTACTCTATCACGAGCACGTCTCATCCTAAACGTCTTCACCCTTATCTCGAGGCTGGTAAATAAACGAAAGCGAAGCGACACTAAATTTCCTACGACTTCGCGTATCGGCAAAATCGGAGATTCAGGTCACGATAATCTTCAAGCCTGATACTGCTCGTACACGCTGCTCTGATTCAGCAGTTACACCCTGACAGCAATGTTATTCCGTTACGATTTGCAGCAACGATCACAACCATAATCACGAATCCGACACGTGTGATGTAAAGCGCGGTATATGTAACATTGTGGTAGGGTCGTCTTTGCGAAACAACGAGCGGAGGCTACAGTCGTTATTTTTACGTCAGAATTCGCAAGGGGGCCTCGTATTCGGGACAAAGCTGCGTACGACGTGGCAAACGAGCCGAGGATAATTCGGTCTCCGTTTGTCTCTGGATCAGCCGAAGGAAAAGCCCGCCCACCCCGCATCCCTCTTCGAAACTCACGGGGACCTGTGTTTAACAGAACTCTTGCGGGAACTGGCGTCCTCCTTCGATTTCTTCCTCGCCAGTTCGAGACTCGTGACTGTCATGGAGATATTTTCGCGATATATTTTCCACGTTGCACGTTTGATTCAATCGGCTCATCGATTTTTCTTATTGTTTTGTACCTCGTTTCTCTCTTTCCCGTGGTATTTTTCTAGGATTTGTGATATCGTGCAATCAAATTCTTTGGTTTAAAGGAGTTTGCCGTAGTTAGCTTTTAATATACCATGAATATGATCAGTTGAATCGTCATGTAGATGTATTAAATGCATCCGTACGTAGTATCATCTGGTATACTATTATATCTGAACATAATACATCCGAATATAACTGAATCATTATCTGATGAAGTAATTGCCACTACATGTGCAACTGTGTGCACAATTACAAACGAACCATTGATTATAATAGATAGAAAGATATTGTTTAGCCCTGTGAAAATCGCGATTGATCCGATAGATACCTGCGAGATCCTTCTAAATATTTTCAAGCAGGCACATTGTAAAGTGTTTTACTGATGAAGAGTAATTGTCATACATATTTTAATATTATAAAATTAAGCATTCTTCGTATTTTTATGTAATTTTTAATTTGAAAAAATGCCTGTAGCATAGATTAATGTATCCGTATATTACGCAAGATTAATTATTCAGATTTAATTCGAGTTTAGCTATCAGCCATTTTATTCCGCGAAAGTGAAATAGGTAGAGATAGACAACAGCGATTTGGTCGAAAGCATCACAATAGACGATCCAATCGAAATTATCGACAATTGTTATGAGTAGTCATTATCTATGACGTACATAATAGGGATTGAAATTTTCATTGGATAACAAAAATAGAACGTTGCATAATAATGGAACGACAATGAAAGCGCGTGACTAGTTCGGGTCGGATTAGAAGCAAGGCGTATAATACTCAGTTACTTATTTAGAGTAAATCAATTAAATTTGCCGGTTTATCTAACTAATTGAAGCATAGTTAAGAGGCTAACGCAATTACGACAAATTGATTGTACTTGTCCGCGTAATTACCGGGCTCGGGCTATGTGAAAAAGGAATCATCGATCGTTTCATCCACGCGTTGATTATGATCCTTTCATTCATTAGCTCTCATAACGAGAAATTGAAGCGATAGCTCGTGTATTCGTAACGTGATCAAATGGTGTGATCGATTCGTTATTAAACTATAATGGCGTAATTTAATCCTAAAGGGAAACGTTAGATTACATCATTCTTATGAAATAAAAAATCAGACACCATCAGACATACAGCGTTTTTAATCGAGAATAATGTACAAGAAAGTTTCATTACAATTATGTAAACGCGATGATCCTTGATTTCGTAGTAGACGGTATTGAGTAAAAATCAATTTATTTCAGTGCATCTGATCGCCAACACGGCGAGCAAGGCATTAAAATACATCGACGGTTTTTCATTCTTCTTCTCCCGCTTCGTTGTTTTATTCGTTTCGTGTTAGAGTAAGCTGGGCTTCGCTGTGCAAATGTAGCGAACACCTTATAGGGAAGAAGATAAATTGATGCGGTTACTCAAATCAAACGGTAGTATTCAGCCGTTGCGAGTTACTAAGCTGCACGGCGTTCACTGCAAACAGTGATTTATAATATTTAATGAAAGACGATGATCGCATCTGTGCGCGGAGCTACTTAATATGGAAAGTAATTCGAGACGGTGAAACGTTGCGATTTATGTAATACGTGTCATGTGGAAATATAGATTTCGAAGACTTGGCGTTTGTTGGCCAAACATTTAATATTTGCGATTCTTATATATGACAATGTCTGTGCAATGTCGAATCACTCTGACGAATACTCGTCAGGACATGCATCCATCGTAACTAAAGTTCGGAAAACGAAACTCAGTTTTCAACGTTAACATCCATTATCACATTCACTCGCGAACAAACAACAAAATAATTTGATTTTAGGAAATCAATCATCATGAATAATACGAACTCGGCGACAGAAGATAAAGCACGAGGAAACGTCCGAACGAGAAACGATGGAGAGTTTCGAAAGCGGTCTCGGCTTTTCAATTCTCGTTTACTCGGTCACCCAAAGCATCCTGCTTTTACCATCATTTTTAATTCAGGTTACCACGTTCAAGTTGCGAATGAATGTACCGAGGAACCCCCGGCCGTGCTTCCGCGTGTCGACCCCATTAACGACGTAGCGGCGGAAGTGAAAAAGCCCGGAATATTTTTAATTGGACCGCAAACTTTGTCGGTACTGGACTCTTGTTGCGAGTTTTCCTAGACAGACGGGACTGGAGCGGAAAAACGCTGAACTCAGAAATGGCGTCAACCATGCCTGAGTCTTGATCGTCGTCGATTTTTCTTTTCCTTTCCACCTTCTTCTTTATCTTTTTTTTTACATTCTTCCTCGTACGCTACAGATAACTAGAGAATAAGGAGAGGAAGCGAGAAAGGATGAAATGGAAAAACGACCAAGTTGGAATCTTGTCAAGTACACGAACCAGATGTAACACGTACCAGATTTGAAGCTCACACATACGAGACACGAATTTGTGCTACAAGAGATCGTGCAGGAAACAAAACACGCGTGCGCACCGTACGTGGGAGAAGCTGAAATTGGGAAGAACGAGAGGGATCGGTGTTCGAACGAGCATGCTCGTGAATCTTGCACGAGGGATGCTACAGCAGCGGTGAAATCTGAAACGAGCGAGCGTTACATCGATTGCGTACACCCAAGCTGTCGTCGCGCGGCGGAAATTAAAAATTGAAGCGAACCTTACGCGTGAAATTAAGTGGCACTCGACGTTTGACAAAGAATTCTGTCGATTGCTCTTTACCAAGAAAGAAATTGTTAAATTTGAACTACTAGCATGAAAATTTCGAATCGAATGATTCATCGAGTTGAGATGTTCTTGAATTTCATTGGTGCAAAAATTCCGACGTAACGAGGCGTTCTGATACGGAGAAGAATGATAACTCGAAGAGAGAAACATTTATCATTTCACGTGTGTTTCCGTGTTCTATAAGAAAAATGAATTTCCGCGCAATTTTCTGGGAAACATGCCACCGTCGCTGAAGGCTTCTAAATATTCAACATGTAAAACCTTACACAAAAAAGAAGGAACGGAACCGCTAAAACCCGAAGCATTTACAGGGAAACACGTAGAAGCTGGTTCGCTACTACACTGAATTCCACGAAAATTCACCGGCAGAGAATTAAATCGCGCATACGGCCACGGAAAAGAAAATATTTTTCCTTGATGCACGAAACACGCGCGATAAAGTTACGTTGTTTCCTTACCGAGCTACTTTCAACCGGTCTTAAAAGCGTAACTCCTACGTTCCCTCCGCTCTCGTCTCTTTCCTCAGCGTCCTGGCTACAGTTGCAAATCTACTCGCAAGAAAGCACCTGCGAGGGAGAGCGTAAATTAATTTAAAACGTACGATTAAGAGGTGAAAAAAAATTTCGCGTCGCAGCGACGCTCGCCGCTGTCTCGTAAATTTCGTGTATTGCAACACACGAATCGCGGCATGAAATTACGCTGTTCTCCGGCGGTTTCTGGCCTCTAAAGAGCTTCCACGAAAATTAGTCCAGTGTCCGCGTTAACGTGAATACGGTCATGTTTAAGCAAACGCAGGTATGCACGTATGTATGTGCAGAATCCTTTGAGACAAGTCGGCTGTGTTCGTTTCAGCCCTCTGCTCCAATATTAAAACAAAGCCATGAAGTCGTCCTGGAGGGTTGATCATGGGGGAGAAGTGAGAGAAGCGCGCTTGATCTTTATATGGACTCGTCACGGAATGTTTCATTCGTGCAAAAATAGGGTTGTGGTTAATTTAATTTCAACGTCGGTGAATGTCGCAATTAGACGCGCGTCACGTCGCGGCGAACGATATCCTCGAAGTTTCGTTCGACTATTTCTCAATGACTGAACAATCGCTGCGTGGATTTACGTAATAAATGTTAGGACATAAAGGAACAACCGGGTCGAGATCGTGCATGGTCATCAAACATATTATCCGTGTGGGGCGGTTCGCGACCGCGTCTCTTTGTCCTGTGGTTTGGTTGAGGTTTCACGCAGCAATTGAATAAATATTCATTAGCGTAATTAGTATGCGCGCGGGACGCACTATCCCGCGGACCAGCAGTGTGCCTTTAATTGCAGACTTCTCTGCCGTACTTTTTTGCTTCGTGGTTTATAATTTGCTGGCTTAGGGCTCGCGCACTTTGATGACGCGCGTATTTCGGAAGCCTGGCGAAAGCATCGCTAATTTCCCTGCTGGGATCGCGATTTAATAAAATAATCGGAATAACATACCGATAATGCGTAACAGTCAATCGATCTCGCCAAAGTATTCGATATTATACGATAGAGAAATGGAATAATAACCATGTGATAAGCGTTCGAAGTGTGTTTATTCATACTGAAAATTAGACAAACTAAGGTGCTTTAATATATTTGGTTTGCAACTGCGTATCTCATTTGGGGAGAACGTTTCTCGGTTTTCGAGGTGGGTATTCGCTTGGTGTTATAATTGCAGATACGCTGAACAGGATTTCTGTTGTACAGATCCAATGAATATTCTAGAAACCTTTGGAAACATTATGCTCACCTTCTGTAGTCAATTTTCTACGTATTTACCTTTCATAGGTCAGTATAGATAATTACGTGTATTTATAGAATTTTAAGAAACGTGGGTGTTGAAAATTAGAAATTGAGAAGACGTATCTAACGAAATTCTGTCAGATAATTTGATGATAATAGCATAATTCCTCTTCGCGGAATATCGAAATCCGCATATCAATATAATAGTCTGCTACATGTGCACGTGCATCCTTTGAATGATTCTTGATATACTGTCAACGAGGCAGGATTGATCGTCTTGTATATCGATTTCTGGGCCTTGTAAACGATATCACTGTAACCAATAATATACAATATATATATCTGATGTATAACAGTTTCAAGAGTGTTATGATGTTAACTGATCTACCGCAATTTCCCTATTGTATTCTCAAGTAATCCTGATATGTTGCAACTTGTCAGCAAAGATTTAAAGAACTTTCATATTTTTTGTATCATATTCCGATTTGTAAATAACCATCAATTATAGGCTTTTGTAAATTTCGCCGAATTTTGATTCTGAAAATGTCATACTTATTCCTGTATTATTCTTACGATAACCGCATAATTTATTCCAGCCATGTTTTCATTCATTATCTCGATTATGTAACCATTCATATTTAAAGTAGATAAAAGCAAACCAATTTACTCAACGAAATGAATTTCACAACGATACCTAATACCGCGACGGGCGATTCGCATAACGGAATTTACGGATTTAAAAGGATATCAAACCAAACATGGAATTTTAATTTCACTTTTTCCAAGGGTATTTATTATCCGTGAATGTCGGTCATTGTTTCCCGATCGCCGACTGCATTTCGTTTCATGAAGAGTTTTCAGTTTATACGCAGGAATCATATATCTGATGAACTTTCGAACACGAATTATCGTTCGTTATTTTTTCGATCAAAAAAAGAAAAGATGGAACTTCAGAAGTGGTTGTGTTCCACAGGTCATGTTTGCCAAGCTCATATATGATACCAAACTACATCCGCCATTTTCGATCGAAATCCAAGCAAACGATAAACATTTAATATTCTTCTCGCAAGATGTGTTTATCAAAGAAATACCAACAAAATGAAACAAATGTCTTTCTGTGTATCGAAATCGGTACGATGTACGCGCAAAGTAATCCATTATATTCGCGGATAAAAATAGCGAACAGTCGTCATTGCAAACAGCGAACGTGGAGTGCGGTACGTGGAACGCATCGCGAGAACGGAAACGACGCAAATCGTAACTTCGACAAACGAGCAACCGCAATCTGCAAAAAAATATGAACAACGATACCTTTCCCTGTGCAATCGTGGCTCACGAAACGCGACCGCGCGCGGGCCATTTTTCGAAATTGCCACGACCGAATTTCTACCGCAACGTGTCCACGGTACTGCGTTTCCCGTAGAAAGCATAAATAAAAATGTTTTTATTTTCGATTATTTGCCTACTGCACGAAAAATCCTCGTTCACTCGTCGCTCGGTTAACGGCATCAATCAATCGCATAATTTCGATTTCACGTTTGATTCCTGTGCTAGTTGAATTGGAAAGTTCCTGTACCGGATAGTATAAGAGGCTGAATTTTTCTAAAATATATATACAAATATGATGCAATGAGATAAGAATACCGATTAATCTATTGGCATGCACAGTTCTCTACTAGGCGGTCTTAATTTAGGTATCTAATATTTAACACGTTAAATTTTGTTTGTATCAATTGTTAATAACAATAAATAATAATTTTAATTAAAAAATAGAATATACTGTACAGAAATTTTTAGTGTGGAAAAATTAATATGTCAGTGGATTAACACTATGAGGACCGGTGACGCGACTCTAGCGCTATGTATTAACTAACTATTAGTATACTATCTTTCTGCTTTACAAATATTCGAAATTCCTGAATTTTCTAGAAATAGAATAGAAACGAAACTGGCTGAGCTTTGTAGTCTTAACAATCGATCACAAGAATATAATTCATGAACTTCTTCACTGGTCTGATAAATCAAACTGAAAAACTTTTTCTTACTCCATTTACAGGAAGAAAAAGAAGGACAGACAGAGAGAAACAAGGTGCCGTTAAGATGAAAAGAGACAAAAGGCTGAGGCGAAAGAAGGATGTTCCGACAGCGAAGAATTTCATAACGTCTTAATTGCACATACCACGATAGCGCCACTCATTTACATTTATATATCGCATTCCAATAGCTCAACGCTTGGTATGCTTCAGCCTATATTTTTCTGCTCGCGTTTTCGCAAGAGAATTTTCATGCGATCATAGGGCTCACTGTTTGACTCGAGTTCGATCTTCGATATGAGGTGCCATTATTTCGCGTTCACTGTTGGAAATTCGCGTGTAGAAATCGGAAATACAAAATCAAATACACGTTAAATCTTGATTTACTACAAATTAGTTCAAATAAATTAATCACATATACGTTATTCTGTCAATCTATATTTAATTATATATAATATATAATTATGTACATATATATAAATAATTATTAATACAAATATTATATCTAAGTGAATTATAAATGCTTCAAAATTATATATGGCAAATTTTAAATTATACAATATATTAAAGTCGTCTGATATATGATTTTAAATGATCATTAAGGTCACGTTCATTCCAGGAACTTTTATCTTTCAGAAACGCGATCTAAGATAGTATTATGTGTACATAAGATTAATGTATTGTTTAACTGATTACGTCTGCAATTTATATCCTTGCGCGTGCTTATTACGTTCCTTTTGATAAATTAATATAGAGAATGGATACTGCCTCGCTGACATAACTATAATGAATTTCTTTTTCTAAGAATAGCCGGCACAACTCGAGTGACCAGAGATTACATATAGTTAAGAAGCTGAGATAATTGTAGAAATTACAGAAGATAACTTGGGTACAATCAACCATAAAAAGTCTCGCACTTATCAAAACGGGAATATTGGAAATTATCTAACAATAACTGATTACCTAGTAATCGTCGAAGAGGAACTGTTTTCATTCTTGGCAGCGTAACAAGATCGTAAACGTCGACGAAATAAAGTACATATTCTCAGTGCGAAATATGCACAGCCGTACGTAACAGTGTAAGAGGATCCGTTACCGGCGAATATCAGAGTGTTAATTTCTTGACGTTAATCCGTTGATCGGCTGATATGGAGAGACTGGATCGGCCGATAATGGCTCGTAAAACGCTCGTCAGACGAGGTGTGTGTGAATCGAAGCGGTACCAACAACAGTAAGAACGCAGCAACGAGTGGCGCCGGAAAAAAGAGCTTTCATTAAGGACGTAACAACGAGTGGTAATGAGAAAAACAGGTTTCACGTGAAATAGCGGCCACGAGAAAGCATGTTTTTGCCTAGATGGAATGTGGCTATCGAAGAGAATCACTTTTGCCCCCTTATGTCCCTGATTGCTTTCAGTTGGACAACGAAAGGCTACAGCCGTCTCAATAACAGTTAAATCTTCAGCGGATCTTTTGTCTACCCACGTTGGACCAAGTGTTTTGGCTCGCGCGTTTTGCGCAAAATGGCGTGGCGCGTTCACGCGATCGCCTTGTGTGTGCATCGAACTAAGGAGGAAGGAAAATTTATAGGATTCGTTGCGCAATTATGTAAGATGCAGAGATAAATCGAAAACGTGATAGGCATTCTTCCTCAACGCGGAGAACTCCGAACGTGGCTCCGCGTTCCAACATGTCACAAAAATGAAGCGTGAATGTATATCGCTGCATCTAGAGACGGATGAGGAATAAATCTACGCGATGGGCACGAGCGGGAGGAATGAGCGAAAAAGGCAATGCGGTAGACAGGGTAAATAATTCTAGATCGTTGCGTGAGGCAATAAATAACGGACGAGGCTAGCATTTTAATTGATTACCCGCTTTAACGTTCGGATAGCTGGAGGATTCCTATTTGGGAACGTACGAGCTACAGTTGTTCGTTACCGGTTAGACGTATTTTTAAAATACAGAGTTGCTCTGCCAGCAAGAATCGATAAATAGTAGATTCCACATCGGGAACATGATTTTTACGTGTCTCGACACACGAATTCACTTGAGTAATTGTACTATATTTCCATATTTATTATTCATTACCTGCGTTACTATTTGTTACCATTTAACTTCACTTCACGACGCTTATCCACGATCGAACGTGCACGATATTTCAAATATACGTGGAACATAGACATATAGTTTTCGTATTGTAGTACATAAAACTTCGCATCATCGTATTTATCCCTGTATCTTTAAAGACCGCGCCGTTTAGTTTCGAAACCGAGCGCGAAATCGTCGTCGTTAATTTTACGAGATACTGAAATTTGCGACACAAACGGTCATCGTAATGTTCCCGGTTAGATAGTGCAATCGAACTCATAAAGATCCTATAAGAAATAACGAACCGACGATATAAGTGCGGTGAAGCCGCGAATGCGTGGTCTTACCGTCTCGCGAGAAAAGCTAGGCGTATTAAAGCGTATCCACAAGCTCGCAATATACATAACGCCTGGCCGCCTAGAATGTACCGACACGGTCACGTAAATTCGAAGTGTAAGGTTATGGATGATGTACAATGCATCGTCGCTGGGATATTTCCTGATTGGCCGAGCTATTAGGAACAAGCTGGCCACTGTACGAACAGCTCGCATCACGGCCAGATGAGAAACGACGTCGTTTTCGCGGTGCGCCTCTACACAGTTGGATTAACGGCGCAAGAGTCGTCAATTTTCTCGAATAATAAGATCGTTCGGGAAAACGATTTTGCCGGAACAGTTACATCGTCATTACACCGGCGCTGCGGCGGACGCAGGTGTCTTCATCTCTGTTCTCGGTTCCTGTTGTTGTTCTTCTTCTTTCCGTTCTTCCAGGTTTAATAGCTGACTAACAACCTGTTAATAGCTAACCGAGTTTAGAGAAATTCTCTGGATATAGTGATCATTATTTTTTGTAACGTGGCGGTGAAGAAATTGTAATTGGTCGAGACGTTAATTCGTGTATTTAAATGTTACATGAGTGACGTTTGATTTCAGGAAGATACTTGCATTATTCAGAAATGCTAAGGGTGCAGAACACGATAAATTTAATTTTCCGCCTTTCATAGACCAACAGTTTCGAAATTCGATATGCTGTCAAGTAGCTATCACATCAAAACTGTCTTTTCATTTGGTTTCAGGTACAAATAGATATTTCTATCACTCTCTTAAAAATTTCTCAATTCATAAATACTTTTACTGAAAATAATAGTGCAAAATTCCATTTCCATTCAATTATTATATTTTCAGGTATCAGAAAATTAAGTCAGAAATAGTTACTGCAAAACTATTTAAATTGCAAAAATTGAAGGTCTCTGAGAATATTCGAGTCCTTCCATCAACAAATTTTTATTCATGACTGAGTTTCAAAAATTAAATATCGGGTATCCTTGGAAGCTATTATAAAATGGAACATCGGCCCGAGGGAAATCGCTTCCTGCCTCTTCATCGTTACCCTCTTTTCGCCGTAATCGAACCTCATCTACCTTTCGGTATTCATTCTTAACGAAAAGGTAGCTAGCGATCTGTAAGTTTGCTGATCAACATCCTTCCGTCCAATAAAGTTCGCTTTTAGGTAAAACTTACATCATATCCCACGCGATTGACTCGATCCGCGAATGAAGAATCAAGCGGAGGGGATCGTTGACCCGATGACCTACAAAGGAGTCGCATATGCCCGCCCGATTATATCGATTCGACCTCTATTCATAACAGCCTTTGCCAATCGTACTTTTTATCGACTTTAAATAACGCAGGGACGTATTTGCGTAAACAAATCAAAATCATCAGTGGTCAAACATAAAATTAAACGATCGTATACTATTTGTTGAATGTTACGCGATGTTAGGAGAGCGATTATTTTTGCGCGTTAGATTCGAATAAAGGGAATTTATAAATGACACAAATAGTTAAATTAATAAATGACCTGTGTTAACGATATTTTCCCGATAACAAGATATGGAGATATAGGAGGGTTTATTTTTGATTTGGTATAGAATTACGTTAGGTTTAAGGTGCAATTCAATTTAATGACACAATGATGTTATTCAAGGAACGATTACTTATTTCTGCAACCATGAATCCTGTCTACGTTCGTCGATTTCTTCGGTATGTGTATTCGCGAGTTGCGTAAATGTGATTTAGATAGCGACGAAATTGTAAGCGGTGGTTTGCTCGGTGGCGATTCATTCCGACGAAAACGGAATTGAAATTTATTTGCGTTCGTTTGGTCGTCGATTAAAATAAACACGACTTTCCCGACCGTGGTGAAACAAAAAGAGTGGAAAAGGACATCCAGAAAATGGAACACCGCGAATTAACAGGGAAAAGTGCGCGCTGTGTATTGCGTCGACTAACAACGTTAGAAAGGACGTTCCCCGCATCGATCTCGTTCGTGATCACGTGGGTGGAATTATATAATACGATAGTTCGCCAGCCACAGATTCAAGCACCGTCCATAAATCCAACTTCGAATCTAGCAGGTACTCGTGGAATTGATTAGTTGCGCGACTGGCACGACCGAAGTTGTGCTGTTACTATAATAGTAAATCCTGTACTTTCATCAACTTTACAGTCCTATCAGCCTACCCTCTCTGTTGTGAATTCGACCACCATACAAACAATAACCTGATCATACCCCATGAGAAAATATTAAATCTCAAATAAATCACGAGTATATTCGATACTCCTACGCATGTACACGTTTATGAATTGTACACCAAATTGTGTACCCGTGCGATACTGTTTAATTAATGTGATAAATGCTCGATGAAAAAAATATCTCGACCAATAAATACGGAATAATTCAATCGATCGCGTGTTGATGCCGTTCGGGGAATACAAAAGGAGATTTTTAACACGCGATGTAGCAATGTGGTACACATTAGGTTAGTAAATATTAGCTGCTATTGTCGTAGATAGATTTTCTAGAGAAGCGTAGACTCGCAAATAGCTGACAAACGAAACATTCGTCATAATTTAGAAAACTTCGGGCCACGTACATGCGTTTATCACTGTGGTGAAACGCAGCGACGCATTGGCGCCAGCGATATCGCGATTGTCAACCGTGACCTGTTTATATATGATGGGTATTCTTTATGGACATATTTCTAAGGATCGTTTTGCTGGGAATGAACTTGTGCCAAGCAATTTCGGACGATACGTATCTCGTACCGCGTGTTTTGCAGCCAATAATATCTGACGGAGTATATTTCGTGCCGTTTCAAGCATTCTTCCTTGACGAACGAACCAACGAACGATATTAAGCGTAGAACTTCGTTTGTTTGTTTTTCTGGATGTTCCTTTTTATACGAGGGTTATTGACGGGGTGGCGCGCAAAAGATGTACGACATAAATTTACCTTGCAAACCTGATAAATAGACGTGACACTATCGTGAAGAACAGACAGCGTCGCGATCTTCATGCAGAATTCACGCGCGTCTTCGGTTAAGTCAACGGAACACGTAAGAAACTATCCACATCTTGGGCTACGACTAACGTATAAAGGAAACGATGTGCTACTTGCGAAACACACTATCTTGATGCTTTATAATGTAGTTTCTTTTTTATATAATGGTCTTGTTGAAATGAAACGATAACTGAATAATTTACAATTAGCTTTACTGCGATCCATGAACTTTTGTATATCAATCACGTTCTCATTTTAAAATAGAACAGGGAGTACTTGTATCGTTCTAGTATTATCCAGCTTAAAATTATTTAACGTAGGACTAAAACGAAAAGCCATACATACCAATAAAAACTTGTTCATATTTTCTCCAAGCTTGAGATATTTTCTAAAAGAGTACAATTGGATAAAAGATTATTTAACAATAAGAATTCCCGATGCAGTAAATTACACAGATACAGAAAAGAACAAAAGAATTTCAATTGTTTACTTAAATTGAATATGCACACATTGCCATGACACAGAATCATTTTTCAAAATGTTTTATACAATACGCATAATGCATTTATAAATGATTCCTACAAGTTTTCGAATACTTTCATGAATTACTCTATAAATATCTGCTGGATCCATGGCAAAAAATCGATACGAAGACACGATTTGGCTGACAAAGTCCACAAACTTCCTGTCTCCAAGAAATATGGGAACTGTTATCTTTGTCGTAGAAAGAAAAAAGGAAACGTGCAACGTACGCAAATTACTTTTTCCTTCTACAAAGTGAACTGCTGCACACGCCACAATGACGTTTCTCTTTCGCGCGGCTCTTCCTCAAAGCAGCCTGTTCCCGGCGTTAGATCTCTCGCCCGGGTACGTGCCAATATTCCCCTCTCGCAGCGTTCTCGCGGCGTTCTTGCATCGCGAAATACCAAGAGAGAAGTATCAATATTTCCTGCGAATTGATAACCGCCTCGCACAGTCGGCCACTATAAAGTATATCGAAGGGTCGCGGTTCGGAAAGTATTGCGCAACTACGTACGTGCAAAGTGTTTGCCGCGGAGCCATGGAACGTGAGATTCTTTACAGACGCATTTTATATGCAGAGCGTCGTGTTTGCTCGCGCGCTCGGTTGCCTCATGGTTTGGGATGGTCGGAAACAGAGCCGACAGAGAGGGATGCCGGAAATTTTGCTACCGGTTTATTGCGGCCAACTTGTTTAGAAACTCGCCATGCCGCGCGAAATATTTAACTTGCCTCGGTCGCTAAGCTACCGAGAAGAAACGCCATTTTCGAGCCCGCGTATAACACATCTTCTATTAATAATAAATTCCCCTGATACATAGATTTCGGGTATTCGAAAATTGTACGGATTGCGTATAACTGAACCTTGTGATATTCATGACACGGAATTTCGATCCTCGCAACTGTGATCTGCTGGCTCGTTCATGGTCCTAAATATGCTTTTATCTTTGGTATGAAGATGTAACTGTAGCAATGTAAATGCGGCAAGTTAAATTAATATTTTGGTTACATTAATATACATGTAGAATAGGATTTCGTGTTATAGGGGTAAATATAGAATAATCGTAATAAACTGGAAGCAATAGCGCGTAAAAGCTGTTGAATCTGAATTCTCTAGCAGCATACAGCATCAAAGTTTCACCTCGTTTCGTTTTGTCGAGGAATTTTCATTAGAATCCCAGTGTACCGAAGGAAGTGTAGAACGAGGCAAACACGAACGGGGGGATGGGGATAAGAGAATGGAGGTGGTAATATTATTGCTACTTTATTGCCAGGCAGCTTGCTTAAAAACTTGGAGCGCAACCGGAGAATCGTCTGCGGAGAATAATAGAAAAGTTACACGGCTGAGGCTGACGTTTGTACATGTTGAGGATGGAGAACATAGACAGTAGCGCACCTGGGTAATGTATATCAACGGGAAGCTTTATTTGTAGATATTAATTCATCGTGAAAATTTTACAGAGATACTTCATTGTCTGAGAACATAGTCCGGCTTTGATGGCCAGTTGTAAACTACAAGATAGTCTAATTAGGAAGTTAACCGAGTTTCGACAACAACCGCAAGAAACATTCCGTTACGTGCTACAGCTTATGTGCTCTTAAGGGAGTTTCGTGCCCAGATTGCATCGAAATGCATACGCACGATATACTAGATCTTAGCGAGGTGTTTTGGCTCTATATTACTAGATAACGTATCATTAAAATGATAAATGACATAAGAACAGGTTATGAAGCTATTTGTTATAGATAAAATACTGTATATATCTATTTATTTAACCACCAATTCTTAATTATCATGGGTATATAACAATTCTGAGAGTGTATTGCGAATTCCAGATCATAATATTTTTCAATATCAAACTTTAAATTCTAAATCGTAGAAGTTATGGGATTTACTGTAAATTTCCTATACTTGCCATGAGTGTTGTGTACATCAGTGCGCACATCAAAGATATAATTCTCAAAAGTACTCACCTCAACTATTCTTTTTTACAAATACCGTGACGCTTCCTGCGATAAACCTCTGGGAGACTATCCAGGAGCAAATCAGAGTTGAGAGGTTTGTAATGTCTATCCCATGCTGAGTTCCACGATTTTACCAGTGTAGTCCACGACGCGATTTTACCAAACCAACTCAGATACGACCAGACTCTTCATCTTCAAAATGTATTCGTATTTGAATTTCTCAGATGCTGAAGTAATGTGAGGAGGATTCCACTACATTTTCCGTTTTGAGATCCCTGGCTAGTCCCGACTAGATCTTCTCAGAACTAATGTATTCCAACTTGGGTTTTTTAACTTACAGCCATGGCGTGGGTTTTGTAAACATGGTATCAGTGAGAGATCGCTCTCACTATTCTAGTGTGTTTGTATGTCCATTATAGAACTAAAATCTCGAAAGTTGTTAGAGTTATAGTGCTCGTAATATTTGCTATTTGTATACGTAGATTTATCTAGGAAAAGCTGAGCTATGACTTTTAAGCTATCATTTAATTAATCTTTCTTCATTTTCCTAGTAAGATGACATGAGATTTCAGTATTGTCCTGGCGTAGTAACCACACTAGATATCGTGATGGAAATGCGGCTGTTCTATTGATATAATCGTGCAGGGGAAATTGGGACACTCAGGTTGAACTGCACATGAATGATCAAGTTCCATACTAAACACGTCAGGCTCGACGTACCGCCTGATATTAATCAAAAGTGACATAATGAACCATGCAGTTTGCAATTCATCAGATATGCTCTTTATAAATTGCGACTGTCAATACAATGCCATTGTGAAATTGTTTTAATAACAGAATAAGGCTAATTACGTATACATCTACATACGTATGTATATCTCATGTATAATTTCAAGGGAATATATTTGTTACAATTAAATGTTCTTTATTAGTAAGATGAGCAATAATGGTCGTAAAATGTAACAATGGATTATGTATTAGTTTTATTATTAATTTGCTGTATTTTGTTTGTGGAAGTGTTATTTAACTTTACTTTTCGTTTCGCGATTTTATTTAAAAGCATTCCCAATGAAATAAAACAATTGCGTTATACTCACCGAAAGAAGGTATTTACAATGCGTGAAACTGGATTTATTTCATCGTTCGAGAGTTACGTTTCGAATACGTGTTAACTTATGCGCTAATAATGAATTACACGATGCATTATGGGCTCAAATAAAACCTTTGCATTTTCTTCAATTTGTGTATCAGCAAAAATATCGTACTATAAGTATTGCAACTGCCAGAAAAATAAGGCTTTCGGTGTAAAATGTTTCGCGGTAAAACCACCGATACGTAGCAGAACGTGCGTGGTTGTCTACGTACACACATATATATTATCTATCTTGATATAAGTAAGATCTTCCAAAAAGAGGAATGATTCGACGGTTAAACGCACATTAAAATCGACGATATTTCAACCGAGTTATTTCAGTTTCGAAGCAATATCTTTACTCGAATATAAAGTGGGCGATAGTTACCGAGTAAAACTTGGTTATTCACTGTGACATAGTGGAGCAGAACATCGCATCTTAGAAATACTAGTAGTTATTTCGGTTATCTCATCGAGGCATAACTCTGATAAATAAATTTTCCAAAATACTAGCTCGAATTATCCGAGACACGAGCGACGACCGGAAAATCTATTAATGTACTTTAGTTTCGTGTCATTTCTCCGCGCCTAACTTGAGTTTATGTCGCCGCTTTAATACATTCCAATCTTATAACGACGTGGCAGCAAGCTCCGGGAAGTGTGTCGCGAAATATTGATACACGTCCGCTGGAAGTATCGCATCGCGAGGAATTTTATTATCACGATATATTCGGTGTCTCGTGATATTCTGAATAGCTTGGGATTATATTTAACGTCCTAAACACCACGAAGTGAGTGCGCGTCAATCCTCGCACAACATTCGACCAATTAACACGCTGCTGTATTTCCCGATACTTAACCAGTTTGATTCAACGTTCTGCTAACGACTTTAAGTATCTTGCGCGAAGTAAATTTCATATTTGCCATGAAACTATAAATAACGTTATTATACGAGTACCATAATTATCATTATTAACTCTTCGTTCTAGTATGTTAAAAAATCTATCGGAATTTAATCGAAGAGTCGTTGGATTCTATCGAGAGTATCGCAAGGCGTTATATTATTATGGACATACATTGCACGAGCCATTCTAATTGTTTTTAAACATTTCGATAGATGTGGAAATATCACATATGAGAATTTTCAGTAAAGTAATACATCATACTAGTAAGTAAATACATCATACTTTAACGCGCTTGTTCTTAACAAGCGAAATAATGTTGAGTCGATGAGATGTGAGCAATCCAACGGTGGACAAATGAAGTCGGTGAATTTATCTTAGGCAGCTTTCTAGTCGTATTTCGAGATATATACGAAATCGTGGCGTGCAGCTGCGCCGATATATTGCACTTCAATGAGAAGGATTTCGCTATCGCGAGAGAATCACGCGCGACCAGCGAAAAGTGCATTGACCAAAATGAGCCTGGCTGCAGGGACATCGCGTACCCAGCCGTTCGTATCGATTCTGTGCGAAGTGCCGATAAGAGCTGTCAACCGAACAGCACTTTATAACGAGGGAATGAGGTGAAAAAGGAAGGACGCTGCTAGAGCACAGAGAGAAAAGAGGGACTGAGGAGAAGAAAAGAGAGAGGGAGAAGCACAAGGTTTGCTGAAAATTGTCCTACGCTCCGCGTCTTATCGCAAACACCTCGCAAATGACAGGGAAAAAAATTGCTACGCGCCTACAAAACTGTAACGGAGCTCGATCGAGTGGCTCAAAAGAAGCCGTGAAAATGTGAGTTTGTTACGAACCGACCGGATGATTTATTTCTTCGCGGTAACAAGGTAAATGAGTCGGGATCGATCCACTCTGAATACTAAAGATTATAATAGATCGTTAACTTTTCGATATTCACGTGTGGTTTACGTTTTTAACGCATTATCAACGCGTTCGGAAATTCTACTTGCGTCTGACTAATCACGTAACGATTCTACTTACGAAGGAATTTTTCCTTCGAACCCGTTTATTCTCAGATACTATATCTATAAAATACTTATTATTAACTTATTATACTCGATAGCATCTTTGGATACGTGTCCACAATGAATTGGACCGTGCGAAAGTCCAAATGGCCACGAGAGGATGGTGGCAATTTCAAAAACTTTCATCGGGGGATAACGAATCTGGTACTGGGGATTTATGCACGGTGCGGAATTATTTGCGGCTTCCTGGGAAGATTAAAAAACTGATCCGGCGACGAGTAAATCCGCCGCGACTAATTTGGTCCGAGGACACGGCGGATATTCGCTAGTTCCAGGGCTTAAGACTTCCCCTTGTCCTTTGGTCACCGGCCTTCCGCCATTCTGGCCACCATCCCAGCTCTACTGTTCCTTGTACTGAGCTCGGGAGATCTATCGCGTAATTCCCACTCCTCGTCCTTATTTATGGCGGTTTTCTTCGCTTCATCCTTCACCGTTGGCAGTTTGTCAAAGTTGTGTGAGTTCGTTCAACATTGTAAATTAATTGTGGCCTTCAATTAACCCTTCACCCTAGTCCGAGGAGTTACAAGCCTTGGGCCGGATCCTTTCTCCCAAAGTCCCGGTTGCTCGAGCAAACACCATAATTATTTAAGGTTCTGCGTCTCTGAATCCATTCTTCTTAACCGTTATGAAATGTATACAGGCGTATTGTTCCGTTAATCGGCCCGTCGTAGTTTACCCAAGTGTTTGCTCCGTGAAATTGTAAACGTTTACAGTACGGTTTAAGGTTAACAGGATTAATACGGGCCATTGGGTGCTTTTAATTATCGCGCATCCACGGTGCTCGAGGTCACAAGATTAACCCCTTCGGGCTGCTTGTCGACGGTATCTTCATTTAGGTGAGTTAACTCTGTATCGAGCGTTATTTGGAATTACACACATATGGAAAGAACAAACGGATAATTGAATAAAGCGAGTAGTAAAAATACAAAAAGATTTTTCAGTAAATTAAGGGCAATTAAGAGATGGATAAAATCGATCGAGAACATCGCAGATCAGCCGTAGTTAATGTCTTCGCTTAATCGAAAAGTTTTCACAGATGGCGAACGCGATTCGTTCGCATGCAGCGAGAAGCGACTGGCCCGGTAATTAATTACAATCAATATTCCCTAATCTTCGGCTGGCAGAAACTCCGCAAGTGGGCTATACACTTCGTGGGAGTATTTATCACGTTAAAACGGGCCACTTCTGTTACGAAGTTCGAACCAGTTATTACCATCCATCGTGCGTCCTAGTCATCCACACGTCCGATCGAGCGAAATACCAGTATCCCTGCTAGCAGACCGATAAAGCAGCAGTTATCAGAACGTCGACGAGGAAGCCGGGGTGAGAACGAGAGGAAGCCAACGGGGAGAGAAGGACGGGGATAGAGTGTGAGCGAGCTTCCACCTCAGAACTAAGCAAGTCACGCACGCACAATCTCCATACATCACCGTCGGAGCGTGTAAACTTTTCAACTGCCTCGCATATCCTGCCTGCACCGACTCCGGCCCCCTCCGGCACCGGCGGCTGAGTCTTTCTCTACACCGATTTTCCTTCCTTCTACTTGTCGTTTCACGTACACCAAAGCTCTCCGTGTGCACCATCTCATCCCATTCTATCCCATCTTATCGTTCGCCCAGCCCACTGGCGCAGGGCCACAAATTATTGAAGCTCAATTGAAGCGAGGGAAGACTTCGACCGGCTAAACGCATCTACGTCCTCGATTCTTTTTCGCAGGACTCCGTTTTATACCCTCCGCCATTCGACCTGCTACCATCTTCTTTTTCCACGTCTTTCCTTAACCCTCTCGTATACGTTCTATTTTCCTTCTTACAACGATCTTTACCTATCTATGCCGCTTTCATCGCTAACCTTTCTCCAGGTTTCAGGATTATTCAGAATCCCGGGGGTTACGGCAGAAAGGTGGTGAAAGGAGAAAAGACATGGAGCTTAGCGAACGTCCGAGGACTGCTCTTACCCCAGTGATCGCCCAAAGGCAAGCTTTTCGTAGCATGCAATTATTTGGAATTTCCGTTCGATATCCTCTTCGCAGTAAAACTTTATTTAACCGTAATTAACCAGAGTCCTTCGAAAATCGTCGTCGTGTGTCGTCAGAAATAGGATGCGCGCCATCGCTGCTCGATGTGAATTATTAACTCTGTTTTGCGAATCTCCCGTCGATCGAATTATCCGGTAGACTGCATTGCATTGAATCATTAATGATTTACCTTTCTACAAAATGTACTCGACGAAAATTCTTGGCGTTTAATCGAAAGAGAAAATGTTAACGCTCGACACCGGATTGGCTTATTATTCATCGTTCGCCTATAACTGGGTTAACATTCCACTAGATAGGATATTAATGGTGACGTTGGAACGCTAGTAATGTGGAATTTATGTTGTGGAAATAATTGTTGCAAAAAATCGTAAGCGCCCCGGGTAAGATCTTTAATCATCGTTCTGTTCGGTCTTGTCAACCCCAGAGAGCCGGGTGCTCAACCCGCATTAAGACTGTGTGACGAAGGATACGATGCCACACGGGAGAGAACGTTATGGCAATTTTCTTTCGTTGTTAGGAAATAAAAGTCAACGATTAACCAGCAATTTCAAGAACCGACAAACGAATCAATGAAGGACCGAACATTTTAATTATTCAAATAGATAGAATACGAAATAAATCCCAGGATGAAGCGTGAGAAATTAAATGTACAACCAGTGAACGGAGACAAATGGCGTGGTTAAGATGATGTTATTCCACCCATACTTGCGATGTGTACGTGACGAAAGCTGATGCACGTGACAAGATCGTAAAAGTGAGGATCGTTTCCGACGTGATTCGTAGTTGAGCAAGTGGCCTTAAACGTTCAAAATCTTTGACCCGGTTCTCTTTATCAACCATGAAACTATCTTCGACTTTAAAAGTTTCGCAATGAGAAATTTCGAGAACAAAAGTGGACCAATATTTGATAAACTGAGCGATTCGTTAAATAGTAAGCGTTGTCAGCGTTCGATGAAGCAGCTGAACAGAAAGAATGAATTCTCTTGTTTTTGTGTGGTTAATACAACTTGTTGGGATGAATCAACAATATTATAAAGTTCATTTCTTTTTCCAACACCTCGTTTATTTAGTAAAGAAATATTTAGACGAGAATGTTTCATAATTTTACAAGAGCTCCAACCGATCCATACGAAAATATGGACGGCGCAAAATCATCGAGCGGCCGAGCGAATTCTAAATCTCCGCATCGCTTCGCAGCGAGAGCTCTTAATTTTACAGCTCGATCCACTGCTGGCACCGAAACATCCCCGGGTCCCGGGGATAATAGTCGGCAAAGCGAAAAGAGACGGCAATAATCGTTGGTAGGTTAATAGCGGCTTTAACCGTTCCTGACAAATTGTACGACACATATATATACAGGGGAGGGTTAACGAATGACCAGAACGGTGAACGTTTATCGTGTCCACGGTACGGAATCGTACAGACGGGGTCGTTTCCAACTCCATGAACCTTCCAGCTGCCGGAAGCTTAAGAGCCACCTAGACCAGAGAAACCGCATCGAGCTGGCCGGAGATCCTAAGCCGACGTTGTTATATATTGTGCACGGATTATGCCGAAATGTGTGAACCAACATCTTGACTAAGCGCGATCTATTCTAACCCTTTCGTCCACGAGGAAGCAATCCCTGGATGGAACACGGTCTCGTCGGGCAACCGCGATCTTCTTTACTACAACTAACCCCTCTTTTCGATCCGCGTATCCCGTGGTACCTCATTTCCTCTCGTTAGATACGTCGCTTAAGCTTAGTTTCCGCCGAAAAGTGTTATCGATCTACGAGCGGCAGCCGGCTCTCCAACTGGCCAAGTTACCCCTCGCTACCCTATTACATGTATGTGTGTATATATGTCTATATACGTTGTTACAGTTTGCTTGATAAGTATAGATAATCGTTTTAACTAGTTTTGAGCTACCCGTAAATTTAAATACGAGCGAAATTTCGGAATAGGAGAAAAGTCATATTGTAACGAGAAATCGTATTGTAAGTTCGAGTGGCTCGTTAAACCTACGTAGTTGGAGTCTCTAATCGTTAGGCTGTGTCGTTATTCTCTAGTCTGTATTCTAAAGTGTTGTACTTTTCATGAGTGGTCGAATGCGATGTCATCGTTTTTAAACAACGTACTGGCGAACACTCGTCCAATATTTCTGGAATAACGAGCAGGTTTCGAATTACGATTCTCGAAGGAAATCAGAAATGCTATTATTTCATAGTACACGGCCTACGGTAGACGACGAGAGTCAAAATATTGGGACATGATTGACAAAGAGCATTCGAAAACCTATCTTCGGGATATATCGTTACGGGCAGAAGTATTATTCGAGTGCAGATATACGCGGCCATAAGTGTCGATGCATCGATGATCATTATTTCGAGAGTGCGCGCATGAATGGCGTTCATTAATTGCTTCAAATAATATTAAACTCTTCTATATTTTCAATTAAATAATATTCCTATGAAACTGTATTATGAAACTTGGATACAAATTATTCCAATCGTCGCATATGGGAACTCAATTCCCCTGTTTCCATTTTATGTGTGACACAATGACGAAAGGAGAATACAAAGTGAAAAATTTCCAGGAAGATCCGTACAACATGCGCGCGACCATCAGTCACATAGTTCCATAATAAAGGGTGTATGATTTCAAAGATGGAACAAAAATAAATGGAAATATGGCACGGCCCTTTCGTAAAAAGGGACGCGTGGAAAGCTGTTGTAAGGTGATACTGGCCGGTTGAACCCTCCAACACTCGACCCCGTTGATGTGCCACCTTTCCGTTGCGATATACCCGCAAAGAGGATCGGATTTGTTATGACATGAAACTATTCGAAACTCGATCTCCAAGGGAAGGGTTTAATATTTTGACAGGGGTCTTCCGCCCCTGAGGTACGTGTCATTGCACATATTTCCGGTACCAATCGCTTTATACGATCGCGTTTGGTATAACCGATCGTGACACTTCTTGGTTTCAGAAATTCTCCTGGAGCCACACACCTGCTTCGAGGACTGCTGCCGTTGCTCTCTTTTTCCCGTGGAATAAACGAACTATGTGTTTCTCACGTACATTGTGAGGGAACGAATTCCATGAAAGTCTAAATCGTCTGTTTTAAGCCGACCAAAATCACGTATTTCGTGGACGAATCTGACACGCGACTTTTTTCACTCTGCGTCTTCTCGGAAGTTTAACGATAAGCAATATAGTCAAGGGAGTTTTAGAAGATGAGAGTTGCTGACTGCAAACTAGAGTCTGAATACTCAATCAACGAGTATTCTTTAGGGTTTTAAGAGTCTTTGAAAGGGCGAGGGTGAATAGCGGAACAAAGTTCGATGAATTGTATTTCGGGACGTGAATCAACCAGGGGATTCACAAAAAAGCACCAAGGTTTGCTTATCTTAAAATAAGTTATAAGATATGTGCATTTGCGCGTATATCTGAATAATAAAGATTAGTTTAATTTTGCGAAATAAAACGATGAAACCAATTATTTGTACCTTTCCTCAAACGATTTAACTCTATTTAGAAGTTTAATAATGTTAAGTAAACTTGGACGAGATGAAAGCACAGGTATTTTTTCAAAAATGCTGGAAGACGTTTATTGCTTTCTGCGTGCAGACGAGTGGTGGAAATATCATATGTCACACGACGTCGACGGAAATGGGAAAGTAACGAGAAAAGCGGTGGGCAGATAATAAAGGATTTTACGCAATCAGACGAAATTCGGTCCGTCGTGTCAGTCGAGTACTTCCGTCATTGCATTCTAAACAATGAAGAATAAACGTCCGGGAGTTGTTCCGGCAAAGCGTCAATCGGTCTATCTCCAGTCAATCTTAACGTGCTTGAGTTAATTGACGGTCATTTAATTAGCATTTCCGGAGGAGATCTAATGAGCCTCCAGCATTGTGGAATTGTTCGTTGAAAAACAAAAGAAGAAAATAGTAGTAATTTGACAGAATGAAATCTGAATTCTCTAATACACATACTTGAATGCATACAAATGTGTGTTAAGATTTAACTTGCAATCTATAATTATCTATTACTTGTTACTATTTTGTCCTTCTTAAGACATGTATTATCGATTATTTTTTCATGATCATCTGAAAATGTTAATATTATCGAAGATATTTAATATATATGGAAATCAGAGGATATTCGATATTCTATGTTCTTTGTACATTCTGTACAATTTTCTAATGAAATTTTAAACTGCTTTATATAATGCATATAGTATATTCATAAAAAGTTCCTATAAATGTTCCGTATATTCTATATTCTATCTATATTCTGTACACTTTCTAATGAAATTTCAAAATGCTTTATATAACACATATCATGTGTTCATACATGTGTTCTATAAATGTTTAAACACTTTCTCGATGTACTGAAGTAGTTGAAAAAGTTCTTCATATTTGTTTTTCATTTAAGAAGAAGTATATCATACAAGTTGTTATGAAATAATGGTTGAATATTTCAAAATTGAGCGAAGAAAAATAAAGATAGCACAAAAAAATGACAAAACTTGGGTTTTCTTTCAAAATGGTAGATAATAAATTTTAATTAAAGAGGACAGTAGATATTATTCCACAACGGGTATAACGTATTCAACGTCCTTTATTCGTTACAGTCGTATTGCTCCTTACAAAGAACCACAGAGAATGGTACGGTGTAGGTGGAAATACTAATTCCGTAGCTATATCTCGTTCAATGTCCTTTTCTATGCGAAACACGTGGTCGAGCTTCATTGAAAAAGCATCGTGTTCCAAAGTTAACAGTATTGCGCCACCGAATAAACTTACTAGTTCTTGCTAGACGCGCCTCGAGTCTCTCTCTCGAGGGAGCTACGAGCTTTGATATCCGGAGGTGTTGATTACGTCTTGAGATAGATAACACACTGTCAGTTTCATAGAGTACACGGTATACCGTGTCAAAGGCCTAGAAGCGTCACGGGACTTTCCACCTCGGGATGAATTATTATAATTAACCGTCGAATCGATTTAACATTAAATTCGTCGCAAACTGACGTGCCAGACGGGAATTCAACACGAACGTGACATCCTCTCCGTTTGTTTTCTTCTACTATCACTTGCTTTCCTTCACACGCTTTTAATCTTTGTGTATGTATGGAATTCTCTTAAGATTTACTTATGTTGTATCAAATAGAAACTATTGTTTTATTATTATTATTATTGTATTATTGAATTCCAAGTATTAGAATTGAAATAGCTCTAATTTTTATGAAGCAACGTTTAGACGTTTATTCACGTGGGCATATTGTGATTATGATTTTGTACTGGAGTTTTTAAAATATTCAATATGGTAAAAAAGTAACGTATATTAATCCCATAACCAAACGAAAAACAGTTTTGGTAATATGGAACAAGGATCGAGTGATTGAGGAATAGAACATTTACAGAAATTACTACGGTCTATCTGTTGACGTTTATGTTAGATAATGACAAGGTAAGCTGACATTCAACATGGTAGTATCAACCAAAACCCGATGTCATTCTGAAATTGAATGGAACCACGTGTTATGATAAATAGCCAATTAACCATTGTACGTAACCGTTGCGTCGCGTTGATCCTTGCACGGACCAAGGGAAAACAGGGTTGGCCCTCCTGCGAATACTCGTAGATTCCCGGCAGCTCATCCGAACCGCACTGTTGTCTACCGACTGCTAAAGTTCGGTTGGCCGGATAGGACACTCTAATTCGTTGCAATCAGGAGAGCCTTCGTTGCTGTTTGCCTACCTTGTTGCGCCTCTATTAGTTCCGCGTCAGAAAGCATGCTCACGTGATTTGTATCTCCAATGCGCCACTTCGTCTGGACCTGAAGCGTGCGTAAGTTTCGCGTTCAAAGAAACCTTGAACCCTACACGAAAAGCCCCTTTAGCATGGTCGTTTTGCCCTTTAATGTGGCTGTAATTTTGAGTAAATTCCTAGTTGCGTTCAACGATAGATCAAATTAGTTTGAGTTTGAAACGATGAGGGACTTTCAGTGGCAAACGTTTAAATACGCTTTGAAAGATACAAGTGGATAATGGATGCAATGATTAAACGGCTGCACAATTGCATAGAGTATTGTCTTCTTTTTCTATCTTCGTGAAAGGTTCAAACCATTAAGGAAATGATTAGCGAGAAATATAATTATATTTAATTGTACTGAAAAGCATAATTACACGATACAGACCAGATGAAAGTTGTAATTTTTTATATAATGCATATGTCCGCCACTTTTATAATTTAAATTAATGTAACTTTTACACCACGCGTATAGTCACCTATCAGCATTGACGTTATGTGATTTTATAAATGATCGAAATTTCAACCAACTTGGTAAACAAAAATCCAGATCGTGAGATAATTTAATCTACAGAAAATGGGAATAGCGTTCTTTTCAGATTTTCTCCAGCAAGCGAAACAGTTCAGAAGACTTTGTTAACAAGGTTTTGTTGGTCGCTCCTTTGCTCGTTTGTCGACGTTTAATGAGTCGTTATTACTTCTGATACTTGATAACAGAGGGAAGGTATCGGAGAAACCTGAATCGCGCCTCTAACGCCGAAAGATCGCGCCGAATAAAACGATCGGAAGAACTTTGGTCGTTACGCAAGCTGCACGAACAAAAGGAGAATCAGCTCACGGAATTGCTCAGTCTAAGCATAGACGAGCTCCGTTCGAAAGTGCAATTGCGCTTGTCAGAACTTATCGAGTACCTGATCTCGTTACTCATCCCATCCCGTTTCTCTCCCTCACGCTCTTTCCCCTCGTGGTAGCCTCGCCCTCTGGGCGCACGGCCCGCTTCGCTTTTGCCTATCACCCAACCCCTTTCTTACTTGCTTCCGTCGTGCTTCGTACGCCGATCTCCTTTAAAAGTTGATCTAAAACATCCATTAACGATACCTCAACGGAGTCCTTCTTTGCCAACGTGAAGAATGGCAATTTGTAGCGATACGATTAAAAAATGAAAGGAGAGACTTCACGATGGTGAATTTTTGCGGCGAAATCAAGAACTTGGCGATATATGTATTTTAATATTAATTTTTGCAAAATGATTGAAGTACGCCGCAATAATAAAATGGTTAAACATTTCTGCTATCGAATTCGATTGGAAAAGTTTTTTGAAATCGTTCGATTTGAAAAACGACCGACCAATGGGAGATAGAGACCAACTTACTTCTAGACGTTCGCATCAGTCGTTGAAATATGTGTGTGCTCCTCCGTGCATTTTAGTGAAAGAACATCCTGTCTCATTGAGTAATGTTATCAGACTCAAACTTTTATCGCTGATGAAAGTTTCCTCGCGGCGCAACTTTGGCCTGGAAATGGTATAAGATGAACTTTCGTGCAAACAATTCTTCTGTGTTTTCTATTAGAAACGGAAGAATTTCTTGGTATCGATGTAGTAAGTATAACATTATTAATTTAATAAATCATTATAAAAAATTTAAATTTTAAACAGCGTATAGTTTTAGATATTATTTTTAAATACGTTTCATTTCAGTGTTAATTGCGCTAGGTTAAGTTCCAAATTCCATTTTATAAATGTATCCATGTTAAACTAGAAGAAATATCGCATGCTTGATATGATGAAATACTTACCGTATAGTTAATAATATATAGAATATTGATCAACGCGTTAAAATAGATAATTTCGTAATTAGTTTATAACGAAAGTGGTAAATATAACATTCAGCGTTATTTCAAAACATGTCAATCATAATCGTGTTATTATTCGTCGGCCAACGTTGCGTTCGATATTCCAAATTGGCCGAACACAGATACGGGTGCCTCGTTCTTTCGGATCAAGTAGCGGCGCTTTCCTTTGTGGAAATGCGTAAGAAGGTATAGAAGGACTAGCCCTTGTTAAGCTATCCGAGCCAGCACGTACCTGCTCTTTTGCTAATTAAAGTTTCATTCTTTTGATCCTGGAAAGCGCGACCTGACAAATAAAAGAAACTGTCGATTTTCCGGCCGAACGGTCTGCTGCACAATTTTCCGTGATAGTTCACTTCCTTTCAGCACGGCCTTCCTTTCGTTTCGGCCGTGACGTCATGCCTTGCCATCCTGAGAAAAAAATCTATTCCGTTAAAGACGACCTGAGCTTGACGTCAAGTAAGTACACTCAACCGTATTTTCGATCATCTGTTAATTCAATTTTATTAGCTTCCATGATCAGTCGATTCTCTTTGTCATATTACGCGCTCATTAAAAATCTATTATCAATCGAAGTACTACATGCCATTTTAAGCGATTCACAAAGACTGCTGTACATGTCTTTTATGAATATATCATGTGCGTTACGCGAATTGTTAGTGTAATGAGACAAGACCATCATGATTACATTGATATCTAAAATCAATATGAAAACGTATACATGTAGCAATTACATGATATTCATTGCGAGCTACACACTTCGCAAAGATAAACAAATACTTGAACAATTAATTATTGGTTATGTTAGTAACCCACAATATTTAGTAAGATTATTTTTACTATTACTAATCATATCCTTAAGATAACTATCCATACTGCGTACTAATTTTTTGCTAAATATAGGTTTACAGTAAATATTCTGAAACTTATATGAAGATCGTGAGATTGGTTTCGAATAACCAAGATAATCATGACAAACATGCCTCATTTTCACAAAGTTTTATATGACAGACACACAATATACGTATAAAAGTTTTCTACGATAAGCGTTCAAATATTTCCATGGGCCTGTATAATCTGTCCCAACGAAAATTAAACAGTCGAATTAATAATCCAAAGAAAGTTTCGTAATATGAAACGCAATTTGTGCTAATTAATTAAATCAGTGATTATTAATCACATTGAATTTCGGAGTGCGTTACACGTCCAATATCGACCATATATCCGGTTTCCAGTTTCATTACTCTTCCTTGCCGAATTCCTCTGTTCCATTGTAAATGCAGCAATTGGCGTACAACCACGAATGACGTAAGGATTGCCCGCGTTCATGCGGTCCGCTCCAATGGACATTCTATTTTTGTATGGACAGACATTATAGTAGGTCAAGACAAGTTGCGCGGATAGGAGATTCCTTCCATTGTACGGCAGAGGCTGGTAGTCGGGAGCCAGAGGGACGGGATCGTAAGGCAGAACTCCAATATTCGGAATTTATAACCCCTCGTAACTCAGTCGGTTTCTGCACCTAATACCAAGCGGTCTCTCGCGACCAGCACGCGGCCTAGCTTCCTGCAGTGGGATGTTCGAAATCATCTTATCGCCCTGTACGTCAAGATCATTACGCTTTCACGGGAAATTGAAATTCGTACAAGGAGAGAAGCATTGACGGAACATAACGAAACGTCGTAATTCCGATTTCGATTTTTGTAACTGTCGGTGCTGCTGAAAAGTGCGCATTTTTTCCACTCAAATAGAATAGCCGGTGGAACTTGGCAGCCCGACGAAGGTACACTTTTCGGGTTAACCACCTAGGACGCTCGATAACGAGTGATTTATTTGCACTGCACAGAGTACATGAAAACGTACTCACCGTTGCCGCTTCGTTCGGTATTTAGAACACCATCATATAAAGGATCAGGGGATTTTCACAGCAATAATAGACGAGATTCCCTTCGAAAAGATTTCTCGGTGCGGTATTTCAACTAATAACTCGATAGAGTTAGTATTAATGTAAAACATAGCTGGAAATAGAACCGTGATAATTTAAAGATTATATTATGTACGAAATATTTTCTTTTCATTCTTTCTCTATCGTTATCGTGTTATCGTATGTAACAGTTTAATACGTTTAAGAAAATTAGGTGTATGAAACAATCAAGCGTTACTTTCACTAGTGTGACCGGAATTACCAAAATTACCGAAGGTAAAAACTAAAAATAAAAATGACACGATTGTGAAAAAGTAGGACAAATATCATTTCACTATCTACAAACAAAATCCGATAATAAAAGTTTTAGTCACGGTCTAGCAAGAGGTACGCAAACCTAGGGGCAAAACTCTGCGTATTGATTTCGCATTCATGCTTAAGTGCGTCCTCGGACTGGCCGCGAGCTATTATACGTCGATAAATTGGCGTAACCGCATATCTCAGGGCAATCGTGGTACATAGTCAGAGGCGTTCCCCGAGAAAAATATAACCTCCACCCGAGAGATTCCCGCGGGCTCTATACATCCACGTTTTTCTACGCTTCCGCCTTCGAGGCCCGTGCTGGGCACTACTTCTAGTACTTTCCTTTCTCGCCCATTCCCCGCCTATTTCACTCTCTCTCTCTCTCTCTCTCTCTCTTTCTCTCTCTATCCACACTCACTCGTACCTTTCTCCTTTTGCGTTTTAATGGGCAGTCGTAAAGTACAGGAAAATTAAAAATTCATACTGCGAAGAATTTAAGAGTCCCCATCTACGTACAAACGGCTGCATTTACCTCGGTTGGCCTTTCGGTCTCGCATGTATTTGCACGTCCTCTTAGCTACCTTGTCGCTCGAAGCTTCTCTTTCGCACGTTTCTGCCTCTTCAGTACTCTGCGGCCTTTCTTGTATATTTTTTTCCTCGCACTTGTACTCCGGTACGAAGCAGCGGAAACACGGCAACCGGAAGCTCCTGTCCCTCTGGCTGCCACGGGAAGAAATACGCGCAAGGTCCCGACGTTTCCGTAGAAAATTCTTTCCGCGCTTCGTTTCGCGACCCACTTTCACGCTTTTCACTTCTTCCGCGACTCTTTTCGACCCACCTTTCCCCACTCTGCCGCCGTCTCTCGTCTTCCCTTTTTCAGCCTTTTTCGTCGGCGACTTCACAGCGATGAAACCTCCATTCAGACGTTTCCGACGAACAACGATCCTTCCGAATCGATAATAACGCGATGTAGAACAAGCGCGCCAGGTCCATCGAAATGTCGCGGTTCCTCACATTGTGTTTCCCTAGAGACTGTGCCACTCTCGAATTCTCGTTCGAAAGTCGTTGAAATCTCATAATTCGCTGGCTGGCTGGGACGCTCGTACTTCCTCACGGACGAACTAATTTTCATATTATATTCGAGAAACTATATATGCGGTATCCCGGTAGGAATCGTGTTCGAGAAATTCTAGTAATTCAGAAGCAGGAATACGTATCAGGTATACTCGATTTTAAAGTGTATAACGGTTGAAACTTGCTGGTTTAATGGTGGAAATCGAATAGAGTTTCATACTATTGCAACTGTAAATTTCTATACAAGTGATTGTTTATTATTAGTGATGAAATTTTTTATAATTTCGGTCAACGAGTTAGCTCGCCAATTTTCCTACTAGAATTTTCTAGGATCTCCTTGAAGCATCGAAAGCGCCAATGGTAATATTACACGAACCCTCACGAAAATTCTTTTATTATAATTATGAACTACTATTGACGTAGTTTAACTAATCCACCGACTTTGCTCTTACTGTAATTACTTGAGAGTTGAGAAACCGGAGAAACACGAAAGTAACATGGTCGACTTAAGATTTCAATCAAATAGAAAGGATCTCCAAAATTGTATCATTTAACATTCGTGAAAGCATGTATGTGTATTAGAGACGAAACACAATAATAGAAGTTTAACTTGATACGTGAGACGCTGTGATTTCAGTGCTCCTTAGAGAGATCATTCGACCCTAAAATTGTAGAATGGTGTTCTAGAACCCTGAGGTCACGATGTTTGAGAGTCTACAAGTTGGAATTATTTGGAACTACATAATTCTGCGATTCTGTAAACGTGAAACTCAAAGTAACATGATTCTATTGTGCTACAAAGCAGATTTCGTGTACTTGAGATCTTAGAACTCGAAGTATTCGGACTTATATGAGGTCTAAGAAGTTAAAAGATTCACTTTATTTACTCTTCACTTTATTTAATAAATGGATCATTTGGGAACTAACTTGATTAACTTTATTTTTTACGAATTTAATTTAAGAGTCAAACAACTAACTATGATGAAGTTAATCAGAGTTTGACTTTTGTCTGAATCAAATATAATTACAACACAGATAAAAGTACTCTAATCTGTGAATAGAAAATAAACTGCTCCTTTTTTAACAAAACTTTGATGAACAAGAATGCGGAGATATCTATGTAACACAATGTTTTACAATTTCACGATTCTTTTCTTCTTCATTAGTAACCATGCTATTATTGTTAGGATTATTTCAACTGCTGTGGGATAATGCGAAGTCAGGTTGAGCGGAGGAGTTCGCATCTAGACCGGGTTTTAATTGGTGTCTGCTATGAAGTACGAGATCGTATTCAAGTTTAAATTACGGAGGGGGATTAAATTCTGAATGTACGCGCAATGGTGGAATTTTTACGCCATGGCGGAGTGGCGGAACGTCTCTGAAACTGGGGATGGGAAAATAAATTTATTCGTCCTGATTCTTGATATGTCCGTATATCACTCGTGTATCCTTTGTTCGTCTTGCGTTCAATTACCTACCAGAACTTTTCTTTAACGATAATAATCGGCCTTCGACGTCTGATGCTAGATTCTCGAATAAAGTTTACGGAGAAGTTGTAAGTGCAGTTTTTGATCGACGAAATTTATTATGTAGAAATTCCAAGAGATAACATAAGAAAACTCGTGGGAAAATAATTGAGACGTAGCACCACGCGAGGACTACTCCAAAATATAAATCAATACACCGTATTGAACACATAAATTAATTTCCTGGAAAATATTCCTACCTCCTATTGAAAATGCTATTTCGCGTTCTCGAGAAAACTTTCCGTCATAGCTTTTTTCTAACTGACCGAGCTTGTATATTTACCACGTTGTTAAACTGTAGAAAAACAATGTTGTTAAACTAGGTCCAGTGAGGATTGAAAAAGTACGGTTTTGTAGCCGGCGAATGAAACGCGATTATATTCGCGGTCTGTTACACGGTTAGTTGCGAGAGAAACAAAAACATCGACGAATATTTTCGCGGATCCATTCACCGCGTTATGACGTCTAGGTCATATCTGTACAACTGCAAACAGTTTTTTAAAGCCATCGAGTGTATGTAACCCCGCTGAACTCTCGTTTCATGGTTATTTTATGGTTCGTACAACCGTGGCACATGTGTGCGGTCAAATATAAAAATACATCGTACATCAACGGATTCAAGGATACCGCCTGTCTCAATCACTGTGTAACATCACCAATTTAATGCCTACATCATCAAAAGAAAATAAATTTCTATATTCGGCTGGCTGACTATCTATCACAGCCATTAGGAATACCGAGTAAGTTTTCCTTTCACTTTCAAGAAAGCTGCGTTTATTTTTAGATAGATGGGTAGCGTACTTATTCGGGCTTAGCTTTAAATTATGTAATCGTGTAGTGAAGCTGTTGTCTCTCGGAAATATTTTGAAATGATTAATGCGACGTTTTTACGCTTGACAATCGTATCAATGCAGCGATGTCGTGTAAACACCGTTAACCTTATGCAAATTACACTGGCATGTTCCAAACCTGTTTCAAGATTCCTGTGACATTTTTCTACCGTTCTATTTACATTTACTTTAACTGTATACATAAATACTGGGGCTGTGTTTCTTAAACGTTTGCGAACTTAAATATTCATACCTATTACAAGAAAGGGAACATTTAGGAAGATTCGTGCACCCATCTCGGAAAAACGTTCCACGAGTTTATCCAAAGGCTAAATTTAAATCGTACGTGTTTGGGCAACGAAAGGATAGAGTTTAGACGGTAAGCACACCCTGCGGACGGATCGTGACCATCGACAGAAGTTTCTATTTTTCCACGAGAAAGGAAGTTCGCGCTTTCCCTTAGTAATCCGATTCCGTGCTTGTTGCACGCATTAACGCTACATCAGGAAGGCGATTCGTCGTGGCAGCTGAAACTAGCGTTCTCTAAAAACGTCAAAGCCTGAGAGGCACCCGTAGTCACGTCATTCGGGCCACCGCCGTAATGGAGAAACTCGGTTTTCCCGTGGAACGTCCAGTTTGAAACAACGCTAGCTCACAGAGCCACGTTATTTTAATTAAACGTAAGTACACGGGAAGCGTTTTCTTCTTTTTTATTCCTTTTCGTCTTTCCCTTCTTCTTCTCCCGTTTCTTCTTAAATTGACTGCTCTTTCCATCCGAATTGAAACAACGTAATCCTGGAGTTACTGGTATCATAATAGACGGACCGCGTTTCCAATTGCGAGGGAGCGCAAACGTGGGATAACTCCCGTTTTGTCGACTGGCATGAATGGTACGACTTTAACTTACGAATTTTAAATAACTTCGGTAGACTATTTAAACTTCCGTAGAATGGAGCCATTTAATTTTACGCGTTAATTCAAGAACTAATTACTGCGCTAGACGTACTCTGCACGATGTGGTGGAGGTAGAGAAGGAAAAAAATTGAGCGGAGGACAGGGGCGGAGAAAAAAAAAGCAGCGAATCCGAATAACGAAACGGAACTGAAGTTTGAATCGCGCCTGTAATTCTATAAGCAATTTCAGCTGTTCCGTTTGCGAGATTAAACCGGTCCCGTTAAAAACGCGCAACTTTAAATTAGGTAGGTACGAACGGCGATTCGTGGCGTGGCGATCTATTATCAATTTATTAAATTCTCGTTTTGAAACGTTACATTTAATTTAGTGGGTTTTCGGCATGTCTGCTGCGCAGATATTATGCAAATCGGTCAAGAACCGATGACCGTAATTTCGTGACATCGCTGAAAAGAACAGGACGTCACAAAGAATATTCGGAAAGTTGCCGCTTTAATGTCGATATTTCGATGCAGAGTGGTTTAACAGCATCTTGCGCGACACGGCGTGCTTTTACGAAATTAACATGCATTCTGCGTGGATGTTCGATACGGTCGATAGATTGATATCTCACGTGTCTCGCAGTGTCTTGCTCAATTAATTTTAAAATTACTAGCCGGCAGGGAAGCAATAAAAATAATTGGAGAAAAAGAATGTTGATTCACGTGAAGTAATTGCATAACGAAGAGAATGATGATGATGGCGATAATGAAGATTGGACAACTAGTACATATGCGAGTCGTCATTATAAAACTATTTAAGGTAGCCGAGAAAGTACGAGTGTTTCATTAAACGTTCTTTTCTGTACTCACGAAGCCGTGACAGGCTTTCATGGATCCTTCACACCGTTTGGCGATCTCCATTTAAACGATCCGTATTTAAACGTCCGTGTTGTTGCCCTCTTTTACATCCCTGTTTCCCGCTTGTTCTCTTTGATAACTGTTACGGACACGTTAGTACCATGTAACAAACTCTTCTAGCCTGCTTTAACCACGTACCTTAATTACGCATTCAGGACTAGGATCGTTCGCTGTAATTATAAACTTCGACATGGAAGCAACTCAGTGAACGAGCTACCTTTACCTCGAACTGCTTTTGCCTGTGTGTCGTCAGGATCGAATCGAACGAAGCGCTTGATTACTTTCCAACCTTTACTATCCTCTGCCGAGATAATATTTTGTGCATTATAAGGTAAAAGTAACGTCAACAACTTCGAATCGTAACGACAAAAGAAACGATCAAACTGCGCACATCGATATTTTAATTATGATATCTTCATCCTCCTTTTTAATATCCCTCTATTCTTTGTATATGGAGAATTTTAAAATTTAATCTTTCAGATATAATCTTCCAATCACAATAAATTGTAATGAAAGTTATTAAATAAGACTCTCAGACTTCTATTATGTTCCCAGCAATCTCGAATATAAAGAAAAGAGGATCGTGACTCTTCTTTCCCAACTTACTCGAACGACGACTTCCTTCTATCAATTTTACGATGAAAACTTAAAAAAACCTTGTTAGGGGATGGCGTACACTTTCCTCGTTTAATTAACCGTTCTCGCTTGCGGTACCCAACCGCGAACCCTCTTTTTGAACCTTTAACCATTCCCGTTGTCAGACGGTCGGTGAATTTATCGCTTGATTTGAAATGCACCCGCGCTGCCTAATGTCCATTCATATCTCATTCGCGGTAACAGTGAATATTGCACCGACAGAAGGTCTCGGCGTCGCACGTTAGGTCGAATGAACTCCTGTCCGTTTCCGAGAGGGTTGAATTTGTTCCATGTAGACGCACGCTTCCGTGTATACTTGGCCTCGCATGGAAATGGTCACTCCGCTTTGGCCTCAGCAAGATGTATTTGCTCGTTGCGGAGAATTCGTAGCGCATGCTCGATCTTCTATTAGGCAGCCAGCTTCCTATCAAGTGGCTTAGAGAAATGGGTCGTTGATTAGTTGTGAATGCCCTTGTTGGAGAAAGAGTTTGCATTCAAATTGCGTACGGAGGAGGAAGCATAGATATGCATATAGATAGTTACTCGCAAATTCATGATACGGATTTTCTAATGACCCATGGCTTGCTCGAGTAAGTGAATTAACGCTTGTCCGTTTATAAACCAGTTCTCTTTTGTTAATTATAATTCGATTACTTTTTATTCAGTTTTCACTACTTTTTTCTCATAACTTTTTTCCTTGGTCGTTTCAAAATCCTACCTATTATAATAAATACCTATTATAACAAAAAATCGCACAATGAATAGTGTGTATAAAGGAAGTTTCAGATCTGTATTCATACGATAAATGTTCATAATACAGGCGCAAGTATGATCTCTAATTATGTACGAAGAGGTGTCGGTATAGTCTTTCCGCTTTACCGAATTACCGAGTAAAAAAGGCGAAGTGCAAGCACGAAAAATACGCGGAACGTAATAGAATTATCGTGAAAGCAAAATGTCGTATAGAATACGATATTCATTTCTCTTGCTTAAAGAAGATATGTTCAGCATCGTTAACTCGGCTCACGTGTCTTAACCTCTCGAGTGAATGCAATTAGCGTAATCCCGCTGGATTATTTCTTTTCAAGGCCTCCCTTTTACGAGCAACCGAATCCCCGAGCGTTGTTTACGTAACGATTATTTCAGTTTGCGAGGGTAGCGCTCAAGCGAGCTCGAGTCCGGCTCAGAACTTTGTTACATTGAATTAGACAGCAATGTTCAGATTCGCGATTAGTGCAGATGGCAGTGGTAACTGTACAGCCGAAACTTTCGTAACTCTGAATCTCTGCGCTCTCTGGGCGTTATTCGAAATTCCAGACAGAGAGAGCCTCACCCGCGATACGAACAGTTTTCCCACTTTCGATGGCTTAGAATGAATTAAGATTTTTCGAAGTTAGTTCTCGCGAAACGTCAGAAAGTTGCACGATGAATATCAAACGCTCGCTTCCTGAAACTGCTCGCAGGGAGTCGCGTTTCAAGATAGCGCATAACTGCGGGATCGATATGGAAATACGACGGAAATAAATGCGAGGATGATCGTGCATTTGAGACTTAGATAGGAAGAAGCGTGCTTCTTCTCGAAGGATCGGAGCAAGAAAGGAGGTGGAGGGAGCGAAGTTAAGAAGCTAAATTAAGCTTAAAAAAGTTAAATTAACGGGACACTCTTGATCGAGAGGATAAGGATGGGTGGAAAAACAATATTTTCGCTGTGAAAGGGAGAGTTATTAATCGCATCTGAAACGATTACTTGTACTCCGTCGAATCGGTATGGGAGAGTCCAACTTCGGAAAGTAGAAAAACTTTTGTGAAAATTGAGAAAAGCTTTTAACGCAAATACGCAGGAAATGGGAAAGAATGTTTCAAAGGAAAGGCTTCCAGACGTTTACTTTGGATGATAAGTTTAAAACTGAGCTACGCTTCAGGACAGACATGAATAAAAATCCAGATTTTAAACTGTTCCATCGTGGAAAACGTAACATCTGCGCTTAATTTCATGCCCTCCGCGTATCATCAAAATCTAACGGAGATCGTTATTTTTAAATGGAAATTGTTATTCCGAATAATGATCGATGTTATATTCACATGGTTTGCTAGAAGAGTCGAAAGCGATGATATCTACCAAACTTGTCACAATTGTCGAATAAGATAATACTCTTTACCAAAAATAATCTCACAATTTAAAATTGAAAAATATATTTTCTTTGCGTTAGTTACATCACTCTGCTTTCGTGAATAATTGTAGTCATGATTAAAATTTTGTCCGTGAAAAAATTAATTAATCGACCGTGAAGAAAATATTTGCTGTAGATGTAGATACTATCGATCGAATAGAGACTGGCCTCTGATGAAACTCCAACATGCGTTACCATCGATATAACGAATAAAAACATTCGTGATACGAATAAACTCAATCACTGTCTGCACCGTTAATTAATCAAGCCTCCTTCGCGCAATTTGGCCAAATAATCATGATAACTAATCGATTGTTGATCGCAATCGACCACGATGCCTGCCTTCGATCATTGAGTCGGAAGTTACAGCTCATCATCGTTACCGATGTAATACGGTAATCACGGGTCCTTAATTGGATCGGAGTTTACAGCGAGAGAAATACGCGTTATTATCGTCGCTGCTCGCTGGAAAATGCCTATGCACGTCGGTTGTTATCTCGATACAAGCAACAAGCCGCACATTCGGGCCGCCGACTAATCATACTAACATGAGATGCAGAGTCCGCCTCCTAAGTAAACTCTAAACTCTAAAGTCTGCCACAAGTTGTTCCGACGTGGTGTCAGTGAGCAACAGAAGGTATTCCCGGTAAGTACATATCTAAGATGTACCTGTCAATTGCGAGCGTGTAGGTAAGCGCCAGAAATACCTTTGGATCCCAAGAGGTTAACCGCGATGCTAAGATAGCATTCAACGCAAACTCAGGGGCTCTTATTTTAATTACCCCGTCCTTCTGTGTTACAGCCAGGCCACGTCACCGACGAAAATACATTTAAAGAGAGGATACTGTAATACGTTTCCTTCACGGATTAATGCAATTTCCCGTTCATCGTCATTGCAGCATCGTTTTCTTTGTTACGGAAAATCAAAGTTGTCACTGTGAAAGACGACCCTTGTTCTTTACGTTCCTGCGATACTACCGTTTTCTTATTCGAAGATTAAATCGCATTTGTTTATCTTTGGAATATATTTGTCTATTCCTATTTGTCTAGGAATTTATATATGGATGCACGACATATTGCTCGTACGTGTAACGTTTACGTTTCGCTTTACGAAACTTTTTGTTAGGATATAAGGACTGTGTTAATTTCGATGCACAGGAAACAACGAGAAACGTAGAAATTGTTGGGTTAGTTCGGACAAAAGAACTTTGATCCAAAATTAATTTATCTGATAACTTGAAGGATCAAGAAATCGATAAATCATCGGTATTAATGAATCGATAATCACTGAGAGATTTATTAGATATGCCCTTTAGATACGCCGTATTCATGCGTTTTCGTTAATGCCTCTAACGAGTTGTGTCTGTTACATTATCGGGACGATGAATCAAGGTTGAATAACGACGAATCCTATCGTAATTTCAATGAAAATTTCATTGCCATAAAATAATTATAATATTATTCTCTGCTTTTTCCAATCAATTCACACATAACGACGAACCAATTTTATCCTGTTTGGAAATAACCAATCAATAACGAACCCTTTGATCTCTCACATATCACGTATCTCACATATGTGTCTAGTTATAGACATATCGCCGAAAGAAATCTTGTTTTTTATTCATATTCTCCCTGTTCTATACGACAGAAGAAAGAACTATAAACGAAGCTGATTGTAATAACTCGAGACAAATACGTTGGGACGGGACGTGATGTGACCGGTTCATCGTTTATGCATTCCGTAGCAACGCATAAATTTTTCTGCTTCGCGGAAGAATCGGCTTTTTCGCCATGTTTTTTCTCCAATATGTTTTTTACTTTTTCTCTTCTATTTTTTGGCTTTTTTCTCCTGTTGAACCCGCGACACGCACGTAGCCACGCCGTTAAAAGCTACTCAATATTTGACGCCGGTGAAAATGACTTACGTGTGATCCGACGTTTCCCAACGTTTTCATGTTCCCTGAAACGTTCGACGTAGAACATAAATAGACCAGCAGAATCGAGAAGCGGGAAATGGGTTCAGATTAAAAAAGCGTTTGCATACGTGATTAATTGTTTTCCCCTCGTTTCTGCATGGATTACCAGTGTTCGCTCGACTCTTCTCTACGCGT
Source organism: Bombus pyrosoma (assembly GCF_014825855.1). Lineage (NCBI taxonomy): Eukaryota > Metazoa > Arthropoda > Insecta > Hymenoptera > Apidae > Bombus > Bombus pyrosoma. The sequence goes on from NC_057781.1 coordinate 2,026,915, forward strand.
ATACTCCATAGACGAGAGAGCCTAGCTACGTAACATCGACCGGTATAATTACACCTCTCGAAACGTTCTTTCTCATCGGCGATTCCTCCATTCTATCATTCGACGTCGCGTCCAAAAGCCAAACCGCCTCGAATAACGTTCATTTCCTTACTGGTTGAATCCAGAGATGGCTACCACTTGTCCGCAATTCCTTCAGGATGTACGGCTCAGTGATTCGTGAGGAAATGAATGAGAGCAAACGCCGCCCCGAAAAAGGAAATCTCACTACTGAAATTCGGTTATTTCTAGGCAATGATTAAGATTAGGGCGGATATAGTAGAGCAGATACGCTTTAAAATATGAATAATCAATCTCCTGTTGGATCTTCGGCAAGAGTTTTTGCTTAATTTCCTCTAAGGAATAGATTAAACGAGAGAATTTTGGAATGTTTGGTGCGTTTGTTTCTTTCACGAAATTTATCTGTGTATTTTACATATAGAAGGTTATTACATAAATTGATGCTTTAACGACGTAATCTGAGAAACATTTGAGGACTTTCTCAAATACCGTGACGACAAGAAGTATTTACAGGTATCCTTTTTTCATTCTTCTACATATTATCTTGTTTTACATTTAATTTTCATAGTATCAAATTTTTGTAGTCATGTGGAAGCACTGCTATGACGATATGAAATTCAATATACTTTTTAATTACAAATTAGTAATTAGTAATTAATAATTAATAAATGCTGTAAAATAGATGCAACGATATGCAACTATTTCTTGCAGTTACTGTATAATACTGCAAATCTTAAACCACGCAGTTATGAATATTTATTTCACATAAAGAGTTGAAAATAAATATCTTTTGCATCCGATTGTAGAAATGTTAGAAACTTTGATGATAAAGGACTAATTATTCCGGATTCATAGCTACCTTGTTACACTGTTAAAGAGTTAATCAAGCATTCAATCGAAAAAATAGCAACGTAACAATTAGTCTGTACGTACTTTAGAGAGATACAGACACATATACAAAAGAGTTCACTATCAACGCTCATTCCCGAGGAAAGTAGTCGAAATTACGTTTCGATTACCAATCTTGAAAAGACCGGCGCGCTATCGTGCACAGGGTACGTTTTACACAATAGACAGAACAGTATCTTTGTTAGCCCGTTCTGATTGGACTGTTAGAATCTCTGCTTATGTTAGTTATGCCGGTGCATTCAACCAACAGCCAGAACTGCTTTGTTGGCATTGGCATATCAGGGTGTAACGAGCCTCTGTATTGACGTTCTATTCTCCGGCTCTCTCTGACCGTGAATCTCCCGCTTTCAGCAACTATTATTAGTATGTACCTTTGTGTCTGCGGACCCAGGCTTTATACATCGGAAAGTTTTCCTGATTCCCGTCGCAAGTTTATGGATAACAGAGTTAACTCCGCATCGCGTCGAGGTTCGGACGCGCGACCAACGGAAGCGTTCTCTTCCGAAAACTGGTGAATTCACAGCCTCCGTCTAGTTGCTAGCATAACTTCTGATATCCTCGATTTTGTGTAATAAATTTCTAACTGATGAAAGAAATTAATTTTGATGCAAATAGCTTTCGTAACTAGATCGCGGATGTTCGTGTTTTTATGGAAAATTTGAGGATACAAATATCCAAATTATGAAAGTACTTATAAAATTTATGGTAGAACGGCGTTTATATGAACCTACTGGGATACAAGCTATTCATGTATGTAAATGGAGTGCACATACTGCTTACTATTCCTAAATTATGTACATGTATATGATCTTCCATTAGTGTAATAGGAAGGAGTCTATCTAATTTGACACTAAAATTTCGTTCAATTAAATAAAGTTCGTATAAACGGGGTTCAATCGCAGGGAATGAAACAAATCTCTGCTCGGGTTTTATCTTCATGCCCTTAAGTTTAAGTATGAAATTTATAAATAGGAAGTTCCAAAATGTTTTATGCGAAAAAACAAATATTTGGAACTTCCAAAGAACAGAAATTTTGCTATTCCTAGCATGTACGTTTAGAAAAAAAAATATTTCTGAAATCTATACGAAAAGCATGTGTGCAACGTTAGACATCCATACGAGGAAAGAGGCAAAAATGGCGAAGGTTCCGATCAATTCGTAGATTCCAGGATTCCAGACATCGAGTTGAATCCTCTAGGAATGCCATGGGACAGACCGGCGACCGATACATCGTACCTTACAGTAGCAGACCGCGCTCGAATCATTATCATGCAACTACCAACCCCGCAACAGCGACCTGCCGTGCAGACGCATCCATCTTACCGGGTCCTTGGCAGGAGACGCGAAATCAGTTTTATTGTATCTCTGTACTTGCTCACTCGTGTCGCGTATGGATGCAAATTTGCTTCATTAGGGTATCGGGGATACGACGTGGGCCGAATACGTTCAACCACGGGGATGCTCGTGAACCAACGTCGGATATGGTGAAACACACCAATTAAAACCGAAGGCTATCGTGTGCCCGAAACATAAAAGGAAAGCGTCCGTGGTTTCTTCTTCCGTTTCCACGATTTAATTCTATGTTACCTATTCGAATATTCTATCCCAAATATAATCTCGAATGTCAGGAATTCAACGACTTGTATAGGTTGTTTCAAAATTCTAAATATATATATAAAGTGTTGGATTTATTTTCTTTTTCTCTTATCACGGCTGATAATCTATCCTAGAATATATGTAATTTTGAATGGTTAAGGTTGAATAAGATATAAATTGAGAATTTTATATACATCTATAAATTGTTAGATTTAATTGCTTATATATAAACAAGTCTATTACAGAAGAAGTGGTATAAAATAAAAATATATAATACATAGTACAAAAAGATGGATTACTGAAGCACTAAAAATTAAAAAAGCTTTACATGCAAAGTGTAGGAATAAAAAAAAATAATTGAAATATATGACCGTACGATGCGTACAGATCGATTGATATATTTGGTTTTCTCTCTACTTTCTCCTTTCCTTGCTTCTATTGGGTTCATAGGTCGAAAACTGCCAATGACTTCTATAAACCCAACTCTATGAACTCCAACATAAAGTAATTGCTAAAAATTGCGACTATTTGAAGCAATAATAAAAAAACATGAGAAGATATTTTTTGATAATAAGAATAATTGAAACGTCCTGTGATTATTCCAATCTATGCTATGTAATTTAGATCCCTCGAAGTAAGCTAGAAGGAACATGAAAATTATCAAATGAATGCCGCGTCGACGGAATTGAAACACGCTGTTCGTATCGCGAGTTTATTAAAAGCTATGTGCACATAATGGAGTGCGCTAATGAAGATGAAGGTCATCGCGTGCCTGGAACGCAAAGGAAGAGTCTAAAGAGATTTCTGCCTCGTTTTCTGACCCGTCTCGATTTATATTTACGTACCCGGCTCACGTATGTAGCGCGCAGAATGAAAGATCGGAACCACCAATTCCACGCGGATCTCCCGTTGAAAAACTGCTCATCGATCTCCATCCGATACAAAAGTCGATTAATTTGACTTGCCTTATCGCCTTACTTTCCCTGATTTGCATTATAACTTATTGAACGTTTGTTTTCTGAATTATGTAGATACCAGTCACGGAAATCGCCCTTCTTGAATGCAGATTGAAGAAATTTAATTTTGAAATCAAGTATCTATAGTAGCATCTTTTTATTTTTAGATCCTTTATTTGAATTAATTTGTTTATTTTTATTTCTAGTATGACGATAGAAAAAGAATTAGTGGCTGTTGATGATGATGGGGAATAATTAAAAGTTAAGACGAAATCGAAAACTATAGAACAATGAAGTCTGCGAAAATCGCATCGAACAACTAAGTAATTACACTTACTCTCAACATTAACTTCGTTTAACTGTAACAGGAGCAGTATACTATATCAGATTAGAGAAATTAGTACACCTTCACTTACAGTAATATGTATACAACAACTTTCTTCGAGTAACGTTATATTACCATCGTTCTACTCTTCACGAGTAACTGAGTATTTTACTAACAATTGATCATCTTCATATACATTACTGCATATTCATTACTTATTAAACAATTAGCCGCGCTATAGAGCTATTACAATACATCAACTGACCATCAAGAACGGTACCACTAAAAAACACACTTATTACTATAAAACGCTAACGAACAATATTATTTTCTTGTTTAAGGTGAATAAATATTTGACCATCGAAATTCACGATCAAGTTAAACTCTTGCAGAGGAAGCTAAATGCATGCACATTTGACCTTCCGAAGCTCAAAATCAAACCAGAAGTTTCGTTTTCGCAGAGAGGCCGATCAAATATTTGACCTTTGAAGGTGAAGGTCAAACAGAAAACTATTTTTGAGGAGAGGCCATTCAAACTCTTTGCCTTTGTACATTCAAGATCAAATCGAATATTTTGCTTTCATAGGAAGATTATACGAATATTTAATATCGGATGATTAAGTTTCTATCGTAATTTTTAACTTTCTATACTGTGATATGACTCGACGATTTGTAGCCATAAATCATATGTATTTCCAACTCATTCATACACTCTAGTTCTTAAAATATGTAATATCAGAATGCTGTTTATGCCAAGTGCTTAACATTTTGCTACATTAAAGAATCAAAGCCTTAATTGGGTTAATTAAACTGGCTACGTAGAAGAGCGTATTTGATGCAACTCGACGACAGTACGATGATGCTGACGCGCGACTTTGTGAAATTCGGAAGTTAACTTCCAACCGAACCGTCGTAAATCTGTAAGCAAATACAAACAAGCTGATTGCCCTCGAAGTCCTTGGTCTATCCCTCACCAGTAATTAAACAGGGCAATCTGCACTTCCTATCCACGACGTCGCATGAACGGCGAGAATGAGCTGGATCCTCAGGGCGGAGAGCACCTATTGCCCGAGAGAGAACCATCTGTGTGCACTAAGATTATATTTGGTTTGGTCCATGCAAATTCATGAGTTCCTCAACGTCCTGACATTTGGCTAGTTTGAGTTGAATAGACGCAAAGCTATTGTAACTAACAATTTCAATGATATGGGGATTTGTCACAAAAACTAACTTATAATTTATGAAAATCTTCATAAGTTTCCATACTTGTGCTCGAATTTTAGCGAAATTATCATCGGATCGGTAACTTCTTGTTAATTCAAGCATGTATAGGTCGGATCTTCAAACATTGTTAATGCAAATTGAAGTGTTTCAGTTTATCTTGATGCATGTTAATTAGCCCAAAGTTTCCAGTATGTATGCACACGATAATCGTTCGTTATAATACGAGATGCAGAATATTATCGAGAATGTCAATGTTTCAGTAAATATACTCCTGTTATATGTTTCTGGATCGTTTGCCATACAATTTCATTCCGATTACGAGGTACCGACGATTAGAATCGAAAGTTGGCTCATTAGATTTCGTCGGTTGTATTCGGCGCGTCGAAAGAAAATTCCCCTTCAAATTGTTTCGTGCGAATTAATAAGTTCGAAGTTCATGTTGAACTGGATTCGAAGCGATGGAGAATTGGAACGAAACAGTGGCACGCAATGTTTCCGGCGAACGCGAGTTAACACGGCGTTACTTAACTTCTAAACTACTGACCGAGATGGGGAATCGCCTAGCTCCGTGTAAGAGAACAAAATTTCGATAATTATCAGCACGACGGAATATTCACGGTTTCGCTGGCAGCGATTTGCACCGGAGAGATAGCTGTATTAATTCTTCGCCAACTTATCTCATCGTGGAAAGTTTGGTTTATCTTGTAGTAACCTGTGCAAAGTAAACGTCTAGACGAAGCAGATCTCTGAGGTATCCGCGATATGAGACATTCTGTCGTATTTTATGCTGATCCTAATCCACCTTTGAAACGCGCTGCAAACTTTTGAACAAGGAGCATTGGTAAGCACACAGAATACATAGCCAGGCCTCCCCCGGATGCACGCGAATAAATGCAAAAGGGAACGTTTAAATTATTATACTCCCAAAAGGATTACCCGAGAAAATTGAAATCCTTCCGCTGGACATGCCAAGGTATTTTCTTTACGAAATAACGTCCCTTCTTCTCGAACGAACAGCAACTACATATGGGAGAAAAAATTTTACAATTTTGTTAGATTGGATCTCTTCAGTGGAATTTCCACTCATAGAGCAAATAGAAAGGGTGTTATTCTTCTCAAGTTGCATAAGAGAATTCAACTTTCGGAAAATGTAATTTGAATGTTAGCGAATCGTGAATGGTTCACGTTTAGAACGAGCGGGTGAAGAATACAAAACGCCCTTTTACCTCGAGCACCTTGTAACGTTACATTCGAAATGGGACTTTTAACGCCTGAATTGTTAGTCAAATTTTTAATGACGAACCATTATATATAACAACGATGCAAACTCCAGTTAAAAGGGCTCTTATGTATTTAATAGCGTATTCCAAATATAGGTCAAAAGGTCGAAAGCACGACGACTTTATTTTCACGTTTTCCTGCAATTCAAGTTCGAAATCGAACGATGTTTAATTATCTGTACACATTGCATGGTACACAACTCCGACCTCATTATCAATTTCACATATCAAGGATTTTGATCTAATATACCTAATATAAATTACATACATATAAATTATAGCGAATTTGGCATATCGTACCTAAATACAGAAAGACGCCACTTATTATCTCAGTGTTCAAACATGTGATTCATCAAAGTATTCGGACACTTACCATAAAAAAACTTTTTCTATCCTCCTGAACATTAAAAAATATTCTTTGTTTTTTTTACAAAATCTCATGATTGCACACAATCGTTTATAATTGGGTACAATGATTGAATGAATACGAAAAATATTGGGAAACCATTGAACTTATCATAGCATTTACACACTAATTAATTAGGCCCAAATATATTAAATTTCGTATCATTTAGTAGCATTGTCATATGACTGCAAAAATTTGATACTGTTCTTATAGCTACTGTATGTGAACACTATGGTCATTTTCTGTGAGCAAAACACGAATATTACTAAAATATATGAACTAATTCCTAAAAGCATCCGAATATCTTCGTGGGCTACATGTATGCATTCCCAACCACTGAAACGTTAATCGACGGTCGTTGATATTGACCAAAAACGTACACATTCTTGTAGAATAAACGCTAGAATCAACAATTCGAGAAACTGTGCATCCTCGATGAACTCAAGGTGGCCACTTCGGTAACACAAGTCAAGATCCCCCTTAAAGGGCGTGTACACTTAACATTCCAGCGACGTGCGCCAAAGATAGCGCTACTCCGTCATTAAACAGCGCCGAATATTTGCATTATAATGGAACACGGAGGCCGTGATTCATTGAGTTCGTCTCGTTCGTTATTAATGGCTCTCGGCTGCACAGATATTGCCGCGCGAGCCGCATTGTGTGTCAGTCCCTGCCCGTTCCTCGTGGTACACGTTTCCCTTCGCATTAACATAAGCACCGTATCTCGCAGGGTGTCAGTCGAAGACGCGAAGGACATCGCGTCGAGCTCTGGCTGGAATTCATGTGTCCCTTCTTCCTTCTCTCTGTTTCTCTTGTACTCTCCTGGACAACGACTCTGCGAACGACTCGAACTGCTCTCTAATGATGACGTCGCGCTCGAACCAATGCATTCCAAATGCCGACACGCCTTTAAATTAGTGTCTCTGCTAGAATGTCCTAAAGATACGTCAACCTCGTTGACGCGTAAAAAGAGCCGCGGCCAGTTCTCGCCGAGTTTAAATATAGCGAGACGTGGAGAACGCTCGAGCGCTCGCGTGGTCGATGTCTTCGGTCCGCATGCCACCGCTCCGGAAGCCCAGTAACGCCAATGGGAAGAGGGTAACAATGTAATTCGCTCTTCGAGTCGATCTCAAGATCGATCATTATGATACCCGGACTGCATTCAGTAGCAGAATTAGAAGACACGGATAAAACCAGAATTTTTTAATGCTTTGTAGTTACTGGACTGAGGATCTTCATGTATTGGGTTGGTAACTTGGGTTGGGTTGGGTTGGTTGCCAACCCAATAGATTCATAGTTTTGTAAATGCAACTGAAGAAATAGAACTGAAGAAGTCTAAGGGGATATTTTTCCTTTTGATAAATATTATAACGCGCACACTATCGATATTTTGTATTTTTTTTCTCATTACATGAATTTTATGTATGCTTCCATCTTCAAATTTCACATGCATACACGAAAATCTAATTGTATAGTAATCACAATCGTAGAAGTATTGTCACTTCTACATTTGTGCTAACTAGTGTTCTATAAAAACTTTTTTACTCCTCCAATTTTCTCCGTAATATAAACTATTATAATAATATTATTAAGAATATAGCTTCCAATGTATAATATCTTATAGTTCGCATATCTATGTTTACAAATTATATAATTTGATTTTCACAAAAATGAAACAGATGTTTTGCAGGTCATTGAATTCGTCAAAACTAAATCTCGGTATTTTCATTCACAAATTTATACTTATTCAAAATTGGAGTCATTTCGAACCGAGAAAGAAGCTTCTCATGCTCACGTTAGATCTGATCAGACATCAGAACGTTTCAGGATGCATCTGTTTTCTTTGCATTCACGCAATCTTCTTTTCTTCCAGTTCGCATGATAAAGATGATTATATGGCTGTTTCTTTGAAACGTCATCGACTTCCATCAAGAGCGGGAAATACTCGAGGGGTGTTAACGCGATAAATTATTACGATGAAAGAGACGCAGATGGTGCTATAAAAGATTGACATACAATACGGAAAGTAGCGTAACAATGGAATTTACATGCGATATTCTAAAGTTTATTCAAATATTTCGCCACGTGTTAATACGACAGCCATATAGCTTATAGTATACACATTACACAATAATGTCACAAAAACAATTCGTACAGAGTCGCTTTATGTTTACCGAAACGATTTCGTATTTTCTGCAAGACTGATAGGAAGAAACATCGATAAATTTCATATTCTGCGATTGACGGAACGCCATTTCTGACCTCATTTGGCTATCACCAGTTCGCTGTGCATGACACGGCCAGATAAGTCGTTAGTGTCGGATTTATCGACACGTTTTCTGCGTTGTCAGGAAAATTCATTATTCCGTCAGAGCTATGTGTCAGCGAGCGCGTTAATGTCAATGAAGCCTATCTATGTATACTTTCCTCGTATAGGGACTAAAGATCCATATATTTCTAAAATCCTGTCAAAAATGCCTTTATATATATATATTTGTTATATAATAATATCTTATATATATATATATATATATAAATATATTCTTAGTAATTTATATTCTTCTTTGCTTTCATCTATTCGCATGATCAATTAAATCAACGATTAAACAATTACATTTCATAGGTGGGAACATACAATTCCGATTTTTCACTAAGACAGAAGTCATAATGTTAGTACTTAGACCGATAAACAATTCCGTGAAACATACGAATTCATTATAATGTGTATTGTCTAATTAAATTGATTAAATGTATTATATTTCGTATCCTACACATTTTCATATCACTACAAAAATATAGTAGATAAAGTGGTGTTGGTTTTTATACCGAAGAAGAAACTTCACGGAACATGCAAATCCATTAAAACGCATACCTATAAAGCGTCGTAAAAAAGTGGAAAGAAGGCGCGGGAGCGTGAGCATCTGCGCACAACGATATCTAAATACGTAAATTGCCAGGAGCTTCCGTGGCGGCAGCGTCGTTTGAATGAGCTGAACAGAAGATGAATGCCGGTAACGGGAGGAACGGTGGCGCGCAGAAAAATAAAAAAAAGTAAAAGTGTCCGTGCGTGTCTTTGAGCAAGAGTGGAAGCGTTTCTTTCGGTTTGCATCCGCTACCTTACCATCGCTGCATTCGAGAGTTGCAACGCGCGCTCCTTCTTGTCAGCCTTTGTACCCAGTTTGCGTGAAGACGTAAATAAAACGACACGCAATTTATTCGCCGAAGCCAAGCGCTGCCAGTTTCCTCCGTGAGAACATATATCCGCAGGTTGCTCGCTTTCCGCAGGAAACACATACGAGCGTGGTTTTCTTTCTCCTCTTGGCCACCTTCCTTTACACGCTCGTGAATACGAATCTCGCCCGGTGAGTTGACGTTCTTTTGTTACTTTCGATATGGAATTTTACTCCATCGACCGTGGCGTGGCTCGAGTATTGAAAACCCAGTCCAAAACTTCGCCGATTTTCCTTCTTTCGGGCATCGTGACACGCAGGTTAAAATCATGTCATTGTGTTCGCGAATCGTGGCTCGTTCGTGTTGCGCGTGTCTTTCCACGGCCAGATTCTCGTTACGTTTTTGAAAGAGCGTGGACAGCGTGTAACTAAGGTTACTATATCCGCAGTAACCCCATATAGGAATGATGTATGACCCATTCAGAAGTCACGTTGACCAGTTCCAAAATTGGAAAATAAAGAATAGTGCCATATTACCATCACGGGCATTGATTCTAAAATTTATCTTGCAATATGCTATTGTTTGTATCATCTCTCTATCACAAACCAATTTATGGAAATAAGTTATTTGTTATTTTTATAATTGAATATCAGTTGCGGGTTTGATCAGTTCAACTTCAGAGAGGCGCAAATGTACATATATGCACGGTAAGTGTCGTGCAACCCCTATTATACATTTCCAGATTGGTTCAAAATTTTACTAATATAATTATGACAGTCGAATTACGTTGTAGCACTAATGAAATTTCAAAAGGTTTCATATAACAGACGCAATATATTCGCAAAAGTTCTCCATGTGTAATATATTCACGAATTACTTGATTCTTGTATAATTTGTAAAGTTATAATACTTTATATGTAACTATTACACCAGATTTTAATATTCATTAATATGCTTCATATTTGTAAATTAGTAAGTCCAACTTTGTGAAAGATAATACAGAATACGATTGTTTCGACAACTTTTAACTAAGAAGTAATCCTCCTTATTATACTACCTCCCCCGTTTCGTCCCATTTTATACGATATATTCCGTATGTTAATCATTAAAAACTTCTGTGAATATAAAAGACCGCATAATGCATCACTGAAAGAGACCTAGCATACAAATGTTGTCCAGAATGGTTGCATCTGCTTAATTTTCGCTTCGTATATAAATTTAAAAAAATGACAATACCGCGTTCGCGTTCCAGTTTAATTTGAATAATGCGTTATTATTTCCTGGGTTAGACAAGTTAAATGTTTCAAAGGTATACTGAGAAATATAAAACTGCAATTGATATTCATAAATAAACAGGTCTAACGTAAGAGTCATTTGTCGCGTCGTTATCGCGCATATTTTCAGACTGAACAAATCCTTAGAACTATAATGAAAGCCTGTTCTCGCGTTCTTTCCATCCACCAGATAATTTTCATGAGTCCGGAAACGGATATTACATTACTCTGAATCGGTTGGCTTCGAAGGAAGCACAAGGTCTCTCTCTCTCTCTCTCTCTGTCTATCTCTCTCCCTGTCTCTCTCTCTCTCTCTCTGTCTCTCTTTCTCTTTGTCTTTCTTTCTCTCTGTCATTCCCTCCGTGTCCTGTACCGATCCAATGAACTAAAGAAAAAGGAAGGTAATCCCGCGACAGTCTCGCCGAAATAAAAGGATTTCTCCGGTATGCTTTCTAGAAATGTTCCAAGCAAATAGTTCAGCAGGGAGAGACAGGACTAGAACAAGTTTTCCACGAGAAACTTTGCAATCACGACAAAGAGACGCGTGATGCACGCGTGACTCTTCGTACTTTCGTTTGACGGGTGTGTGAGTTCATTCTTTCACCACGCGAGACGGAAACTGTTTCGTACCAATCCTTTTGTCCTAGTGGCTGCCGTTGCCTTTAAGGTTTGAGTGTTTTCGGGGGCCGTACTCCGTGGAAAGAATCGTCGGTGGAAGTTCGCTTTGACCAGTTAAGGTATAATTTTCGGATAGTTCCCAGGCACTTTCAGCCCGGCCACTTGTCAGCGAAGCCAATTTCGCTCGAAAGAACTTTGGAACCTGAGTTCACTGGTGAAACAGACTGGGTACTCCGAAAGGAGTTCCCGTGAAGAAACGCGTCGTTTTTCCGATAAATATTAAGTACACGCAGAGATCATGGAAATGTCGCAAATTTGCGTGATAACGATCGAATGCCTGGCTCGACGATCTCGAATTTTTTCCCTGCAAGTAGTTTTGACATTCTTGAGTGTTATCTTCGATCTGGTTATTAAAACTGCAAAGATCATGGTTGATTTAATAAATACGAATGAAAACTTTTTATAAATATTTTATAATATATAACTTGTCCGTCGTTTGGAATTGAGATACAAAAAACAGGGAAGAAAGTGAAGGAACAAGAAAAGATATGGAAGAAGAGAAGAAAGAGGGAAAAAGAAATATATACCATTGCATCTCTTAGGATTGAAGCAGAAGTAATCTTATGCTTCAGATTACAAGTATTTATTAACTCTACAAAAGATTTGATTTGTCTAATACACGCGAACTTTTATAACATAAAAGATGACATTATTCGCGGAATAAACTAACTCTATTTTCAAAATAATTGAGTACAAATGTAAAATGATAATTTTGGTAGACTTTAATGGCTTCCTAATCAGTATGACCCGACTTGGCGCTAGGTACCCGAAATATAAGCCAGGAACGAGTAAGTTCAGAAATTAATTTGCGAGGTCGAAAGCTGCAAGCGATACTTTACAATGTCAGCTCCAATTTCATGCGGGGTGGATTAAATCTTATGGCGCACTTATCTCGCCATTAACACTGGAAATCCGGTCCGTTTCTATTCGCGTTCGCTTTCCAGCAGGGTACCGCGATTAAAATTCGTCTGAGGCCACGATCGTTTGTCGTGTAACACCGATACCTTGCCCGTCGTGCAGGCTTCGTATTATACGAGCAATGATTGACCCGAAATTTCTCGAAATCTCTGGCTACCTCTTAGATTAATCGAGCCACGCCAATCCTTATTAATGCTGGACAGGCGAAACGGAAATTTGCATTATTACCGGAGCCTGTATGCTGGCCTGATGGTTCTTAACGAACGCAGCAGGCTACACGTAATCATCGTCGGCAGGTGGAGGAAGGAATTTTGGAGACATAATGGCGAAGTTCTCCTCGACCGCCATTAGACGCCGCTGAAACGATCACTAAAAACCGACATTAAATATTCGGTGTTCGCCTCCAGCTAACTCTTGATACCACTGATCAACAACGTATTACCATTCCTACGATTCCGAATAAGAAATCGGTTAGGGATAATAAGACAGTTATGTCGGTGATGCGACAATTATCTTGCGTAATATCGCCATAATTAAGAACACAAGTTAAACGTGAGCCGCTAAAGTGTAGTGGCCGACGAACGAAATGACACGATTAGAAACAGAGCGTTCACCTTTTCAGTGTCTTGATTCCAGAATGAAAAATGTTCTGTTCCAAGATTCAGGTGTCTGACCGAAGACAAATGGTCGTTTCTTGTTAAATACGCTTCCGTTATCGCGAAAGAAATTAAAATTTTCCCAAGTGAATTTTTATGTTCTCTCGTTTACAGTTCTCATATAGTATCGCGATTCGGAAACCGTGTTGCTTTTCCTAACAACCGTCGCGATATGTCATCTATAATCGTGATAATACGTATGCATTTCTGGTTTTGTATAATACGTTTTTTCGCTAATCAAGCTCAGATTCAAAGAGTTACCTTTCGGGACGCGAGGCACGCGATAGCGTTTCGCGATGATAATCTCTTTTCCCCGTTCTCATTTGCCATTTCCGAGATCATGCAACGCAAAGGGGCAATGTACATGCTTCCCTTTCTCTCTTTTCTTTTCTATTTTCCTCTTTCACTCTTTTTCTCTCTCATTTTTTTCGCGTATTCATCGAGTTGGTAATTCAAACGAATGAAAAGTTTTCAAGCGGCGCGTCCGGCATCTCCTCCTTGTGTTACACGATTCTACATCTTTCAATAATGGCGATGCGTTGGCGATTTCACTCTGTCGGATGAAAAAAAGCCGCGCAGACGGCGTATCGTCCCGCAACTTTTTATCCTCTCTCCCGCGTTGCAAGTTCATTTCCGCATCAGCGGTGGCTCCGCGTCGATGTTTCAATGCTAATGTTTCTTGCCAAAAGGCGAGCGCGTACCCCGGCACAGCTCTTATCTCAATTGAAAACCGTCAGCCCCCGATTATTAGCTTGAGCAAATTTAAACATCCCATTACACTTTCCCTTGGCCCTCGCACGCCCTGTTACACCCCAACAGAGGCCGACAGAGGGGAGGATCTCGTTCGGAACATTCATAAAAATTCCGGCGATTTTTTAATGAATCGTAACTACGAGGCAGAAGGTAAGTACATAATTGCAGGCATGATTTTATTCACGAACACGTGCCTCGTACTTCTTCGCCACTTTTTTTCCTTTCTTTTTCTTTTACTATCCTCCTTCTACCTTTCCCTTTTCACTCCTGGGCTTTTCTCACCGGAATGGAAGCTGCAGCCAGAGGAAAAAACGAACATAGTAACTCCACTAGTTAATTTAATCGATAACGAAGTGAAAAATAATGTCTCCCGTTATTTTAATAGACTTGTTAAGGAATCGCGTTATACCATCGCTCGAACTGCGTCACTTGTATTAAGTGAACATACTCGCTGACGATCGATCACGGCTACTATTATGCGTTAGGACAAACACGTTTGAAATGAAACCTTGACAATCTGCATAAAATTTTCTGGATTATTTCCAATATCTGTTTATGGTCTGAAAATGTACTATTTGTAACCCAAAATTTACATTCACGAATGGTAAATGATTTTTAAAGATCAACGTTTGCGGCGATTGCTTTCGCAACGACAATTATTATTCACGAGAATTCGGCAATATCGAGCATGCCAACGCTGTAACAGACAGGAGAAGAGACGAGGTCTGGTATTGTCACCGTTGCATTCATTGCGGGCAAGTTGGTCGCTTGCCTGATACATAATAGTTGAACCATTGTGTCATTTGATTGCATAATTCCAGTTAGACAACGAGCGACCTGTGTAACGTGCACGCGCAGCCGCGTATACTTCGCTACCATCAATTTAATATCAATTCATTACGACTAGATCCCGGATGGATGGGACTTCACGTTCCAGATTTTGATCGATATTCCTGTAACTTTAACGCCCTCGTATTATAAACGTTCGCCGCATTGTCTTTCGCGTACCTATTGTACATCGTTTCCTTTTCAACGCGAAAATATACGAGTTAACACGAGATTCTTCTATTTTCTTTTTTACTTTTCGACCGTATAAAACAGTGAAAGGAAAACCATCATTTATTTCGAAAGTGCTTTTAAAACGAATCCGTTATTATTCGAGTATGCTCGTTTCATATTTAATGATACGTTCTATTTAATTCAACGCCGGCAGCACAGTGGCAAAATGAAAATTCTTGCGTTGGAAAAATAAAAAAAATCCTTAATTTCAGAATATAAAATTTACATGGAGAACGGAGCGACGAGGTATGAATTTCGATGGGCCAATTTCTCTAAAACTGCGCTCAACTTTACGCGGTGCGTCGCGGCGCAAGTGAAACCGTTCTATCTTTCTCGTTATAACGTTTCTATCTTCTACCATCGACGTGTGTTTTCGTATTAAAATGCAGATCGACGTACCCTATGTTCGAATACAACCGCACTTTTTTGTTCGGGAATTTTCTCGAAAATGGTTTGGTAATTCGCGCGCGCTCCAAAGTGCGCGGGTACTTTCAAATTTTCCCATTACAATGCAGATCAATCGCGCTCTCCGGGCCTCCATAGTTCTCTGGCCGCCTCTGTAAAAACGATTTTTACAGGATTGTCGTAATTTCAATGCATACTGGCCGATCCCGTGTCGCTATAGCGACCCGGTAATTTCCTTCGATTTGTCGCCGAAAGAATGGACGCTGTCGGCGCAAACAGTCGGTCAATTTCGCCGAACATTCAAGTTGTTATAACGAAAAAAATTGAAGAATCTTTTATTCTCGGTCAATTTCTACGAAGAATCCAGCGCGGCAATTTTCAAATTATTACCATTAAATCCGTATACGTCAGAGTAGAGTGTAAACTATGGAAACAGTTTGTAACGCGTTATATTTCTTCTCGAACCAACCGCCATCTAACTCTCAGATCACGAAGCGGCGGGACAAGGAACAGCACACGTTCTTCGATTATTCCGATTTCGTGATGGGATTCTTGGGTGTAACTCGAGATTCAGAGCTATCGAAGATGTATTGTCAGTGGGCGTGATATGAGGGCAAGAAGCAAGAGAACCAGAGCCATTGGAGCGACATTACAGATGCAGTGGATGTTACTGATCGGATTGCCGTGTGCTCGCGCGTTCTCGTGTTTACACACCTTCGGTCATGCTCATTTCCATATCGGAATAGGTGCATATTACTTTGCGTAACCATAACTCTGTGCACTCGTTTCTGCAGCCAACCACCTTTGCTTTGTGTTTCTCATTTTCGTTCTCCATTTTCCCGGTTTTTGCACGCTGTCTTACTTCCATCTTTCCCTTTGTACTGCTCTATGACTTTAGTTTTTCTTATCATTTACTGTCTCTTCTTTATCATCGTTTCTTATTCTCCGAGTTCTTTGTTGTCCCTTTTCCATTACTTGCCTGGTGCTTCCATAACCAGTCCGGAAGTTCGAGTTGAAATGCAAGATGGAAATTCATACGATCGAACGGATGCCATTTCTCGTTTTTCTCTTTCTTTCTCTTTCTCTTTTTTTCTTTTTTCTTTTTTGTAGCTTTGTGCGCTTCTGAGGATGCTCGATCGGAATTACAGAATAATCGGAGCGAAATTTCTCGCAACATCGGACTAGAGTTGAAGCAAGACTTGCAGTATTGAAAATCGTAAGTTTCAAGATGACATCTGCTGCTATTCCGCGAAGCATTCTGCGTCGGAAGAAATTTTTGTCAAGCTGTTTTAAACACAGCTGGTAGAAAAAATGCCCGTGATTAGTCACCGTAGCTTTCCTTCTCTCGGTTTCCTTCACATTTAGTGCCTGCATTTTATCGTTACTTCTCGTTGCCTGGTTCCTTTGTTTTTGCCTTCCAGATATTCCCGTTGGTTTCTTAACCAGCTGTATATTTCAATCAAAAAATGCGAGATACAAAAGTAGATATTGGAACAATCGACATGGAAAAAAGTAACGATGTTCGTCCATTTTCGGACTCATCTTCTCTTTTTATTTTTGTCACGGATGGATTGGGCTAAAAAAATGTACGAGCCGGTCGGTAGTCCCTGAATTTTTTCCGGAAATTACGTGATCCGCTCGCAGTTAATCAAACGAGACCGTGAAAAAACGCGGGGGTGGAAGGTAAACGAATTTATTACGGGAGTGAAAAAAAATATTGAATGAAAGGATCGAAGCACGGATAGGACGGTTGTTCAATCGGCGAATCGACGCTCTCCGTCCACGGGACGAACGAACTGTCGAATTGTCATTTTGCCAAACGGATAAATTGCGAGAACAGATATTTCATCGAACGAACAAATTGCTGAATATGTTGTGTCGGCAATAAGCGAGCTCACGGGTACGCATGCCTCTTTCTCTCTCTTCGTATTAAATTCGATGAATGGATTTATTAAACTTTTGTATCCTTTGGAGCGGTACGTTGCGTTGGCGTTGACTCGAAATTCTCAAAGCCACCGCAACGATCATGATTTCGATTAAAAACACACAAAAAAAAGCAAAATGGTGAAAGAAAGAGGCAGGAGAGAAATGTTTCATAAAATCGGATCCATTTCGACGCGTTTAACCCTCTACGTGTGTATTTTCGGCAATTTTCCATCATTTCTTTCATGGTTTTGCTGTTTTCCAATGGAAAATCGAAGAATTGAAAGATGTAACGTTGGCGCGTAAAGTCGAAGAACGAAAATTGCTTCTTTGTTTTATGCAGAAGCGAAATTATCTGAGTTTCTAGGAGTTTAAAACAATTTCTAAAAATAAAATGAATCGAATGATCCCACTTTTAGTTACCTCACCGATGGCTGTTTTATTTTTACGCAAATTTTTGTAATAACACGAACCGTTTTGTTTCAATTCGCTAATATTCGAAAATATTCGTTAATATCACTTGCTACTTTTAAAACATTTAAATCAGCGTCGATTATCGAGTGAAATATAGAAAAAAAATATTCTCGCTGCGAAGTGTATTAACGCTATTACAATTCAATATATTTGTATAACATGGACTGAAACGTATCGAGTAATATCGAGTTTTAATTTTAATTCCATATCCGAATTCAAAGAAGTCCATGTGCTGAGGCACTCGGGAAAATTAAAACAGATCCTTGAGCGACGAAACGCTGGTGGTTAATAGAAAAATTCCTGAGGGAAACGTTAAAACGTTTAAAATCGGGCTGATGAGGATTTCAATATGAAAGGAATTCCGAAACAAATATCGGACAAACGTTAAATAAAAATCGGTGGGCGCTTGATAAAATTCGCTCGATTAATTCACACGGGGAGCGGGGCGAAATGTAATTGTCGCGAATACGTTTTAATTTATGAATGAAAACGTGGTCGCCCGGGGCGTTGCCGGTGTAAAACCACCGCGCGAAACAACAGGGATCCGGCGAAAGGCGAATAGGTTTCCGATTTTGTGCGTCATTAAAATTTCATTCGGGCCGACTCAAAGGTATCAGTGTTTGCCAGTTATATACATCTCGTACGGCGCATATGTACGTAGATACGTGCACATGGTCGCACGTTACCAACCAAAGAACCCATAGTAGTCGCATATTTATCCAGGGAGGAGAGAACGAACAGGTGTATAACACTGGACACCTTTTGATTGGTAAACATGCATATTTTATCCGGCCTCGCAATCGGATAACGTGTTGTTCGTATCAATTATTCTCCAAAACTCAACGCTACCACCTAATGGGGAACAGAGTTTTAATTGAAACGTAATCCCAATTAAAATGAGTTCACGATACTCTGCGCACGAATACGCGTAATCGTGTTAACGAAATGAAATGTCCACTCTGGCGCAAGATATCGGGGTGGTACTGTTCGCGGAAAAAGGTATGGCAAGAGCTTTTTAGTCGATAAGTTTCAACCTATTTCCTACGATAGATTTTATTTTCCTTCCCTTGCTCGTTTCTTCTATTTTTTCTCTTTCTCCCTTTTTCCTCCTCTTTCTTCTTTTAATATCCCTTTGCGAGCGAAGCGAAACGCTCCATGTAAAAGTAGAATATTGTTTCCCTTTCTGATAGAGGAAAATTCTAGGAACGGAATGGTATTTTTATTAAAGGATATCGTGAATGTTATTCAATACTAGGAATTTATCCCGGTTCCACGTAAAATCGAAGAAACATCAGGACAAAGTGTATTCCTCAATATATTTGTTCCGTTTATTTTTTATTCATAACGACTTACATCTCTATGCTCTTCAAATATACAGTCTTATATCTGGCATGAATCTCGTACCGATAGATATTTACAACAACGTCTCACAAAACGTCACGTAACAACATCATACATACCCCATTTTTTTTTTTGTAAATATAACATTTCTTTATAAATGACTTTTTTTCTAATAGGACTCGTGTGCCCTCTCGTAACAATCACGTTCTCCGCAACGATCGTCACACGAAGGCAACATTCCGCTTAAAACGCCCTTCATTTTTTCACTTCCCGATTACGTTTTTCCCTTTCGATTACCTGCGTAGAAAAAACTCTGACCGCTGTCTGTTACGATAATTTTCATGTGTTTCATGTGCATGCACGTTAAAAAATGCTCCCGCCGTTAAGAAGTAACCTTAGAAAACGAATCGAGAACGCCTGTTATATTGTCGGATCAACGATACATCCGGAAAGTTGTTACAAACAAAGTGAACCGAATTTATTACGAACCGAATACTGGGAATCAACGTGAACCACGCGATATTCCGCTCTTCGAAAACGACCATTCGCAAGACACAACGAACAAACGATATTATATCATCGATTCCTTACCAGCTACCTACGTCCTAGATAGTTTTTATTCTTCTTTGTTTCCCTAACGCATCAAAATGCCTCGCTAAAGCACCTTTTACGAATACTTTCTATTCCTCACAGGCTTCCGAAACGGATCATCGGATTCGTTTCACTGGATTTGTTTGCTCGTCAGCGGAAGAACATGACGACGGCGATTCCTCGTCTTCGTTCTTGTTGGCCATGAAAAATATTACGCTGTAACATCGTAGACAACGCTAATTCGTACTTACGATTACGATTTCTTTACGCAGGAGAAAAGGTTTCTTCTTATGCATCGTTTAATCGAGTGCAAAGTTATCGCATAAGCTTCGCGTGCCATGATTCACATGTTTTCTCGTAGATCGTGGTAACTGTGAATTATCTCGAGAATTATCTCTTCTTCGCGATAAAATTAGCGAGTTGTATCTAGAAGCTAGTTTATAATACGCGTAGAATTTTGTCTACAAGCGTGACTTTTTTTCTTAGAGTAATCGACGTAGATAAAAAGAACTATAACCGATGTCACACAACGTCGAAAAGAATTTCTGGTTTTCTTGACGCGCAGATATTTTCTCTTTTTTTCTTTTTTGCTTGTCCAAGTTCTCTACACGTCGTTGTAAATTAGCCGAAACTTGACGCGGGTTGATCGCAGAGGCACATTAACGCAGCCAGTTACTTCGGAAAATTTTATCGACGATCTTCGCTTCTGCTTCTAGTTAACCGTCGAGCTTATGTTTCTTCCAGCTCAACCGTTGCGTATAAAAATCTGCACGCGTCGGATTGCGAATTGACGATTTTACCTGCCATCAGTGATTAAATTGGACGTAATGATCGACAGACTGTCATCTATATCGCTATGCAAGCCGATGAAAATAAATTGCATGTTATCAGCCTATGTATATTCTTTCTATGGTGTTACTTCGTTAACGCATGTTCCAGAATTCTGAGATTAGATTTTTTATTTCTTGTCTGTCAGATTACCTTCGTGGCAATTTTGAAATTTCTCATTATCGACTTGAACGACAGTTCAAATTACAATAGAATGAAACCTGTATTTATAAAATATCGATTGAAGGTGTTATAGAGGTTCGCGTTACGATCCTCTATAGAAGATATATAATTATATAAAAGATACTATAGTTTAAAAGATATATATGTATATATATAATATATATTATAAAAGTAACTGAATAATATTCAATTGAAAGATTTTTCTTTAAACTTGTAGACCATTTTAAATTTGAATTCATTTGAAACAATGGATTGCCTCCTTTTCAGTCGTATCGGTAACAAAGAATATGCAAAAAGAACGATCGTTCTCGCGACAAGCGTAGCTCATTGTCAGCTAAGCTCGTTCAGTGACGGCGACGATACGAAGATTTATCTCATATTAGAAACATCTAAAAATACTACTTCTTTTATTTTATATAAAAAGATTTAGAACGACTCTCAAGCTCCACACAACCCCATTTTCCTCTTTCTCTTCTCAACCACTTTTTGTTTAATAATATACAATTAACGTCTATGTAGTTATGTACAATTTGTTTTTTCTGCCTTACTGCCTCTTTTGTGTCTCTGGCCTCGAATAATGGTACTTACTCGGTCCTTACTTAAACGATACGCCCACTGCACGTCTAGGTTTTGCGCGAAACGTACGGACAAATTAAGCTCTATATCGCTGCTCCGTTGTAACAACTTCTATAATTTTATACAATCTATGTGGTTGTATTATATATCGTATCTGTTCGAAGGAAATTTCACGTTACCACGGTCTCGCGATCAGTGTCATAATTTACGATCGCATGCGAGATTACCGTAGTAAAGCGAATCGCGTTCGAAGGAATGGAAGGCATTTTGTAACGTTTCTCTCGTCCTTTTTCCTTTTCCTTTTCCTTTCCCCTTTTTTCCGCTAGTAAGCTTCGTGCGCTTCCATAGACTATTTAGCGTAAATTTAGTGAATAATCGAGACGCGATAACGAGGTTTTTCCTGCATGATTGGAGGGAGATTGAAGGCATTGCAATAGAAATCGCACAAGTACGTCTCGCCAAGGATTTGTACGCTATTTTCACAAGCTTCTCTTCTTTTCTCTTCACCTTATATTTTTTCTTCTATTTGTATTTTTACATCGAAGAGACTTTTGTGTGTTAAGCTGTATGAAGCAGAGCTCGTAGAAAAAAAAAATGATTTTTAATTACTCAACGTTCGTAGACTATAAACGTTTGAGGAAACGAGTTAATGATTAACATTAAAGAGTAAGTATGCGATAAATCGTGAAACTCGTGTTCAACGTTCATTTCGTTGAGCGATATCCTCGAAGTCGTGCCTCTTCTTCTGACACGTCCTTCTATACACCGTCGTAGATAATTTTATATAAATCCATATTCTTATGGATACGATTAGAGGAACGCATGCTTAAGCAGAGATTTGTTACATCCGTCAAATATTATAACGGATACTGTGTGTATTATATGCATTTTTGTATCTTTAAATTTCCCAGACATCTGCACAAATAGAATCCACAGGGAATGTGTTAATAACCGACACGATATTAGACAAGAAGCGCCAACTTAGAACAAACAATCGTTTGTCGTGATCATGGTACGTTCGTGTCAGACGAAGGCAGACTTCGCAATTTCTACGATCGATATCCGTGTATAAACTCATATAACGTGTTACGCTGGTAACGATTAGCTTCAGCTGTTGGCAACATCAGGCACCACAAACGATAAGTTAGGCCCATTTTGGTAATATCGTAGTCACTGTCAATGCGAACATTCCCTTAACAAAGACAATTCATCTGATACATTTCGCAGAATCAACAACAAACAACCATTTAGAACAGATAAATCAACGCGATAAACCAGAAGCAGAATTTTTATCGTCCTACACTATGATCTTTTTAACTGTCCTATATCAGAACTTTTGGGCGAGTAGAGGCCCAGTTTCAGCGTGAGTTCTTTCGGCTTCCTAGGTGCGTTTCTAACGGGAAAGGGACTGAACTGCGTTTTTGGACTGGTCACGGTGTTGAAATTATTATCAGCTCCTTTACTCGAGTGTCCTATGTTTCCTAAACTAAGAGATGATTTCTTGTAACTGCTGGAACTTCTATCGGGTAATTCTGCATATTTCCCAACATTCATCTTGCCAGGGAATTCCGGATGAGAAACCGGTCGTTTCGATTCGTCAGAGAGACCTGACGAAAGTTTCGAGGTGTAGTGATGATTGATAGTAGAAGGAAAGTCATCAGGAAACTGACGATTCGGTGATAGAGAATGATAATCTCGGTGTCTCGTCGGTAAATACGATCCTGTCTCTGTTCCAGGTTCTATAGGAGGTAACGTGCCTAAGTGTCTATCATAATCCGTCATACTCTTGGTATGAGTGTACTCCTTAGGAGACAAAGCGTCGTATTTTCGACGAAAAAGGTCGGAAGATTCGCTGGGATAGTCTAGAAACGAGGTACCACCAGTATCCAAGATTCTCTCCTCCTTAGAAACATATTTCGTAGGCGTTAACGGTTCGGTATTTCCATTGCTGAAATAAGGAGACCTGCTCGGGGTAGTGATCGATCTACTTTCTGGCTGGAGAGACATGTAATCGGTGTTAACTTCTCTGACTGGATCATCGTCGTATCTGACACGAAACTCTAGCGATTCTTTCGTCATCATTGGACTCTTCAAATGTAGATCATACGTGTTGATCGAGATCTCTGGTTTATGGTTAATGTACTCGAAAGTGGTATCCACCACAGGTTTCTCATACGTAGCTGACACAAATGGATTAGTAGAAACGTGTTTAGGTGACAACTTTGGCTTGAAGTCGAAGGTCTTGTAGGGATCGTAAGAGGTCTTCAGGGGTGAAGTGTCGTATTGAGCCGGCTTAGAAGTGTACCTCAATGGTGACACATCCTTGAAGGGCGACGTATTTGGAACGTACGGAATCGAGGACAATTCCTTCTGTGGAAGCTCCAGAGTCGGATCTGGTAACACCTGTGCGGAAGAGATCTTATCGAGTTTCTCCAATTCTCTGTAGATGTCTATGTCGCTTTTAGGTGACGAATCGTCCACGTGATACTTCGGTACGGCGTATGCCGTATATTTCGGAAACTTGTCAACGGGAATGGACGCTTCCTGCGTCGAGCCTAAGTCGCTTCTCGTGTCAATGGAATCATTGGATGATTTATAGGAAAATACGTTAGTTGAAATACTGGACAGGTCCAGTCCTTCGATCTCGCTGATATTCTGGCTGGATGGTCCTTTCTCCAAACTCACCATACTAGCTGGAGAATGATCGTCATAGTTTGCCAATAGTTTTGACAATTCCTCGTTTATCTTACGATCTATTAGAGCTTCTCTCGTGTTCAAGTATTCGTGGGATATCACCTCGTCCACGTCGAAATGGTCCATCTGCTCCGTCTCGTCGATCAGAGAAAGCTTCGATAATTCCTCGTTGATCTTTGCATCAAACTCGGACACACTGGTAGCGGTCATGTTGTCGAAATCCTTGAAATTGATTCTCGCCAATTCCTCGTTAATCTCGTGTTCGTTTAATCCCATTTTCTCTAATATCGGACTAAAGATCTTCGAAATCTCCTCGTTTATAGGGCTAATGGTAATTTCTTTCGATATCTCCTCCAAGTCTGGTAGACGCTTTTTTGCCTGACACGCAAGAATCTTCTGAAGTATAGCGGAGTTTTCTTGAATGATCTTCAACGCCCTGTCGCTGTTCCTCCGCCCATTATCACTCTTTTTACGAGGCTTCACCTTCGTCCACACGCCCAACTTCGACTCCCTGCCATCATCTGTGCCGTTACTCTTACCACAGGCCATGGTCTTCAATATGCTGTCGCTATTTTCGTCGATATTGATCTTCGGATGTACCACGTACGATTTTCTGCTTTCTCCGGTTATATTTACATTCGGTACCTCCAGACGATGTTTCGAAAAGTTCCTCGCTGAATCACTAAAGGTATCTTGCCTCCTGGCCTCTAAATTCTTCATATCTTCCCAAATATAACTGCTCTTCTTCGTCAACATCCCATTATCCGACGACCCATCGTTTGCTTTCGCCTCCAAGTGTTTAATATCTTCTAAAATGTCGCTGGATCTCTTCTGCGCGATCGACGTTGAAAATTCATCGGTGGAAGCCGATGACTTCATATCAGCGTACCTCCTACTGTCCAAACTGCTTGAACTTCTTTCCAACAACTTCGATCTATCTCTATATCGATAGTTTAAATAATGTTTATCTAGCTTCTCCTGAGGCAAAGAAGGTACCACGTCTTTCTCCGATGACGGATCATCCCCTCCGTCATCAAAAATATCCTTATCCTTGCGATAGTAATCCGTACTTGTTGTTTGATAATACTTAACATCACTAACATTGATTCTTCTATCCGTCAAATTAATACTCGAGTCTTCTTTCCTCGTGATGAACTCTGGTCTGGCGAATGTGTCACCTTTTCGTGCTATACCGTCTACATCTTTCATATCAGACGTCTTTATGGAAGAGTCAAATTTCGACTGATAACCTAGGAACTTGTTCGACTCCCTTGAACTGGTCGATTTCTGCTCAGGTGACGTTTCGTTACTATCCAAACTGGATCTTCTTCTAGAAGCACTGTACGGGGACGTCGGAGTTTTTTGATTCGGATTCGAAATCGGATAAAACGGCGAGGTAGCGCTGCTCAAGTCCATTGGCGAGCCTGATACGTCATCTTGGCCCCGTCTACTGAAATTCGAGGTATACTTTATGGAGTTGGCACTTATTGGCGATTGCAGGTCCGAACTGAACGACCTCTCGGAAGACTTTAATTTACTCGGGCTACACGATTCACTGGAGCTGCTCACGACTAGTTTTGGGCTTGCTTCTGATTTCTGCAACGAGTCCATGCTGATAGGTGTCGTCGAATTGGAAATCTCATACATTTTCTTCGCGTCAGTTTTCGTGCTGTCCCTCGTACTGTCTGAATCTGCGGAACAAAGAACCAAAGTCTTCGAGTCTGAGCTAACTGACGAACACAGCGATTTGTCCATAGGGAAATCTCGAGATTCTGATCTAACCGGCGTCCTTGGGCTAACTGTCAGACTCGATGGTTTCGAATCAGGTCCCATCGTTTCACCTGAACTGAATGATTTGTTGCTGTCCGGTGTTTTAGGACTCTTCACTAGGTCTGAATAAATTTTGGTTTGCGTCATCTGTATTCTATCGTTATATGATGTGTTCTCTAACGTTTTATGTAGAATTTCAGGCGTTTCAGGAGTTAATACAGTAGTATTATGCGTTGTATGTATACTGGGTGTCACTCTGCTTAATTTTTGATCAACTGTTACAGGTGAAATAGGAAGATGACCGACGTAGGCCTTGCCATAAAGCGTTCTTTCAGTATTTACTGTGTCTGAAGTGTCACTGGTTAAGCTTCCTACTTTTGAAGTTTCATACGGTTTCAAGTCCAAAGATATTCTACTAGAGAAATCGAAGGATGTTTTACATCGATCCGATCTAATTTCATTTTCAATCTCCACATCTAGGCTTGATTTATCTGTGATTCTATCGTATTTCTTGTCCAAGGATGCTGAATAATCCAAGTATATGTTTAAAGAATCTTGTTTCATAGTCGTAGCTATCTTGTCTTCAGTTTGGTCTTTCTTGATTGTCGCAACTTCGTCTCGAGGTATATCTACAATCTCGTTTGTTGTCTGTTTAGATCGATGCCTTTCGTGCACTAATACTTCATCTTCCTTCGAACTGATCTTACTGCCACTGAAACCTAGATAATCGTACTCGTTCAAGTCCAATGACGATTTTTTAATGATATTACTATCGGAAGTGTAATCTATAGATAGATTTGATATGGATTTCTCTTTTTTCAATTCTTTCGTCGATTGTTCCTCCGGTGATTCTTTGCTCTGCACGCTAAATTTTTGAGGAACCATGGAATTATTGTCATCCTCTGCCGATAATCGTCTTATTTGGTCGGTAATCTTAGCGATTGATATGTCACCAAGGTTTTCCTCGGAGCTTTTCGAGTCCTTCGAATCTTCGACGTTGATTGGTTCTATCTTTTCCTCGAGAAACGAACGATCGAGTAGCTTCTCGCGAATCGGTGATCCGTTGAGTCGAGATCTCTTCTCCTCGTCCGTTCCGACGACACAGGATTCGGATGCTGACGTCAGATCTTCGCTGTCAACGTCACTGAGACGGTCCGGTTCGTCGCACAATTCCGTCGATGTGCTGTCGCTATCACTGTCACCGTTACCCCGCTTCGGAGAAGCCAGCTCAGCTTCCGTGGATTGCATTGTTAGAACGCTGCATTCCACCGTTTCTGAAAGGTACATGAAGGTACATTGGCCCATTATATACAATTAAATTCAATTCGATTATCGTAAAGGATGAGATATTTTTGTGAATTCATTGAAGGTTTATAATAATTCTTATTTATCTGCCTCTTGTTGTTTCATTATAATATTAAATTAACACATACATGCTAAATCAGTGGTGTAAATGCAAAGCATATTATTTAATTTCTAGGGTACTTCCCTTTCTATGGTAGGTAAAACAGATACAAACTAACTGTTGATAAGTAACATTTATCAACTGATGATACATGTGAATATAATCTGGAGTTCTCTGTATTACCATTTATCGGTGCTTCATTACCTTCAATCAATAAGTAAACTATTTTATTTATATATTTCAAATAATATATTTAAAAACTAGCAAGTGATGAATTAGAAGAAAAAGAATGTTACCTGCTATCTGCAAACAAATCTTATAAAAACACTTTACGAAAGTATTGTTCGTGTTATTTGTACCTGGTAAATTCGAGGGTTTCTGCTTCGGTTTTTTGGTGTCTTTCCAGTGAAGCGTGACGCCTTGTCTGTCCCTTCGGTTTTGATTTAACGTCGTAGGTCTTATCTTCGTCGTTGCAGCACCAGAAGGTAGGCTCAGGGGTCGATTCTTCCCACTCACGAGTGCACTTTTGCCCACTAAAAGATGATTCATGGCCTGAGAAGTAGGAGGTGGTACCATGGTCTGCCTTGCACATGCAGCTGCGCCAGGAAAAAAAGTAACGTATGCATTCTTGTAGCCGTTCAATTTGCAACAGACATACTTCCATTGGTCTTATTCTACTGTCAAATGCCTTCATATATGCGAAACATTTATGTCAAGCACGCATCTCAAAAGCGATGGAGGAAACGAGATGATTTATCGTGCCTTAAACCTTAGCAAAATACATTTAATTCTATGATTAGAATCTGTAATTACCAGAAAGTATAATATGCGCTTGTCGTTGACGTTCGCGTAGCTTGGCGTACTGCTGTTTCAAAGTGGTAATGTCCAAAGCGAGCCGTTCTCGGTCGCTGCTGGGTGCCATTGCCTGCAGCGCTCCAATCGTTTGAGGTATACGATCTGCGAACATGTTTTTACGATGTGAAACAACCACAGCTAATATCATAACGGTACAATGATTACAATGTTAAGGTATTTTTATTTCGTACCTTTCTTCAGTCGCTGTGCCATACTGAACATCGCAGCAGCAACGGCCAGCCTTTCATCCTCCTCCGTGTCGCTGTCCTCGTCGTCGCTCAATTTTCTTGCCCAAGGTGTGATATTGTATCTATGTTTCTCTCTTAGCCCCGTTACACCGTGCAGAGATCCCATACTAACGATATTCTATCAAAGTGACACAATTATATCATTCGTCAAGTATTCGATCTAATAACTCTTTCAACAATTCTATAAAGGGTTCTGGCAAACCTTTATGAGGTTATTAGTATCCGTGAACTCGAGCATCTCCCTTGTCAGCACTCCCATTATACTATAAAACTCGTCCGCTGATGTCACCGTCATAATACGACTAAAACCAAGCAATATCACTCTATATGTAACTGAACAAACGAAGCTATAGAATTATAGATATTCAATCCGATTCTACTTACTCGGAAAGTCCTTCCCAGATGGCCAGCGCGGTTCTAAGCAATATCTCATCTCCTTCGAGAAATATAAGATCCCATACGCGCAGGACAGCCTCTTGTGGCAAACAGTGACAGAAAAGAGTAAGGAACCATTGCATCGTGAACACATTCGTCAGAGGTGGCTCGTAACTGCTGCCTGAACAAATTTTTGTTGTTTTTTCGCGAATAAGATAAGCCAGTACAACGCCCCTGGGACCGATCTCGCAGTCCCTACAACTGAATTGAACAGAGAGTTACGATTGCACAACCAGTTTGGTTACCTGTCGCCTTGTCCTTCGCGTCGTTCTGCAGCGCCTCCAGATGTTTCGAGAGCTTGGGCAGCCTGGCCCGGAGGAGATCTCGAAATACCGCCATGTCGACCGACAGGCCACGGAGATTGTCCGCGAAGTAACCCTCGGGCAGGACACCCTCTATCAAGTAGATCATCACCTTCACCGCGGCGGACTCGGCGCGATCCATTACTTGCAGAACGAGGGCGGCCAACACGTTCAGGCCCTGGCAATAGCCGACGGACTTGTTCCATCGGGCAAAACCGAGCAGAACTCGACGAAGCACCGCTTGATTGTCTCTGCCAGCTGCACCGCAAAACAGACTGCAGCCCGTTCTGTGTAGATCCTAAAAAGTTCGTTCAAATACAGTGTGTATAATGGTGTACATGTACGTGCAATATCACCTAAGCTTCAATATTATAAAATTCTAAAATTATGACTTACTAATATAACATAATCGTGGATAACTGACTATTCAAATATTTTCATGATCTTTGACGTTTCTATACATTTCTGATTTATATACATGTTCAGATTCGTTGCAAATTTTAGCAATATAATCACGACAATAATATCGTATTTCAGTGCTAATGAAATTTCAAAATATATTGCGTAGTATATTCAGAAATAGCTTGTACAAGTGTTCAAACAGGGTTAGGTTTGATTTAGTCATTATTTCGTGAACCATTCATAATTACATTTATAATGTGGAATACTTAATAAAATAAAATTTGTTAGAGTTTTCCAATAGCAATAATATTTATAACAGGCGGTGTATATAGGATTTTATACTTATGGAACTCTAACGGGACGAATTACGATTCCGATAGAAACCGAAGGAAAATGAAACGAGCTGGCTGGTGACTCGGCCAGATTCGTTAAAGGTCAGTTTTTCTCGCCGTAAGCGAGTTAATTGGAAGGCTCATTGGCGACACTTAATTGCTCGGCGTCGAAGTGATTGATGATCGAAATTTAATTGCGCGTAATTATACGAAGAATGAGGGCGAATATAAGGAAGGAATCGTAGCAGTGGTGTCAGATTTTCGTGGACACGTGAAACGTGAATGGAAAACTGGTTCCGACTGTTTTCATTCTGTAAAGGAAGATTATTTGGAAAGTATTTGGTTGGAACGTGAGAAAAGTAACGGAGAGTGAAAGCTATTTGGAAGTTGGGAAATATCTAAAGTGCGTGGTTTGGAACGTTGTTTGACGATAAAAAATATTAATAGCTATTTTTACGGTGAATGAATAATTCAGTAAACGAACGACGAATAAGTATTTACTAGTAGTAAAATTACTAGTAGGAAAATTACTTCTTCCTCGCTATAATAAGCTAATAAGCTTGTACTTAATAGCACTTGTTAATGATAAAACAAATAAAAAATGTAAGTCAATCAAAAATGTAAAAACAACGATATATACATGTATCCATATATACAAAGATATAAAGGAGTGGATATATATTTGCATTTCAAATTTAGATATTGCTCTCGAAAAATCATGTCGCTATCGTCATTACGACAGCCAGAGATGGTGAGTAATAAATTCATAAGAACACCGACGTACATGAGCAACTGTCATAAAAAGTATGTACGTCCCGCAGCCTTACTTTAACGATTTGTATACCAAGCTCTTCATCGTCAGGATTGCTCCACTCGTTGAAGCAGATCTTTTCAGCCTGCTTCCAATCTACGCCGCGCTGCTCTAGATGACGTTCTGCCAGTGTCAGCCACAACTGTGAAATATTTAGAAAAAAAGAGGATAGAGAGAAATGAGGATACATTCTATAGGACAATAAGCTTGTAGATGTTGGAATCTAGTCTGATACTCACCTTCTTTCGAAATTCCGGCGGAATTCCTCCTGGTAACCTGGCAACCATTTTCATCGCGTCCAGCCATTGTATAAAACCACTTTCTCCTGGTTGCGGCGTCAGGCTAAATCTCATCTTCGTGTCTTCGACTGTAAATTCAATTTATGCTCGAGAAATATCTGGGGTTGATGAAGAAATTTGTGCAAACAGCAGTTCGACGTGGCTACGAATAAAATGAAATTGAAAAGAAGTGAAATGAAAAATATAGAGATCCTCATACAATCCTCTAACTGAATATGGAACTTGTTAAACATTGAAAATCAAAAAGAGAAACGAGAGGATCGAGGATAGAGAGGACACAGGCACTCGTTAAATTGCTCGAGTAGTATAAATTGCGTTCAACAAACAGAAACGTTAATATCTGTAATTCGATCGAAATGTCAACTCCCATTCAGCTTGGTTTACGAAGTTTCGCAATCAAACGTCAGATCTAACACAAAGCGACGCGCAGAACTAACGACGAAAGATGGACAGTTAAATCGGAATTGAATGCTTCGATCATCATGAAACCTCGAAGCATATTAAATACATTTATCGGCCAGACGGCTTTATCATCGTTAATGCTATTAGCCGTGTTAATTAGCTAGTATTAGCTAATGTTAATTAGCCGTCGTGAATCTTCGAATCGGATACATGACACACTCTGTGTGGACGACTTGAACTCCGCCGATATTCTTACGATTGATCCATTCGATTTTGTAAAACCCCATTTAAAAATTTTGAATTTTGAAATTTGAACTTGAAAATTGATTTTTTAATAAATATATTAATGAACATATAATAGTATATTTATTTAACATGTATTTAATTACTCCATAAATGAATGTCTCCTTACTTTTATAGTTTCACACAAACATTTTTCTTTTCTTTTTAAGTACTGGTACGAAATATTACTCAACCTATTACGGATTAAAACGAGAGGAACATGTTTACATTGAAATCTAATTTAGTCAAATACGAAATCATTAACTAAATAAATGTATTTCGCGTCAACAAGTTGAAATGGCTATATGCCGCAAAATAAATTTTACAATCGCGTTCGGATAAATATAAAATCTATAACTCATCTATCAGAATGTATTACGAATACACATGTGAACTGATTTTCGTTATCCCTTTGTTGCCCAAGGATAAACTCCGCAAATTCCGTACCTCGAATCACCCAGTACATGTAACCGAATCTCCTTTTGAACTGCAGGGTTTTGTTTGAACGAGAAGTCCATTAATAGAGACTCGTTCGACTTGAAATAAAGTACAACGCCAGTACGTATGATCAACTTTTCGAGAAATTCTAACTTATTCAATCGTCAAACGTTTCATGAATTTCTAGTAGTTCGTGGGAGTACATACTTTGCATCCTTGGAATTTATATGCCTCAGAAGGAAATTCTTAATCAGCGAAGCGCAACTTAAGATTTCTGTTGTGTACACAATTAAAAAGTATTCGAATTTACACAACGAAATAATATTTCCCGTTACTAATACAAGAGTAAAGACTCCTTCAAAAGCATCGTTGTTGACTCTCAGAACGACGGAGACAAAGTTACATTCCTCCGTTCCAAGAAGTTGCCAATGCAAGCATCGTATCAATCTCGGCAAACGTTTAAGTTACACAATAAATATTACCATAGTCGATCGTAAAGAATCGCCCAAGAGTCTGGCTCTATCTATATTTAAAAATCCTATTTCGATCAGTGGCGAACAAATCAAGCAGCAATTACGGCGCTTTCGAATCAAGTTAAAAAATGAAATCACATCACATTCGGTGATCTCGTTTTCAAAGCAAAAGCGATTCAGCCGAAACGAAAACAGAGCTTTGAAACGTAAAGCCGTGAAGCGAAAGTTAATTGAAATTCGCATGCACAGTCGAACGAAACGAAACCAAACGTTGATTCCCATTTGCTGAGAAACGTAGCACACAGAGACAGTCGCATGCACCAGACGTTGAAATTGTTTTGTTCACCTTCCAATTCTTCGTACTTCGAGGCAGAGCTGGCAGCGTACGCGGCTCCTGACGCGAAGTTTTTCAGGGAGTTGAAAAATCCGCTCATTCTCCAATTAGGAACGCCGCTCTTTCTTCTTCATCGTCACTTTCACCTCAGCCGCTTCTTGTTGTACGCAGTGCAGCTGCCTTTCAGCCGTTTTCGTGATTCATGATCCGTCGACCTTCCGCTTATTCCCTCGGGATCATGTTCGCTAGTCGCGCTCTGCGAACCTTCTGTCGTGCGAGATGCATTTTTATCACGTGTCTGAAATCCCGATGGCAACGTTTACCTCGCGCAAAACCTTCTCTAAAAATAACATTTGTCGGCGTTACGCGCATTCGATCTCGAGGGAAGTTTCTCCTCGATAACGCTGCGGTCGACGCTGATACGTCATGGTTGTCGACCAGTTTGAAAAGTTGATACACCGTGAGTTATGAGCAGAACAACTAACCGTTATTATCCAACACACACGTATCGTATACGATAGTGTTCGAGTACTATATATGAAATTCGAACGAAGAAATTTCTTTAGTTACGGTTATGAATATGCATGTGTATTAATAAAATAATAGGTAACCATATATGTACCGAGAGGAGCTGATTATTAACATATGTGCCTTTTGCTTATTCAAATGGTCGAATATACATAAAGCTTACGTATTGTAGAGAACAAACGAATTTAAATAGCTACTCCACTGTTAAAAACAACGAAGGAATTATTAATTTCTTAAAAACGTATCAAGGAATGGTCAGCTTGAAAGCATTAATTTTTAGAAAGCACGAGCGATTTTCTAGATCGGGATCCTAGTGACAAACAAAACCACATTCCCAGCGTGGTTTTTGCTAATCGCGTCTACATGAAGTATACCACCTGTTACAAAGCGTTTAATGCGAACGTACCACTGATACGTAATGCACGCGCTCGATTCTACGAAGAAGTTGGTGATACTGGGACAAATCGATTGGTTATCAGTGTTTCAATTGAAAGCATGTGACTCACGGAGCGTAACGTATACATTGGAAATCTCTGGTCTTCCAATGGAACGGAAATTTTTAGTATAATATAAATAATTTAGCGTCGACGAAAAGTTAACAGATTCGAATATCATTGTCGAAGATAAAAGCGGTTTGTTCTTAGACTGCGTTGGCAATAAAAAAAATAAGTTTACCAAGTAATTATTTTCAATATAAATTTCTTCATAATGTGAAGACATTTTTAGTAATGTTCAAAGTACACTGAGTTAACAATAAAAATAACGAAAGTTCGTTTGAAAAGATTGTTAAATATCTTCTAGATTCGTCCGAAAAAGCTTAGAGAATGGTCTAAAAGGCTGCATATGGTTGCTACGCACCCCACGAACGCGAACACCAGCACGAATCAACGTCAACGCGAACACGTACACGTTCACCGCAAATCGCAGCTTGAAACGAGGCATTAACATCGGTCGAACTGGTGTATCGAACGTTTTGATTTATCTAATCCTATTCAGCCGTTGAATACACATCGATTTCTCCGCTCTTTGAAGGCCTACTTATTTCTTGGCCAAGGAAAAGGATGTCCCCCCTCCTCTACCGAATAGAACGTTCCAAGCAAAGAGAAGCAAAATAACTTAACGAAACTTTCAACGTCCTCTTTCCCTTCGTCCTGTGTTCGCGTGTACTCGAAGCTGCACAGGTATGAGAACGATCATTGTCGTTCGATAAATCAACGTGCTTCGACGCGGTTAAGGAAGCTACCAAAACGCATCCCCGCGAGACTGCCCCAGGGACGTCTTACCATTGTCAGTGCGCGAATCAACGTCGTGAACGTGAACTGGACGGCTTGTCCTCAGGAAAACCGCACGTCGTATTACGCATCTGGCCTCGTGTCACTGAGCACACACGTTCTTCGAACACTCACCAGAAGCACATCCCCGTAGTGCACACCTCCGACACTGACGCGTACTGGTTCACCCTCTTGTGTACGTGAAATAGAGAGAGAAAGAGGGAGAGAGAGAGAGGGAAGGAGAGAGAAAGAAAAAGAGAAGTCAAGGGTATAGAGACACACAAATTGTTGGAATTTACACGACGCACTGTTACGACAATGCACACGACGTGATGTTTCACTTTTTGGTACAGACCAAACTTTCTTTTTTATGGACAATTGTACTGAGCGAGAGTATACAATCAGGACGACGACAACGACGTGGTCGTAGACGAATACGTCGAGTTAGCTGAACAAGCACTACGCCGGCGGAGGCACAGAGATGCGCGCGCGCGCGTACGTCCTCCGTGACAATAACTATGGTGCCTGGCGTGTATGGGAGGGGTAGTTGTCTCGTGGAACCCTGCAATAGGCACACTGAAGCCGTTCCATGAACCGTTCGCTGTGGCAGCCTTAGCGATCAAGCCACTCCCGTTAGATCGCATGCGCTAACGCCCCCGCACCACCCCACTGGAGAGGAATTTGTATCTGTGGGGGTGCTCGCGTGCGCCAACGTCTTCGCGGCCAACGGGAACGTCGTGATCGCTCCGTAGGGGTGGCTCGAATCCGGTTATTACCTTCTTTTCCTTGCGTCTTCGACGACGTTACCGCGATTATTCCCGTTCGGTCCTGCTGCTATCTTTCGTTTCCACGAATACTTCGGGCTACACTTTCTCTTCGTTGTTGGACGAGTGCTGCGATTGAATAATTGGAGGAGCCGTTCCATTATCTTTCTTTTTCTTCTTCGTGTACTTTGCTCGAGAGTTCATTTGTTAGGGAAACTTTTGGTATCTTTGTACGCTGCTTCCCGTTATTGTGTTCGTTTGAAGGTAGTTTTTAAGTTTTCAGTTATTTTTATTGCAATGTTCCGTCATAAATGCGTATTTCCATAGCCTAGGCGACAGTAGAAGTAAGAGATTTTATCGCCACGTCATATCGCGGTGCAGCAGTCGATTTTAATCCGCGTACACAACAAAGCCATGTTCCTTGGATCGATGAACTTATCGACTCGGTCCTTTATGGGTCAGTCGGAAATGTCGTCAGAGTCAGTAGCAACACGACAAAGAGACTAAGGCCATCAGATACATTCATGGATATAGTGTCTATCTCGACGATCCTCTTGAGTATAAAATAAAGCTCTCAAGATAAAAACTGAAAAATATCTGTTATTTTTGTAATGCTATATTGCTTGTGTTCCGTTCTACAATATTAATAACCTTGCTAGCGTGTGAACTGATGTGTTCTAACTGATACGAATCGTTGTCGCATAGTTAACGAACTAGTATTTACGTACATACATTGATTGCATAAACTTGATAATCTACTTTACCATGAACCATTCTATTTTTCACCCCCTATAAGTATTATATATCTGTTTCATTCAAATTTAACGAGGTTTCTGGGAGTTTCAAAATTCACTCTACAGCCAAATTTATGATAATTCATTCCGTAGTTAAATATTCAGAGTATGAAATATGCGTATGTAAATATTTGCTTCTGATAAAAGAATAGAAATGTGAAAGAAGTATGTATATCGTTTCGTTTTCTCTCGATCAGATGCAATGATCATTAATATTAGGCACTATCGTTGACATTGACAACTGTTGGAAATAATTAACAACAATGTCAACATATCAGCGATACGATTCATTTTTACAGCTAACCAACAGGAAGAAACGACGAAAATTTAAGTTATTGACGTCTTTCGATCGCGTTTCCAGGACTTCCATCTCGTACATGTAAAATCTGATCGAACATGAATTAAAGACGAGCTTAGCGCTTGTAGATAGAATTATCTTTGTCCGTATCAACAATGCTACATTGCAAGTCCATGTTCGATTGAGACACGCGATCCTTTTCGCGCGAATTTGACCCAATTCAATTCGTTTCAATCCAGCTGGAGTCTCGTCTGACCGCTTATTTTCAGCTTCCGGGGTTATTCTTTCTGTCGATCATCATGGTCGATTTCCGATGGATGATACTTCCAAGCCAATATTAGTAATTTTGACGTCTAGTTATTTAGTGAAACCGAAAGAAATATTTTTTCTACGAGCTTTCTGTTTTCTTATTTGCAAAAAGGAAAATTTAATACATGACTCGAGATAGAATATAATCGTCCAAATAAAATTGTGGATTAAAATTCGAGATGATAGAATTGTAATCTATATCAAAATATAATCCGGAATATTTGAATAATTTAACGCTAGAATTTAATATTTAAAACATGTCAAAAGATAAAGGTTGAGCTTTAGATCGAGATTGAGTTTTATTAAATATAAAAACTAAACTGGTGTATACAGTTTACGTGAAAAAAATTGCATTTTCTGCGTGACGCGAGCCAGGGGTATCACGATAATCGATGCAATCATCAACGCATAATCCGCGCGGATATATTCAGCAGATACGCTCATTTCACAAGACCATGTTTTTGCCGCTTTTGCAAGCACATCGGGGTAATGGCTTGGAAACAGTTACTTAATATTTTGCACGCTCGGTTGAGCCATTGAAGCACTCCGGCAAAGGACAGAGTTTAGAAGCTGTGTTTGAAAAATTGTGCGAGGTCGATAAGTTTCTCGAGTTAAGGATGAAAAATTGTTCGACGAAAGCGTCATCTTGTCACGAGTAAAACGAATACCATGACCAGGATCGTAGTGAAGGGAACGGTGAAATCGGTAATAAAAACTAATAAATTGATAAATGACAGGAAGGAGATTAATTCTTCGTAAGTCGATAATGTAGAATTACAAACTGTTAGGTGCAAACTTGTTCCAGAAAAATATTTATGATTTTTTGATTACCTAGACTAGATCCCAAATAATTTATTCGCCGTACTCGTCGTACTTACTGCACATAGCATTAAAACAACCTATTTTGAACACTAAATGAAATTATTTGATATGTCTATCATATTCCTATTTCAGATAACAATTTGTTAAATGCAAAAATTAAAAGAGGAAAATTATAAGATTGAGTAATATAAATAGAAAAATCGATATTACGTATAGAATGAAAATAATTGCATGTCCTTAAAAATGCCTTTATTAATTAACTATTTGTGTTCATTGATTAAAACACAGTGAGAAAGAGAAACAATTACATTAACAATTAGATATAAAGTCATTTCATTCGCATATTTTTTAAAGAATTGTTGCAGTTTTAAACTTCTTAATATAGATAATTACATTTAAGCAAATTAAGTGAAGTTAAGATCTGAAATCAATAAGGATCCTACTATTTATATATATCTTTACGAAGTATGGAAGTACCACGAAGCACTTAGTCGACGATGCTCTCCCAAATTAAATGTCGCACACTAAGGTTCGTGGAAAGATGTGTGGCTTCCAGCACTTTTCACGAGGGTTGTTCGAATCTATTCCTTTTTCAATTTCTATGTGTACCTAGGTCGAAGCTGACCTTTATAGGTCAGGTTGAACCAACCCACTGATCGAGTACCTGCCCAGAACATTGTGCACTCTGTGGACAGTCAGTGGTCACTTTGTCCAAAATCATCCTTTCGAAATATCTGACCACTCATCAGAAACGTCCGAAGGATCCTTTTCCAGTAAATCCACTATATCTGACAATAGTGATCCATTTAAAATCGATCATGGAAAATAATCTATTACTGTAGAAGCTTCCTTGAAATGAAACGAGGACTTAGAGGAGTTTACAGGAACATATAAAAAATGATCCTACTACAGAATTGTTTTCAAGAAGTGAGAAATTTTAGCAATGAGAAAAAAACCTACATATACAATATACAGGAGATCCGCCGTAAGATATCGAAAAGAAAAATTTCAACAGTAAAAACTGCAGTGCAAGAGTATCTAAAAAAGAGAGATAAAAAAAAGGGAGTGCAAAAGTAATAAAAAAGGGATTCCAATAATAGGCACGACAATACCGATAAAAAGAATGCGAAATGTCATCGATATTCGACAAAAATAATTGACATATTTTAAAATAAGTATTTAACTACTAAAAAATAAAAATTAAGTGAAGCCAAGTAAACGACCTTTAAATTTTAATGTCATTATAATGTATATTTAAGTATACTTCAGCGACATTAAGTATAACAGCTCGTTCCTGTGGTGAAAACTCAACCATAAAATTGCTTATGTGAAAATATCACACGATATAAGCGAACTATGCAAAACTGGAGGTAAATACAGATATGAAATGTTTGTCTAGTGGTCGGAGCGTGCCAGTTTAGTTGTGCATCGGCTCGCGCGATGCATCGGGTTCATCGCACTAAATGCAGATCTAAAGTTAAAGAGAAGACCGAGGAAAGTTCCGCATTTCCGGTTCGCAGGCGCAACATCATTAAAACTTTATCAATGACGCTATGCCGCGAGGTTCAGCCGCACTTACCGCACGCCGGGCATGCGTGTTGCGCACGATACGCGCGGCAAAGTCTAATTATTGATCACCGAGCGCGCGTCGTGCCACGTGAAAAAGAAGGCCCTCTTTGTTTTCCGGACGAGTCGGCCATCAGCGTAATATTTTTCGCGATACGTCATAATAATAACATATTAAAAGCATCGATAATACGTTTTCTGAAGCGTGAACAATTTTAGAGCAATGCCTTCCTGCTCCACAATGGACATCAACTTACAGAGTAACATGGTCGTATTCATAACATAATTCCATTCCATTCCATAACAGTACATACTAAGTATTACTTTTTCTGCATTTTTTGCAAGTATGGCGAAGAAATCAAGGTTTCTATAAAAAATCGGGAAATGGAGAAATTGAAATTGCTAGCAAAAATCCATATAGTTGGCGACAACTTTGAATTCTCGGGCATGCGCAGCAGACGTAGCGTAAAACACGAACTTTGAAAGTTGTTTAGTAAAGTAGTGACTAGAAAATGTATTTGCATACCCTTGTATTTATTATAGAATTTACTTATTAATTAATTAATTTTCAGTATATTATATTTCGTATTATCTAATGACGCATTTTGACTACACAAATTTCATGCTATGAAAATGAAATGTCGAACCTGATTAATTTTATATCTTAATCATTGTATATAGAACTATTGACGCGACAAATTTCATTGAAATAGATGACGATCGAACCCAAGGCTCTCTTTATAATTTAGAGATATTAGACATAGGAGTTCGTGTCAAAAAAATTAAATATTGTGTTATAATTTTTAATGAGAATAATTTTGTAAGTTTGTAAAATATAACTTTGTGCCTTTCTTAAGAATGCACATAATTTGCGTATCTGTGTCACAGATCTGGACACCGGTCCGAATTCCTGTTCCAACTGTTTTCCATATTTATAAATGCAAAACGACGATAAGATAAACAATAAGTTGCCAGCGGTTAATGAAGAGGCGGTATAAATCGCGCGGTTGTTTCTCGCGTCGAGACGAAACACGAAGATCGCTTTTGTGCGGCGACGGTTTTATTGTCAGAAAGGGAAATACGGAGCTTGAAGCAACTCCACGCGAACAGCTGTGTTTCCCTATTATATGAAGCTCTATTGTTTGTCCAGCGACATTATCGTCGACATTGGAAGAACGTTGCTGTTTGCTTAAACGCTACTTCTTTTCCCCTAAGCCAATTTCAGTGGTTATAAATGTCATGCGTCATAACTTAAATGTCATAACTTAAAACTAAATGAAGGAATACCGAAATACAAGTGTACACGTATGTCATGCTTGAA
This sequence comes from Bombus pyrosoma, assembly GCF_014825855.1. Taxonomy (NCBI): domain Eukaryota; kingdom Metazoa; phylum Arthropoda; class Insecta; order Hymenoptera; family Apidae; genus Bombus; species Bombus pyrosoma. The sequence goes on from NC_057781.1 coordinate 2,067,652, forward strand.
GTTCGAAAAAACCAACAAGATTGTAAAAATTCTGAAAATGTACTCACCGCGTTTTGGGCTAACTGCCAGAAGGTGAGCCGTAATTATGGCGCATAGTTTCTCACATTTGGTGGCGAGATAATCTTTACGACGCAACTGCCGAATGAGTATTTCACCAGTGTGATTAATATGATCGCGTAAATTCAGCACTAAAACTTGAAGCTCGTGCTCGCCTGAAATAAATTCAACATGCGTTATATAACGAACAGGAAAGAAATTTTTAATCTCGTGAGAGTTATAGTGTAACGAGCACGTACAATATTCCGAATTGCACGGGGTTATTTCGAAATTGGGGGTCGCGTGTTTTATATCCTGACGCGGATAAAAAGCGAGACACTTGGAGAAATCTTTGAATTCGCGTTGCAATCTTGATAACGGCCCGAAAGGGCTCACCCTGTGTACACAGCGCTCGAAGATTGAAGTTTCCCAACCCTTCCGCTTATGCTCCTCGCGAACTTCGATGAAATGAGCGTGCACTCCCTCCGACTGTTTCTTTTCGCTATTCCAAACACATGTTCGTCTCGCAAATTCGTCAAAATCTTCGATAATTAAGTTAAATTATCTTAACTTTCGCGTTAAAATTTAGATGGTAGAAATTGAGGGAACGACTCATCGTCTATAATACGTAAGATGCTTAAAAAGAATCTCGGATAACTGTCACGTGTCACGGATCAAATATAGAGATTTAATGAAATGTCGTGTAATTTAATTTCTCCACGTAGCAGGAGATAAAATTGATCCGTCAAATATATATTTTATCTTTATTTATAATTATTTATAATTGTTTCTTTTAATGAGTAATGTGTTTGTAATGTTTCTATAAAATAAATATATGTATCGATTTATATCGATTTGATCATTTCGACGTTTTTTCGTGATGTTTTAGCTTAAGACGTGTAATCACTCCTCTGTATTTCCCTATGCATGTTCAACGAGATAGAATGAAGCAGCATCGCCTATAGAGATAAAAGAAGTGCTTCTCCTTCAAAAAAAAAAGAAGGAAAAAAAATGAGGAAAAAGTAGTACTCCAAGTCAAAGAACCTTCGTGCCTCGAAGTCAACCAGGTCACTTGTCTGTCTCGTCTCTACGACCTCTTGTCTCGTCAGCTCCTGCCAAAGTATCTTTGCCTAATCCGGTCACATTTCAAACTTCATGCGTTGAATTACGTTTAAATATCATAAACGAAGTGGCACTGTGCTCTTCATCCGCGGCATTCGTGATTAACGCGAAAAATTTAGTTGAAAATTGCGATTTTTCACGCGATGCAGCAAAAGTATTCTTATTTTAAAATAGAAGCTAGTATTTCTTTTAATAAAATGCTTTCCACTGAAACGTATCCAACCATTTCTCTTCCGTAATTTTATTTTTAAGAGTAGCTATTGTACTTCTGGAAGAAATATGCTTTACAATAAATGTCCTCGAGCTAACGTGTTTATCCACCACCCACGACCGCTCTATTCTTTCCTCCAACATATCCAACTCTTATTCAATTACTCTTACTTTTCCAGAGTAAACGCGCCTTCTGCAGGTGCTGATGTTGCGGACGTATCTTCAGGGATGAGGCTGTCGAGTCACTTTCTGATCGTCTTCTGTCACCGTCTGGCAATCCATAAATATCTAGTAACAATTGATCAACTAACGAAGACACGGTTCCTTCTTTCTTCTCGGGCGGATTCGGTAACGGTGATGGATATGTCTGAATGGAAGAAATAATATGCTTATTTGCATTGTATGGGGAGTTTAGAACCAAATTTTGGTAACATTTTTAAATATTTGGTTGGTAACATTTTATAATATTTTTAAATATTTTCAAAATTTGGTAACATTTTATAATATTTTTAAATATTTTCATATCCATCCACGAACAAAAATTAACTTTAATTCATGCACATATTTTACGTTTACTTTCTCAGTTACATTTACGTGGTATTTTTACTATATTTTACCAAATTACAGTGGCTACAAAAAGTATTAGAGCAAGTCCTTTATTTTTCATTGAAACATTTTTCATTAGGTTTTACATTTCATATACAAAGTATCAAATATTTGTAGCCCTACGAAAATATTGCTAAATAACAAGAATAATTTTATTTTTTACGCAATATAACACATGAATACAAAGCTTTTTTTTTGTTCTCTTCGCTTTATCCCTATAGAATAAAATACTCGATATTGGTAACAGCAATCTATCTATGATCTAACCTGCGCCGAGCAAGGATTAATATTTTTCTATAAGCCTACCTTCGGCTTGCAAATGTCATTTTCATCTTTCGAATTGTTAGCATTTTTGCAATCAGTTTCGATCACGTCCCACGTGTCACCCAACGATTTCGACCTCTTCAAACTTGTTCTCTCCACTTTGGTCGGCATGCAACTAGCCCTTCTGATCGGCTTTTTCCGATTCAATTCCATGAAATCCGGACCTTCCCATGATCTCTGAATCAGATTGCGTCTGCTTCTGTTATACAACGAGGGAAACTGATATCCATCTGCGCAATACAGCAAATTTCGTGTTTGTTGTGTGACGTACACGTCACCAAACACTCGCTCATTTTCCACGGCCACACATTTCACGCGGTAACTAATTTCTGCGTACTTCTTCAGAGGCATCACGTTACAGCTCATGGTTCATCAACGTGACTGTTAAGCTATTATACTTATTAGTATAGTCATTCGAGCTCATTGGAATTTCTTGTGGGTGGTACGAGGTTTAAGAAACATCGTGCGTACGATCGTTTCACCTCTTTTGACAATAGAGTTGATTATTTATGAAATGTCAGTAATATTGTTCCGCGAGAGCATTGAGAATACGTTTACGTCTGACTCGCCAGGAAAACATTTCACATTCAAACGGAATTCGCGCGTGTCAACGTGACAGAATGTTAGTTTCTCATTCTCTTGGTTATTACTCTCGTTTCAAGTTGCAAATACACAATGCTCGGCAACTTCAATGCGAAAGTTCGTTAGCAGGACCTTTCACACAATACTTTAACACCTAGTGATATTAACAATTTAGGACTACATTATTTATTTATTGCTACTTGTAACAAATGGCAAATAAACGATAAAGATTTAAAACGAAATATCTAATAGAATATAATTATAATTTGTAAAGTTGACCTATGGAACTTTATTTGTTTTATTACTAAAATTGTTGCTGTTAAGAGAATCAAGTGAAATGCGAAGAGATATGAATGGCAAGTTAGATATAAATTTCTATTTTTTGTGTCTGCTAATTGCCGGGAATGCTTGAAATAAATTACCAGCAACCACAATTGAATGTACACAAAGTGGCGCATATGGAGATATAATAAAAATTGACTAAGTGTAGTTAAATGAATGAATAAATTGCAGGACAATACTTCTTTGACATTGGCATGAGGATGTAGATAATGAATGACCTTCTTACAATTGAAATTATCTAACATTTATCATTTTTAATATACGCGCATTCGTAATTACTTCCACCGCGATTAGGAAAAATCAAGGCTGAAGAAACGTTCGAAACGTGCACGTTTTCATTTGTGTTTATAAAATGGAAGCGACCATCGCCATCGATGGAATAGGTGCTGTAAATTGCAGAATGATATTTACAAACAATTCCATACGAATACCACCTGATCGCAGTTCGAAATGATAAATTAAATATTTTACGCGTTGTCTTGGTCTTTGTTTAGGATTCGTTTAACAAAAGCGGCGACTTAATGCACACACGTATGAAAATACTAATACAGAAAATTTATGACACATTTAAATGTCACGCGTTTCATACTTCCGTAAGAAAGAGTTTCAAATGTCGCGCGGGGTATTTATAACACTAAATTAGAGTCATCGGTTGTCTATCTCTAAGAGAAATTTTATTTCACTTTTCACTTGTCATCACAATACACATATTCACTTTAGAACTTTTAAAGACGATGTTTGTACATTTAAGATTACTATTATGTTTCCTTGTCGTGATTTTAACCTGTAATTTACTCTTATTACTAGCAGCTTTTATGCGTAACGTCTTTTTGTCTTTTTAACAGCTTTCGCGTCTTGGCGTCAACGAATATTTTTCGAGACTGTTTTATTGCATTCTCTACGCGTCGTAACCCTTATCGCGAGGCCAGTAATTCGCTTCTGGTGGCCAGACCGCAACTGGAAGTGGCGGCGATGATAATCGTTTCATTAAGTCCATACCTCCACTTACGTCGTCGACCAACTAGTTGACAGAGGTGGTGTACACAACAAACGAAACAGCTGTCGTTATTTATAATTGCCATGTGTCCAACGAAAACACAAAGATCTCTTTGTATGTTAATCACGCTAGTAAATTTACGCTAGTAAATACTGACAATATTTCCTTTTCTTCTCAAATATTATTCTCATAAAATGGTTAACGTTTAAATGAAAAATAAAGATTAAAATTTCTATTACTTATTTCTCCAGTCATATTTCCTTTCTTCATAGATTGCGTAAGATTGTTAACAAGGAATGATTTTTACTATACAATTAATTACATAACGTTCTGTTTGTTTTGCTTAAATTCTCAATAAAGAGGCATGAGGGGAAGTGTGATTCCACGGCGGTCATCGAAACCGCTACTGTTATCGGCTGTTGTTGATAACGCGGCCGATGTAATGTACTGCATACTCAGCTAGAATTTTAAATGCTTGCTGGGTGTGCAGTAGTCGTTCACCTGGTCGGTTCAATAACCCTTTTCCTAACAAAAAACTGTTCATCGAAAAAGCGGACCCCGTTTCTGTGCTCATGAGTGCAGATAAGCATAAAATATTCCTTATGGAGTAAGAAATTAAAACGACAGTGCTCGATGAACAAAAAGTTTCAATGAACCCTTCACTTTAATGTCCATTTGATTGGAAATAACGTTTATCGGACATAGAAACCAGAATTACATATCTTCAGCGGCAGACGAATAATTTCATTTCACATTCAAATTTTTTAATTCTGAATTTCAATATTGAATTTTTATTTGAATTTAAATTAAGATTGAACTTTTCAACATTAAATCTAACTTTTATAAATTCTTGTTCTTTATTTCGAAATTTTAAATTTAAATTTCTGAATCTAAATCTTTTAATTTCGAATTGTCAGAATTTGTCACTTATATTCTAAGGTTTTTAATTTTTATTTTGGAACGAATATTACCGAGAAGTTGACCGAGCAACGTAAATTATTGCCCGTTTGATCGATACCAATGTCGCGTACAAGATACAGTCACCATAGAAACGAAACATTTATGGTCAATGTCACAGCAGAAATTGCAGCGTATTTTCACTGTGTTCTGTGAAGATTACGTTTTGCTGTTCGGGAGCATTATGACACGTTTACGAATCGATTGAGCCGCTCATAATCCAAAAATGATCGAAACGCCGTGCATATGCAAAGAAAAAAAGGAGGATGCGGAAGGAGAGGAAATTTCTTTCGGTCCTCGAACCGATGACATTTATCGAACCTGTAATCTTCCAACACGATTTATGTACCCACGTAAGTCTGTATAATTTATTAACGTGACGTTTTTCATATTTAACAAGTGACATGGCCTTAATTGTACGACCAGATCGGTTCTCCATGCATCAATCGATATTTTCAATCTTATTTTATTCTTTTACGAAAATGTTTCTCTCAAACGTTTTATGAAGTTCGTTGAATTGGTTCGGAGATTGATTTCGCGTGTCGTGAAAACATCTCATTTCGCGGTAGACTACACGACAAGAAGTTCTTCGTACTAAAACGATAACGCTCTGCTATTAATAAGTCAGTGTTGACGATCGGTACGTTCGTCGAAGCTTATCGGTAATACAGACATTTTTGCACATGTCACAGAAACCTTTCACAAGATAGGTTTTGCTTAAAATATACGCGATTCCGTCACTTCATGTATTTTCCGTTTAAGAGATTAACTTCGCTTCGTGATAAAAGAAAAAAGATGATTTGAAACGTGTCGAAATACATATATCTACGCTCAAGTTCACTTGTGAACGTTCATGTTTCTCAGATACGTTTCTTTTGCCATAAGAGTGAAGCGTGTATCTGACGCTCTCGGATATTAAAAACGTCGCTTTAACATTTTCATTTGGAAATCACCTGTTTAAAATAAGAACACGTTCGTCTCTGGTTCGAATATTCATTTCGCGAAACATCGGCGTAACACTGTGAACGCTAGATTCAAAATTCTATAGCGTCGTGTTTCTCGGTGTCTCGAACAATGTGAAACGACTCTACAGGAAAATAACTTGCCCGACGCGAAACCTCGAATCACGAGATTGCGGGAGACGGTGAATAAATGTGTCCTTTGAAATCTCAGCCATGCTTCCAGAACAGTGACAAAGAACAGTTTTCATATACGCGAAACGAACACATAACATTTCATCGATAAAAATACAGGCAAGGTTCCCGCGAAGGGTCCTTATCTCTCTAAAACTCCGTGGAAATTATGAATTTGAATATCAGCTACGAAGAAACAGCTACTTTGAATCGATGTGCAAACGTTGATTTCAATAAAATTGAATTTCAAGATGAAACGTTGCTATGTAACCGTATCATCCGCGGACACAGAGCCACTGTTAAAGTGGGCAACAGCGGGGCGTGTGTTTAAAATGAATAAAACATCCAATTTCCGCGGAACTGAACTTCATCGTCGAGTTATACTGTACACGGTATGGCTGATATATTTGTCCAATCGTATCTGACCAACGGTAACCGTCGGGTTGTTCCCTTGGCTGCACATCGAAACTCTGCTCTTCCACGCATTCAGTGCGTATCCAGCATCTGAGCACACCATGTGCTTCCTCTTGCTCGTTTATCTCCTCTTATCAGTCACCACTCAAGACGTTCGCGCGGAGGAAATCGACTGCCAAGTTTATAACCATCTTTACGTTTGTCTGGCTAACGGCGTGTTGTACAGTGTCGCGTTCGAGGATGTCAACGCGGTGCAGACGATCGAGGACATAGAGCTACACCTGGAGGGTCTTGGGATCATCGACATAGCCAAGGACGCTTTTCTCGAAGTCAGCAACTCATCCGCCTTGTATATTCGTGACAACCAGTTGTCTACAATTTTTAGACACTATTTCGCTGGTTTGGACCAACTGACGTATTTGGATCTGAAGAATAACAGTATAACCGAGATAGAAGACGGTGCCTTTGCCAAATTGTACAGTCTAGAAACGTTGCTGCTAGATAACAATAATATTACTGCGTTTCGACCTGGAATGTGGAAGGGTCTCACCGATCTTCGTGAATTGTACGCCACAAATAACAACATTGCCTTGAAGAGAAACATATTCAGAGGACTTCGACACCTGGAAACCTTAGCGTTGGATTGTAACGGGATCACAGAGATACCTATTGGAGCGTTTAATGGACTGCCTCACATCGATCTCCTCTATCTGTCGAGAAACAAAATTTCGTCCCTGCAACCCGAGGTTTTTCGTGGTCTTGGTGAAATCAATGAACTAGACCTGGGACGGAATCGATTGAAAAACGTGTCTGGAGGAATTTTCCGACATCTGAAAAATTTAAATTCTTTGTGGCTCAACGGGAATCAAATTGTCATGCTGAAGGGGGACGCTTTCGATGGATTGGATAATTTGTTGCTTCTGTTCTTGAACAGCAACGAACTGCGTTTTGTGGACATGTCCGTTTTCGTCAAGATGAAGAACGTTACCACCGACCCAGGCTTCAAGATAGCCGGGACGACTGTTGATAATGTTTCCAAAGTGCAAGGACGATTTCGGTGCAGCAACGTCGAGTATCAGCTGCCCTACGAGTGCACAGAGATCGAGTCTCAAGTTCATTAAAATACGGTTTACAGAGTGAACAGTGTTGCTTCGATATAGAAACGCGAATCTGTATCCGAAATGTCGTTTGACAAATTTTTAGTTATATAGGATATGCTTGTTAATGATGATTTATGTAAAGTATTGGAAAATATAGTAATACAACGAAACAGAGACGTTACACTGCATTTATCTATTTAGGGGTAAAGTGCAAGTTTATCCGATAAAAATCGTTTTTCCAGGAGTGTTCAAAGGATACCGACAGGACGAGAGTCCGCCTCCGCATCCTTGTTACAGGAGCTCGTCGATGGATTACGGATGGTACGCACCGACGATTCACACCGTGCCCACCTCTTATTATCCACGAAATACTTGTTTCAGCGACAACCAGGCCCGTGGTGGCATGTACCGTAATTGCTCGCTCAATACGGAACTGGATAAAAGCATGGTTTAATTTTTTTGCACATCCTCTTTAACCATAATTTTTTTCAATTTATTTAGATCACACTATCTTTTGTAAAGTAAATCGTAGTTTCGTATCGATGGTGTACTATATAATGTATCCAATAAATTTAAAAAATATGAAGCTTGTGCATTGAAAGGCGCTAAAAATTAAATCGTATTTGATATTTAAGAAAGTATAATTTGATACTTCAAGTCTTTATATCTAGAAATTATTTTGATAATTTTTATATTTAAAAATGCTTCAAAATTAACTGGTGATGAGGTTGTGAGATTGACGACAGTCAGAAGTATAATATTTTATTTTGTTTTTATTGTTACAGTTTAGCTTGACGTATCGCAGTAATCGTATTTCAACGAGAACCTAGTCGAGCTACGCAGAATTACACGGTGTCCCGAAATCTAGCACAGAATCGAAAGTCGTTCTTCTTTTCATACGATCGCGACTACTGGGATTTATCGTTCACGTACTTGTTTTCACTAACGTTTGTCTTCGTTACAGCTTCATTTAGGATTTAGTAATCAGGGCCTGAAAGTTACTCTGTGTTACTCGACCTCGGAAGTAATTACGACATTTTATAATTTTTAAATGCATGTCATTCATCCATTACGCTGCTTGGTATGACCATCATAGAAGTAATTATAACTTCAACATATATATATATATATATAAGAGTTTTTAATACTTCAATGTCTTAACAACCATATGACGACTTCGAAAATGTTTTTGACAACGTTTCACAGTCCAATATGGCAATATTTTTCATTTTCTGTTTGTATGCAATGGATGAATACACGATTCTAGTTGAAAAAACTCTGTAACGTATGTCCATATTCGTTTGTTAACAGGCCACGTCGATCGTCTTACGGAGACACCATAAAGATATTCCATGTTTGATAGTACGACATGAGACCAGTATAGTCAGAAATAATCACAATAATCAGAAACACGCGACAGTTTATTCTTCCTCACGTGGCCCCTTTAATTCGTTCTTATTCAGTTATATGTAACTTTGCTTCTCGACAAATTCCTCTATTCGGTGCTTCATTCGTTGAAAAATTTTTCACGATTGCGCCATGTATCAAAATCCTTTCAGCGGTTTCGTGTGAAGAAACGCGCAAAAAAGAACGACGCAGAATCGGTATAAAATCTTTCCAGATCAATCGAATCAGTCGTTGATAAGAGTCGTGGGGCACGTTAAAGCGTCGATTGAAATTTTACACGAAGTTAGCACAAAACATCGGCCCATCGGTATCGCAAACGAAGTTCGCAAAATACACTGAATTTAATACGACATTCATCTTTCGTGCTCCGTTTGGTATGCGTTGGCCATTCGTGTCGTTGTCATAGACATTTTTTTCGTTTTATCGCGACAAACGTGATGTCGCGATTACGAAGACACTTGACCCCTAATGAAAATTTGATTAAGGCCATAAAATGATCACCGAGCGTCGAGTGTCGTTTGCCATCACGAGGAAGAATCTTGATGTTCCATGAAACGGCGTGCTCGTTACCTATCGACCACCCCAGGTTATCATGAGATCCCTCGGTGAAAAGGGCCGTTGCACTTCGATTACTCATGGATAGTGAATAGAAAACGGTCGAAAACGTTTTCGTGGTATCTCAAGAAGCTAGAGGAGCGATCTTGTTAGGCTTTCGTCCGTAAATACCTTTCAACGTTGAACCAATGGGAAGGGATCGGTAACGAGCGCTCGACGTGTGCCCCAAGACCGATACCTCTTTACATATGTCCTCGAGTATCTATACACAAACCTATACATTGTACTACTTGTTATTTTCCCGTATTTTTTCAATGTGCTGCACTTACGTGGTACGCTTACTTGGATTAGAACTACCCCCATTTACTTTGATGATGAATCCTTAACAGCTAAAACGATGACAGATAGAACTCGCATTTTACTCGCATTTTTAATTTTTAAACATTCCTTCTTTCCTTCTTCTCTTATACTTGGCGGTTAGATAAAGGTAATAAATGGTCGTATGATCGGAGAACTCGTAATAATCGTGTTCAATTCGAGCGATCATCTCGGCGAGACGCCGCGTCGTGATCGCTGTCCACTCGACCGCGATGATTCGTTGTCCTCTTGATATCTTATAATCACACGCTTAAAACACCCGTCATCAATATTAAGCAGTCTTGATTATGAGCACGGGAGAAAAATAAACGAGCAAACGCGATCGACGACGAGGCGACCGCGAACAGTACGCGCGATCCAACGATCGAGATCGATCGTTCAGTAAAGCGACGATTCTTTAGTGAAATAATCAACGAATGAATTGCAAAGATCTCAATAGTTGAATCGCGCGCTGTTTCAGAGGAATGTTCCAAATGACTTCGCGACGCATCTACGATACGCGCGCCACGAAAGAGAACATCGAGATTAATAGGTACTAACTTGCTACTCTCTCACATTTGTCTCGTTCGAGAAGGGTGAACGCTCGTGGCGCGTTACTCTACTCGTAATACCTTATATTGTCGTACAATTGATATCGAATATCGGCATAACAAAGGTACGTCCTGTGCTACGGTGACTCTAGTCGAAGATTCGGTATAAATTAATCGACGATAAGAGACACCGGTCCATTTCCCGAGCGAAATGTAGCGCTAGTCGCACGAGAACGTTCCATTTTCATTCTTTTTCTTCTTTTTTTCTTCCGTAACTGTATTCGCTTTTCTTTTTGGGTTACAATAGCATTCCGATCGATTTACAATTAATTAGACCTGAAGCACCCTTACACTTTACAACGTCGTTTAATACGTTCCTAGAATAATAGACATAGAATGTTATGTTGTTTATGTTATAATGTTATGTGTATATATAATATGTCGTCTTTATATATTCATGGGTTGAGAATACGAGTGTTAAGTAATTATAATACATGTGATTTTTTTTTATACGTGAGGAAATAGTCATGGACACCTCACCGCTCTTCTGAGAAGCGGCGGAGTAGTGTCGGACTTACCGACTAAAACTCCACGGTGGCCCACCTGACGCTCAACAGGGGTGCCCCGGGATCTCCTTATATTCTTGCAACGTTTTTTTCTTTTTTTATATGTGAGGAAATAGTCATGGACACCTCGCCGCTCTTTTGAGAAGTAGTGGGGTAGTGTCGGACTTACCGACTAAAACCACACCGTGACCTACCTAATGTTTAATAGGAGTGCCCCGGGAATAATACATGTGACTAGCACTCATTGAAATCAAGGAGGTAACATACGGTTACATATAGAGCCTACCGTATTCTTAACTAGCCTACGATGATAATCTCACCTTAACGATTGTTATTGTTAACGCTATTATTATTACCTTAAGTTTCGTTACACATAGACATTGATTAATCATAATTAGAAGGACGAACGTTCGAGTTGATCGAGGCGAAATCCGGAAATATTGTCCAGCCGGTCCTCCTATGAGAAGGTTGCTTGATAATATTCACCCCTTCCACATATTCGTTGTAATTAGTCTCGTATAGTGTTTTGGTGTTTCGTTTCACGAGCCGAGAAGTATCGATAAGGAACAAAGAAAGTGGAAGAAAATTATTGGTGTTCGTGAACGCATATTTCAAGTCGAGTAAGGAAAAGAAACGATTCGATCGTGGTGTAACTTTCTGTTCGATTCGCGACCGAAGGAATACATTAATATAGGCGTAAGTGAACCTATATGGACACGAATATTGCGACATGATTTGAACTCGAAGTCACTAAAAAGAAAATTGCTAAAAGAAGGGAAAGCAACGAGGCACTAAATTGACAGCGAACGCCATGAGCTAAGATCGCTAATTCGACTGGCGCACAAGAGGATTTGGCCCCGATTTTTTGCGTCGAACGCTCGATATTTTTCGATACTTGGCGAGATGATTAGAATTGTCACTTGCCGTATTCTACAGTGTAACTCTAGGCTATTCGATCGAATGCATTTCGAAGCTTCGCCACATGATCTTACGATGATTTAAGCACCATGAAAAAAGCTACGAAACAACGATAGTAACACAAAATTGTACTACCGCTGCGTTATCATCGAGCCTGGTCTATCTTCTCGTTCTCTTTTTTTTTTTTTTTCATTTTTAATTATTTTTCTGTTGTAGCTTACCTTATACGATGTCGTTATCCAAGACATCTTAATTAGTTCCACGACCTTGAAAGTATTTTTAAGAATGGTAAATCTTAACCAACAACGGTATTACAGTGACGCAAGGATCCTAAGTAAGATTAGCCTAGTAGTAATATTATTACTTCCGGCAAGAAGGAAACAGAGATTGAATAACGAAAATTCGGCGCGAAAAAACACTGTGCTTTTTTTTAAAACTAGACTCGAATTTACGAAGCGATGCGAGTCTTCGTATGTAATAAAGAATCTATTAGCCTGCCAAATTACACTGACACGTGGCTGCGACGAAATGAAACGCAGTGTGGACACATAAACATGCTTAAAACTAATGGAAAGATGTTGTAACAGTGTTGCTCACTACATCACACGGGAACTAGAACAAATTACAATGTCGCCGATCAAAGACTTTTATAAGATCAAGCAGCGTGAAATGCCTAACAATGTGATTTCTGTGTTCTGTTTGCTGTTCTGTTTGATTTGATCATCTATTCGATTTTAACGAATAACTAATTATTTTCAAATTATATCTATAAATTTAAAAGTCTAAACGACTAAAACTAAATTAAACATTAACTCGTTTCAAGAAAATATTGTCAATGTCAACGAAATGATTGATATGCTTGTAAGAATTGACGTTAAATCGACAAATATGCGATTAACACATCTGTACAAAACACTGCAATGTTGCATAAAGAAGTTCTCTCGAATAGTTACAAATGTAGATGATCGTTTTGCGGATCCGATTCTGCAAGTTCTATCTTTAAATGGATAATCGCTGTGATTTTTCCGAAGAAGCGTGCTTGCTAAGTGACTAGTCATCGTAGGTATCGAAGTCAATGCCGTTAATTCGTCTAGGCTGCAACAACACCTGAACCCAATTGCCTCTTCTATCTCATCTTTTTCTATCCTACCTTGTGCTTAGACTTGCACCCCTGAGATATTCGTTATCTTTAACCGCGTCTACGTATCAGTATAGATTCTGTATCGGATCGAATGCATCCATCTTAACGAATCTATCAAGCTTTCGCGTTTCGCTTCTCCTCGTGCGTCGTGGCGTCAGCTCTGAAAGCCAGTCTCAGCAGCAGCTTTCGTTCTTCGAGGATATTTTTTGTACTTTAGCGGGCAACTACAACTTTTTCAGCTGCGAAGATTGTCCAAGATTTTTTGTTTGTTACATGTTTTTATTTAGTTATCCTTTAAAGTACTATTTTTTCCAATGTCGGTAGGTCCGATAATCTATTTCTCGCGATATCTATTGCAAGTCTGATTTTACTTAGATCGTACGTACGAGCGAGTTTTTGAACTAAGTCGCGAAATTAGACAGTCTTTTATAACGTTAATTCCAGAAGCTTCTGCTCTATTCTCTCGCTGTTCTATTCACTCTAAACACTCTTTAAGACTATTTTCTTTCTCTACGTGTCATTGCCTATCGTAATGATGAATAATTTTTAAATAAGAATTAAGCGTGGAAGAACGTGAATCTAAATGCACTAAATCGCGAACGGTGAGGAACGAAAAAGAATAAAGTCATAGTATCGAGCTACCGCGAATATCGACGAACGATAATAGGCTCGTTTGTTCGATCGATTGACGTTTCGAGTGATACCAACGTCTTCGTTCGCTGTTGATCATACTTTGGACGGTGTATCTGCACTTATCCACGGTATTGAGGTGCCTGATGAATCAATAAGCTGCTCGTTAAAGATGATCATGCGAAAAGGTAAAACGATGCACGCGTTTAGTGTATAAAAAGTACAAACAACAGAGAGATTCTCATGGTTAAGTGCATAGTAAAAAGTGCACGCTGACACGCGCTTCGGCTACTTTGAATGGGTAAGAAACGTGACAAGAAGGGCACTTAAGTATTCAAGGCACTTCAAAAACCAAATCATTGGACGTCTATTACTTGGAAATTAACTTGTAACCGTTTGTAACCCTTTGTGACACTATGTAACCATTTGTAACACTATGTAACCGTTTGTAACACTATGTAACCGTTTGTAATCGTTTAAATTTGTGTACCATGTATCGTCTAACAAATGACTAATGTATTAATTTACAACTATATACACACACAGGAATATCGATCAATTAGTCATGCAATAGAGCATTGATCAAGTTCACGTCTTTGCGTTCATTTACTTGATATTCCTAAATTCGATAAAGCAATGTGTTGATAATAGGAGACAATAAATCAGAACGAGAGGAGGCAATACATTCCTTTTACGATCCTATGCGTTCCTCTACTATATTCTTGCAACTTTTTTTTTATACGTGAGGGAATAGTCATAGACACCCCGCCGCTCTTCCGTGCAGCGGTGGGGCAGTGTCAGATTTATCGACAAAAACGCCAGGAGTGCCCCGGGGCAATATTTGAAATGCTATGTAACAGAACAAACTACACTTTTTTCTTCATATGTGAGGAAATCGTCATGGACACCTCGCCACTCTTCTGGGAAGCGGCGGGGTAGTGTCGGACTTACCGACTAAAACTCCACGGTGGCCTGCCTGACGCTCACCAGCGCTGCCCTGTGACCTCCTTATACCTCTTGCAACATCTTTTTTTTTTATACGTGAGGAAATAGTCATAGATACCCCGCCGCTCTTCCGTGGAACGGTGGGGCAGTGTGAGATTTATCGACAAAAACGTCAGGGGTGCCCTGGGACTATATTCGAAACGCTATAAAACGGAACAAACCACACTTTTTTTTCTTATACATGAGGAAATCGTCATGGACACCTCGCCGCTCTTTTGGGAAGCGGCGTGGTAGTGTCGGACTTACCGACTAAAACTCCACGGTGGCCCGCCTGACGCTCA
This sequence comes from Bombus pyrosoma, assembly GCF_014825855.1. Lineage (NCBI taxonomy): Eukaryota > Metazoa > Arthropoda > Insecta > Hymenoptera > Apidae > Bombus > Bombus pyrosoma. The sequence goes on from NC_057781.1 coordinate 2,082,886, forward strand.
ACAGCGCTGCCCTGGGACCTCCTTATATTCTTGCAACATCTTTTTTTTTTATACGTGAGGAAATAGTCATAGATACCCCGCCGCTCTTCCGTGGAACGGTGGGGCAGTGTAAGATTTATCGACAAAAACGCCAGTGGTGCCCCGGGACTATATTCGAAACACTATGTAGTGGAACAAACTACACTTTTCTTTTTTTATACGTGAGAAAATCGTCATGGACACCTCGCCGCTCTTCTGGGAAACGGCGGGGTAGTGTCGGACTTACCGACTAAAACTCCACGATGGACCGCCTGACGCTCAACAGGGGTGCCCTGGGATCTCCTTATATTCTTGCAACTAACGTAGGTTTAAGTAAAATTAATTTTCCTAAGTCCCTCTTTGACAAAAGTCGCATAATCGAAATGTGAAATTAAATTAGAACAGAATATTAAACGGACGAACTTATTATAGTTCTTTTCAAAGCTGACACCACGAGGTCTATCTTTCGTCGTAATGCGTTTATCAGCTCTTATGCTAAGGTAAATTGAGATCATTTGGACAATTGTAGTAAAAATAAAGGACGCATATTCTGAAGTTAAAGACATCAACACAGGGGTACCGCAAGGAAGCGTCTTAGAACCAATAGTATACACATTATACACGGCCAACGTACCAATAACTACCAACAGCAAAATACTGATATTCGCGGACGACACGGCTGTACTAGTCAGGCACACTAATCCAGAAACAGCAGTCACGTTACTACAAGAGCATATCAGAAAAATAGAAAAATGGATACAATATAAACAAATAAAAGCAAACCCCAGTAAATGCAACCATATTACATTTACACTAAGAAAACGGAAACCACCAAATATCCAATTGAATGACACGCACATAACGCGAACAAGGCAAGTTAAATACCTAGGACTCCACTTAGACACACAACTTACATGGAAGCAACATACTACCTAATTAGTCGAAACTCTAAGCTCAGCATGGAAAATAAACTAAAAATTTACAAAACGATAATGAAACCAATTTGGTCGTACGGAATACCACTATGGGGAATAGCAGCAATGAGCCACATAAATAAACTAGAGTCGCTAGAATCGAAGATACTCAGAACAATAATCAACGCCTCATGGTATGTCAGAAACGAGGATATACGCAAAGACTTAAAAATACCAACGGTCAAAGAAGAAATCGGCAGGTACGCAAAAAAATACAAGGAAAGAACGACAACACATCCAAACCAGTTAGCTGCTGAAACGAGCAAAACTTTCATAAAAAGAAGACTAAAGAGAAAACACTCCACTGACCTCACGAAAGAAATAAAATAGACAAACTTGAAGATGGTATCCCGCTGGGGATAGCCATCCACATGTTATTTAGCAATAAAGCTAGAAAAATTTACCGAATGTCCAGCTGGACAAATTGTAAAGTACAAATTAAATAATAAAAAAAAAAAGAAAAATTTGGACAAAGACGTTTCGTTCTCTGTTCTCGCTTTCGTCGGTTGGTTTTTACTTCGCAAATCCAGATCCTTCTCCAGCGGGTACTGAATCAAAGGAGCTTCAATAGAATCAAGTTAACTCAGGCAAGCAAACACGATTATATTTGCAGATCATCAAAAGGTTGCTTGGTGTGCTTTGAATTTTTTGCACGATCGCAAAGAATCGCGATTTACTGAATGCCCATGTTTTTTTTAATCATTCTCGCGGCAACTAGCGGCCGCTTCCCTTTCGCTTCCCGTTCCTAGTTCACGAACCCGTTTATTACATTTTGATTTCATCGGTAATTGTTCTTAAAGCCTACGGAGCAACGAACATCTCTTTTTTCATGAATTTTCAGCAAGCGTGCCAAGTCGCCTTGCGCAAGCTCCTTTTTTCCTTTACAAATGACCTACAAATGCGTGAAAATTTAGGAAAAAGAAACAGTTCGTTATCGGAATGCAGGACAGTTTTCAACATCGAGATGCTCAATACTATTCGAGACAATGAATTTTGAATAATCCAAATCGAAAGGTCGCCGGCCGAGGAATTACACTTTTTGCAGGCCGAAACGTATCATTGTTCAAGAACCGGCGACTCTGCAGAAGAATTTTTTTCATTTCTCCCTCACCATAAGTCCCGTTTATTAGACCAAACGTTTGCGTTGTTCACATGCACGATGTCAAAGTACTGCCCGTGTCTCGAAATCCTAATGACTATTTGTGCGCTTAAGATACAGACTGGTCGATCTTGTTCTTCCATTGGCCCGGCATTGAGTGCCGGGCGATCGATCCGAAGTCTTCTCTAGCCAAATGTTCAGTATAATGCCCGAATCTCCTCTTTTTTTGTTTTCCTCAATCATTTTGAATGACGTCGGCTTACAAATACTTTTTAATAATTTTACAAATATGTATTTTACTGCAGGACTTCCATCAGCCATTTAAATTTATAACTCATCTTCCATTTTTTCCTCTCTCCAGCTTTCTCGTTCTTTTCATTCCGCATCATTCCCGTTCCCTCGCCTTTAGACAATGCTATAATCGAAAGTTAAGCCTAAAAAGTGGACGCCTGAAGTAAAGTCGGATGAGGAGATGACAGGGGCCTATGGTACTGTTGCCTGTTGGAATCGAAAAACCAAGTGGCGGCGTTCCCCGTAAACGAGACGAGTATGCAGAACGGATACGTCGATGGTAACGAAACATAACTGGACATTTGGAAAAGTATTCATTCTTTTACTATTATAACCTGAGAGAATTTTCCCTAGCCACTATGTAAATGCTGAATACATCGAATACATAGAATCTACATTACGATTTTTTTATTTTTTTACTTTTTAATATACATAAACGACCACGACTCTTTTTTTAAATCCCCCATTAATTTTTACTTACCCTCCCCTTATCGAAAATACGTAGTTAATATTTGAATAGCAACCGATGCGTTGAATACGCGATATCGATTAATAATCAAGTACAGAGTAATAGCAACGCGATTAGTAAGAATTCTAGAAGAATAAATTTCCAACGATATTCTCTTTCGCTCAACGTAATCGAATAGCAAGAAACGGATGAACTATTAAACTGATAAAAAACGAAAAGTTAAGTTATGTTTATGTTTATACACATCGCCGTGGACCGTTAGCAAAATTTACATTGTTATATGACGTCCAATGTGGGACGCGAGCGTCATTTAGATGAGCTTGATGATCTACAAATATATCGACTATATTATATATTCCTTTCCAGTACATTTTCATATTCGACAAATTAATTTAAATACATCTTCTAACTGTTTAACAAAAATCCTATAAGTGCAAAATTATTCCTGTACATCACTGATAATGAAGAAGCTATATAAAAAAATACGATCTTTCGTTAAAAATATTAACTAATTCATTTACATTTTAAATATTTTTTTTCACTAACTTAAATTTGATGATAATCCTAAAATGATCTCCTTTGCTCCAGTACACTTTCGTTCGAAAAATTTACATGTCTCCAAAGATTCCTGCAAACGTTTTCCGAAGGTTCTTCATGGTGTCTTCGGTGTCTTCGCTCTGGGATTGGCTGCCTTGTCTGTGGAAAGGTACTCTCGATGTTGGAACATCTTCTTGGCGTCGACCAACCGATGGAGCGCTGCTCACTGTACTCGATTGCGATGCTGCAGATAAATAAATAAATATTTCGATATTTTAGTTATCCCTGATTTAATCATATTTCAATAATTGTAAACCGAATCCATAGTTCTTACGAACCTTGAGAATCGCGTCGTTGCAGTTGATGGTGGCTGTCAGAACTAGTTACGTCACCTGCCATTGCTGTCGTGGAGCCCATGGAACCTAAGCTTCCTATGCTAGCCATAGACCCCATGCTTCCATGCGATCCTAGCGGAGCTGTTGGTGGCACAGTGCGATCTTCTACAGGACTCGTTGCCTGACTGGAGCCAGACATCGATCCTCTGGATGTCGTTTTCGTCAACACGCTTGGAGGTCGACAACATGTCTAGATATTGGAAAAAGTAATGTATCATGCGATAAAAATTTGTCGACTTATTAACTTTTATGATATATAGTGGCTAAAAGTGGTACCGGCACATTATTGTATTTATTATAATTAAACTATGGATTTTTATGTAAATTAATATTTTTAAAAATACGATTAAGAAAATAGAATCTCTATAGAAAATTGTTTTACCAATTATTGCAGAAAGTACTCTATTTTAGATATTTTGTATATTTTTTTCATACTATGTGCATTTTGTGCAATTTTGCACTTTAAAATGTTCTATAAATATATACAAACCCGCAGTCTGATTATAACATTTACATACTAATTAATTTAGTCTAAGTATATTAAATTTCATGTCACTTTTTACCTGCATTTTCGCAGTGACGAGGTCTGCAATGTGACGACGGTCTTCCTCTTGTGAGTCTCCCATTAACGACAGCGCGCTATCATTCACCTCGATTATGTATTCTCGACCATCCTTCCCGACCAACAGCTCGATCGCACAGATATCCAATTCACCGAACAATTGGGCCACGTGATCAATCCAGGTGCGATGTTTTTCGCTCACGGCTAATTGCTCTAACATCGCCGAACCGGTGTTAGACTTCCAGTTTCCGCTTATGCTCTTCCGCCTGAGAGGAATGTCGACGATCGTGGTTGTTAATTAAATACGTTGCTATTCTTGTCGCAATTGTCTAGTTGGTTAACCCTCGACTGATAGAAGGCGGATGGATTAAAGTTTCGATCGTTCAAAAAGATATATTTAGGTATAGGTGTAACATGACAACTTCTTGATCCTGCTTCGAGAATCGAATGACAATGTGCAGGATCCTGTATTGTTCTGTGAGTCATACAATGCGTATTACCATAAATATGCTTACATATTCAGTCACGTAAAATGTGAAAAAATAGATGGATTTGAAACGATCCCGGCGCTGGTCGTTACATAACTTACGTTTCACCTTACCAGCCGAGAGTTAAGCTACGCGTTCTAATTTCCATTTTTGTACAGTGGGGAAACCGTAGTACCCATTGACAAGCTACTCGGTAACATTTGCAACGACAGATCACGGGATCGATCTAGCAGACATTTCCCGGCACTCACATGAACGCCTTGTAGTTATTGCCTATTTTCTGCACGTGAACGTCGTATTTGGTGTCGACGTACGGCTCCGACGTGCAATAAGTGTTCGCCAAAGCAGCCAAAGAGGCGAGATCTAGAAACTCTTGATTCGTCTCGGCACGGGCTTTTCCCACTCCACCGTGGGCGTGTCCGAGTTTCACCACAACCGGATAACGAGATGCACTCACCTGCAAAGACGATCAACGTTCAAAAAGAGAAAGAATTAATGGGTACACGGTGTTCGATCGCGAATCGATTGGCTTCGACTGCGTCAACAAACGACTTGTCGCATAACGACAACTCTTCAAACGTTGAACTGCAAACATTCTGTAATTCTGAATATATTCGATGCTTCTCGGATACATTTTCAACGTGGTATCGAGATTTCTGCGTGGAGAATCGATTAACAATGCACGCGTATTCTGCATTCCGCTCTAATCGTCAGAAACCAGTCCGAAGGGACGCCTACAGCAATATCTCGGGCTAGTCTTCAATAATCGAATACATTAACCGACATCTATGGATGAAGATCAAAGTCAGCCGATATACAGGCGGTTGATTAAACAGTCTACGATATTCGCGTGGGCCGCAAGAGATTATTAAACGATGATGCTGCGTATTCGTTGCATCCGTCAGTCGATTCGTTCGGAACGATCTTCCAGGATCGTGAAACATATCCTCTCGAGATTTATTTTTCTTACGCGAACCGGAGCATGCTAAAAATATGCGTGATATGAGATGGGTATTTCATTCGATGTTGAAATAATTTCTTTGAAACGTAAGGCCGTCGAAAGTTTGCAAACCATACGTACCGGTTTCGTTCCTAGTAATTAAGATTCACTCGAAGCTTACGATCTCCAACCACAAATTTCACCCAACTCTATAGTAATCGAGTTAGGAAAAAAGGGTGAAGGCGACATAAAATGTGAACGCTCTCTCCTGGTTATCCCGTTAGCGCAGATAACCAAGGAATTCCTCGTTAAAAGAAACAAATCGGAGCCAGCCGAGCTTAAGTGGATAACTCCACTTAAATTGGACCTTAATCTCCTTCGTCCAGTTTTTCTCAGAACTTAGGACAACTTGAGGAATGTCAATCGATTCTTCGATATATATATATATCATTTCCCATGAAATTTTTCGTACGTTTAATAGACACAAAGTTTATTTCTTTTCAAATCTACCGCATTCTCTCTTTCAGAATTTAAAATTTCAGTTGATCGTTCAATATTTTCTACCTTTCTCAGAATTCTTCCTTGCAAATTTCATGATACAAAAAAATGAGTCGTTCTCAGGCCAAAGTTAAATAACTCGACGTTACAACTTTTTTGAAATAATTTTGAAATAACACCAAAGCATTTGATCGATGCTTATCTTATATAATTTCATCAATTTTCTCTACTTTCTGTTTCGTGGACGCATGAGAGGATTTGTGGAAACAAATGATTCAAATGTTAATCGATCGTTAATTCTTTATGAAATTAGTTTGTGAAATATTTAATAGTCACAAAGCGCATGGCAATTCAGGAAACTAAATGACGGAGCTGTTTAAAAGCGACGTGGAAAAAGGAAGTGGTTGTTGAACGAATCGTCTCATGGGCGCACGTCCGGCCACCGCAGGCTGGCTGCGCTGATTCTCCGATGGACAGTGCTCAAACCGTATCGTATCCACGTGTTTATGTCGGCACGTGGGTGTCGCAAAAGTGGCTTTCTGAGCACCGCTGGACGCGTGTCCGTTCCCCCGTGGCACGAACACCAACGACGGGGATCAACGGCGAGGGACACGGAGATAAATCATTTATCGTGCTCGAGGGGACTGTCGAGGACTCCGAGAGCAGACATACACAGGGGTGTCGCCTTCAATTTTGTTCGTCGTACTTGAACGCACTAAAAATAATGTGCCGTTCACGTCCGCGAAACCAACGTTTGTATCTGCTGCGAAATTTTCGGTGATAATCCATCCAAGGTTATTTGACGAGTCACACCCACTTTCGATAACGTTTGTCCGATTTTCTAATCGTTCTGCACCATCATCGACTTCTGCCCATATTTTAAATTTAGAAACGTAAAAAATTAAATTCCGCTTTCATTAAAACATCTTATCTAATATCTCATAATTTAATTACTGTATAATTTTATTTTAAACATTTCAATGTATCTTTAGAAATGCTGATTACTGAAAAATTAGAAACAGAGTTCTATGAATTTTGATCAATTATCATTTTGTTCAATAAAGAATGAATACGCACCCCGCGTTTTTTTTTTTTTAAATTATGTAACGAAAAAAGATCCTATTACTATAAACCAATCAAATCTGCATTCCTCCCGCTATCCAACATTCCAACCACGAAGCTTATATAATGTGTAAAAATGTATGTAGCTAATCTCGTCTAAAAAGCATCATCAGACTCAAAGAAGAAACCACAAGCTATCGAATTTATGTGAATTACCGTTTATCAAGCGAATAAACATTATGGACATATATTACCAGTCTCTGTTTACCGAGCAGGCTATGGTAGGGCTCTTTGAATGCTAATAGAACCGATCTGTTCTACGTTCGCGGGCGTTTCAAAGACAAAATATGTTTCTGGCCCTCCCCAGCTCGTGTTTCGTGAAGGGAACTATAAAAAAGGCCAGCGGACGTATTAAATGATAGTAATCGTGGATCAAACAGTGATGAGTGGAACCCCCGCGAGCGCGTTTTGGCGAACAAGGAAGGCACGTAGTGAAGCTTGAGGTCGCGTTGTGGGAAGAGGAGGGCGATTGGCCAAGAAAAATGTAAGTAGATCGACGAAATAAGAGAGAGAGAAAGAGAGGAAGACGAAGCATCGGTTAAACGGAGAGAGAAGACGAGAGAAAGAGAAAGAGAAAGAGGACTGTGGGTGGCCGGCAGGAGACGCAAAGCGAGCAAGGTATACCGACAAAGTGGGGGATGAGAGCGTTGGAAGGGGGAAAACTCCAATGGTAGGGGAAGTTGAGGATCGGGACAGGAGGAGAACGATAATGAAAATGCGTGACGAAGATATAGGTAAGAAGCCGCGGAAGATGAAGAAGGAAGGACAGAAGAGCGAGCAAGGACACGAGGAAAGTAGACGAGGAAGGTAACGAGAAAACAAGAGGGATAAACGAAAGAAATGAGGGGGAGGGGGGGGGAAAGGTATGAAAAAAGATGATCGAGTTCGAAAGAGAGAAAAAGAGGGTAACACGCTGGAACGAGCAAAGTTCTCCGAGAGGAAGAGAGAGCAGGAGAACACGGTATAGAGCGAGAGAGAATGGTAAAAGTCAGAAATGGGGACAGAGATGGAGGACAGGTATGATTGAACGGGAGTGAGGAGGATAGCAGGGTAGGAGAAAAAGAGAGAGAGAGGAGGAGTGGATCGGAAGGGAGACAGAAACAGCAGCGAGATCGACGTAAGAACGTAGGAAGGAACGAGAGGCTCCCGTGTCGTTCGCGCTTGCATTGCTTTTCGAAGCTCGCGCGCGAACGGTCCGCTCTTGTTGGACGTATACGTGTGCGCTGATCGATAAACACACGTGAAAATCCAGTCGGTCCTCATTTACGGTCGATGGTGTATCGGCTGATATAGTTGGCGAACTCGAGATCGTTTATTTATAACACGGTTGCGGGAAAGCTTCCACTCATCGTTAAGTACGATTCGTGTTTGTTCGATTATCAGTTCGATAGTAGTTTCCGCAAACGAAGGAGAAAAACGTGGTGCACGCGAATTGAATCACGCGGAACTCGCCGGCTCACGGAGAGGCAGTCGCTTCTGAAAGATCTACCGGCTACGTCGACCTGTCGACGGTCTCTGGTACAACTATTCGCAGTTTCGAAGAATGATTGCGCGTCTTTGAGGTCAAGGAGAATAACGGAGAGAAAGGTAGAGTGCAAGTAAACTTTACGAGGAAAGCCGAAGCGGAAGGATCTACGCGGGGTCACGAAGAAAGGTATCTGTGCACCGCATGTACGATTTTCACGTTGTACTTGAAAGCGGTTTCGTGTTCCTGTACTGATCGTGTCTTTAATGATATACCTTTGTATATACCTTTGTATATACCTCTGTATATACCTTTGTGTCTCTAACGTACTTTTCTCTACTCGCTTCTTATTTATCAATCGATATATTACTTTATCGACATATTTACGACTTTCTGTTATTTATCTATCATTCAGACAATTTACTGTTCCATATGATCCGTAGATAAATTTTATATCAATAAAACTTTCTAGCAGAGCGTTCGAAGATTAGTAGATACGAGAATAACATTCGCTACTAAACGTGGCTGCACTTTGACTCCATTTGGCCTCAAGTTATACATTTGTCGCTTAATCGTAGTAGCAATCAAAACGATGACATCATACTCGCTCGCGAGCCAAAATAAACTTCGCTAATCGTGCACCGAGGAAACGCAGAACCGCGTTCTCTGAGGCTCTCTTTTCTAATCAAAGTGTATTCAATCGAATAGACTGATGTGTTCTAGACAATCGAGTCTATGTTTTACACGTTTCTGGCAGCGAATTTACCGATGTTTAGATAGGAACATAGAAATTATGCGTTGTTTCAAGGCATTGTTGTTAAATATTGGGAATCTCGCAGCGCTAGTTATATAAATAAAACGATAAGTCTAAACCAGACAACATGAACACGGTACAAGATCGTTTATGCTAGCTCTAAGACTGTGTCATATGAACCTTATGCGAAGACAGACATTCCAGCCACGAATGTCATGGTTGAAACGCGAGAATCTACGCGAATCGTGAAAATAACAGAAACGTAGACTTTTACGATCGTTTCATTATGTTAATTCTATCCAGCAACATCTATTATGTTCCTGGTATTCGTGTACCCAGCGTTTTTCGAAAAAAGATCTGAATAACTGCCATTTCTTGCTACTACGCGCAAATAAAACCCTCGCATCTCGTTATATTCTGTCATCGTTATGTTCTTTAAACGACAGCTCACAATATGAATAATTCATGATACTAATTAGTCGAGGTTCGACCTATCGTGTCCGGTAATGTCTATGATCGCCTTCCTTTCCTCTTCATTTTGCCGATATCGATAATACCGAATACCTTTGTGATAATAGAAATGTATGAAGTTATTTACCCAGCGAATGAGAATTAATTAACTGTAAATTGAGACGTATTTAAAGATATTATTAAGAAGTTTACATTACTTGTTTGCTAAAATACATTATAGTTTCAATATCTCGCGATAAACAAAATAATACAAATTATTAGGGTAATACGTAGCGAAGAATAATTTCAAAAGTTCCTCAATTTATGCTAACGAAATTCTAATAATTTGGTGTCAATTACTGTCAACAAGGTGAAGGTTACGGAATTGAACTAAGGAAAGCGATACCAAGGTTTCGAATAATACATTTCAATTTGTTACATGCTAGTATTTCCAACATGTGTTTAAAAGGAATTTCATATTCATGGTTGTGTAGATATTTCTTGAGAACAAATTTTCTCGTAAATCCAATCCACCTTTTCATCGATTCGATATAGGGCGGAGAACAACCATTTGCTCGTTAGCTTGTCCTATTTATCATTTTCAGCGTGTGGAGCACACCTCATTAAGTATCATACATTAACGTTAGATAGGTACTAAACGTCCGACGACTTTATTAAATATCAAAATTTGACGATCTTACTTAACCGGTTGTTAAATGTGGATTATATCTTCCACGCTCGATCGGAAAGTCAAAGGAAGATCGCATATTGTAAAGCTCAAGAGAAGCTTCGTTCAATGTTCGATTGGCGAAACCGATATCCATGTAATCGAATTCGGTATGCTGTCAAGGAATCGATTTCGATAAAGCGGACGACAGAAAATATGAGGACATGAACTTCGAGTTGGCTATATCGTACCTTTCGTGCGAAGGAATGTACCTGCCAGCACGGCGCGGCACCGCGTTGTGGCGTTGAGTTAATGATTGAACCTTTCGCATGAACCGTTTGTATACGCTTCCAAACAAACATCATTGGAAACAAAGTTATTATAGTGACAATTAAATACGGCATTCTGTTCGAATGGAGTCTGAAGATATGCTTCACGTAACCGTAATCAAAGTTTCTCATTCTTATCTTTCTTATCCTCTTTATCAATTTGCTCATAGAACTTGTAAGGGAATTCTGAGAGCATTTCTCCATTCAGAAGGCGGTACCATGCAATTATATAAAGAATTTTATGTTATTTCATACTAAAGAAACTACTTAATTTAAACGAAAAAATTATGCAATTTACTATTCATCTACAAAATCTAAATATTTTCTGTACAAGAAAAAGACTCTTTAACTTGATAGCGATACCAGTTTATTTTCAAATTACAACTACAATTCTCTGAATCTACAATTAAAGCTTCGAGTTTTGAATTGAGGTGAAACGTTTCACACTGAAAGATTTCGTCACTTTGTTCTCAAAAATATTCCATCATAGAACAAAATACTCAATATTTTTTACGATATTGTCAATTAAAGTATCAATTGAAAATCTTCTACATGCACTTTCTCCGTGTCCAGGAACGATTTCGTGGAACAATCGAGAATGATCGTGGTTGCTGTTCATTAGACTAAAGCGATTTCCCTGAAGTACAAACAGGGTCGACTAGCCTGGGACGTGTTATAAATCCTTTCTGACCTCCCCACGTTGAGACGCGGTATTGTGATACGCCGATTAAGGGAGATTGGAAGAGGAAGATATAATCCCCCGATTCGACTCTCATAAGGGAACGTAATGCACGGGTCATATCGGCGTGTATGATATTACGTTTATTACGCGTTTCTCCGATACGCTATGAGAGAACCGAGTGGCGCCAACCAGCCGGTCTCCGCTTATGTATACCTAGCTATCTACGTACGTTTCTTCAGAAACGTGTATTAGGCCCGCGTATTCGCATGGTCACCCGTCCACTATGTCTACCTATGCTCTACACGCGTTTTATTTCCATTCGAAGAATAAGCGACGGCTCTCTGTAGACTTGGTAGATCTGGTATACCTCGTCCGCCAACAGATTAGAGCAGCGAATCGAATATTTATAGCAGCCCGTTTTCATGATCGCACGCGCGCCGTTCAACGATGTACAGAGGATAGGGGGACACAGTGCCTGTGTACAGTGTTGCGTTTCGATAACGCCACGGGAGTTCGCTATCCATTCTTCTTCTTCTTCTTCTTCTTCCTCTTCTTTCGGATTTTTTCTTCTTCTTTTCTATTCTTTCATGGCAACTGGAGATAGCGTAATCTGGGAATCTGGTCGATAAATCCTGAACTATTCCGAGATCAAACGCACCACAGACTCGAACGTACGTCTCAGAGTTATTGGCAATTTTCTTGTTATTTATGCCTATAGCGCTGCTTTATGTCCGTCCCGCGATCCTGATTACAGTGTGCACGAGAGGCGTTCTTTATCCGGCGCCTGTTACCGCGCGTTTGGTAATATTTATACTTATATTCTTACGTCGCACGAATTAACAACGTTTTACATCCGTTATTTTCGTAGTTCTGGTATTATTTCACGACCTCATTCGAACCGGTCCTGTGCACTTTCGACTACGCGAATGCGCGCAAGCTATGTTGGTGATTAACGACGTTCCTACATCCTTGGCTATTATCCAATAAATGTCTCTGGCGCCAATAATAAATTAATAATTTCCGTGGAATTCGCGATACCTGTCCTTCCCCGATATATATTTCTTTCTTTCTTCTCCTTTATCAAAACGTGACATTATTGAGTCGAAGGTCGGCCAAATTAATGGAATGCGACATTGTTTGTCACTGTTTTCGATCGCGTTCTCTCGATCAATTAAAATTGTCACTCTGTGTGAACATAGCTGCTCCCAATTGCACTGTTCCAAGACGCGAGATACGGTCTTGCTGTTTGCACTAACGAGCAACAACGTTCGACGGACTCGTGAAACTGCCGAGACCACAAACTTACTCTTCTTGTCCACCCGGAAACATCGCACGGTGCTATATTTCTCACGCAGTAATTACTTCGCTTGCGGTTCAAGAACCTTCGACAGACCAGCGGTCCTTAATACAGAGAATGCAGATTAATGGTAACATAGTTACTCCGCGAACTCGAATAATTTCTACAATTTAAACTACATTAAGCATTCGTGAGAAAAATTCATTTAATACATAATTTGCAGAACACTCGCATCTTATAACCGCATGTCAAGGTAATAGCCAGGATGAAAGTCATGGATATCTTAAAAAGGTGATTGTACAGTTTGGCCCACATTAAACATCTAACACCACATAACCATAAAAATACATTTAATATATAATTCCGAAAATACCGATATGAATCACAGACCACGAATCTTACTTGCTGCATCTCAAGGTAATGTCCAGGATGTACGCTATGGAATGGTTAAAAACATGTTATGGGGAGCAAGCAGCATCGCAATGGCCTTGCCTAAAAGTCGGTAGCTTACGAAACAGCACGTGGCTGCGGTATCGTCGGGGTGTGGTCTTTGCGGTTTCTCCCGTTACATCATCACAAATATATGGTCAGTCTAGTCATGCACTTTCTGCCCGCGGTTAGCATTCTTTTTTTACCTTTTCCTTTTCTCTTCTTCCTCTTAATCTTCTTCGTGAGTTTCTGCACGCGCTCAGGAGGATTCACCCGTAAACGCGTATAAGATTACGTGGCACACATAATTGAGTGCGCGAGCTTTAATTAACGCTCGCTATTATTCGTTGGCACGAAGAACCGATCGCATTACGCGCGGCTGAAGCATTAAGCCGCGGTAATGAAAGAGTACGACAACCCTTGCACGTGTTGCATTCATTTCAAAAGGTATATTCGTAAGTTTCAACCAACGAAACGTTCATTTCCTTAAGTCTTCGCAACAGAAATTGATTAAGATCCTAGCAGCTTGAATCACTGTGTTTCTACGTTTCTATAATAGTATCACGATGTTTCCCAGTCGCGTTTCTACTATCTTGGTATTCCAGAGTTGTGTGAAATTCTCGTACAGCGAATTCCGTATGAATATGAAATCAGGTACACGTTTCGCGGTTTCTTTGGCAAAAGGTATTCTTTAAACAAACTGTTTATTCGACATTCTTTAGTACTGAGTAATCAAATTACAAGTGGCTTCGTAGTATCGATAGAAACAATTCCTCGTACGACTTTGCATTCCCACCTCAGTGTCTGGTGAGCGCGATGTTTTGCGGTCGTGGTTCGCGGAAAGTACGGAATCGGTTGGCAGAAGGAATGAATTTTCAGCAGAAAGCGGACCGCTTTGAAGTGCAGGCGGATCGCTGCTGTTGAGTCAGTCCTTGGCATCGATCGCCATAAGTTAGCGATCGACAAGTTCGTGTACATACGCAGAAAGCCTTCGTACGTCGTGCACGATCAGTCAGCGGGCCTTTTTAAAAATTTCAGCCACGTATTACGACTATTACGAGTGATACTTAGAGGTAGTCAGCTCTCCCTTTCTCTCTCTTTCTCTCTCTGTTCTCTGACGTCTGTCGTGTTCTTTCGCGGGCCAGCTAACGCCACTACTACGAGCGGAGTGACTCAGCGGCCAGCAATCTCATTCATCGACGCGAAAGAGGAGTATTGCGGCGAACCGCGTGTATAGAACGCTTTTGCAACGACGCTTCGGGGAACGAGATGTTTTCTAGGATGGGAAAGCGTTTTAGTAATTAGAGCCATTCGTTAAACGCGACGTCCCGTCGTTGCTTCGTGTATTCAACTTATTTTTCACCTCCCTTATTCCCCCATCTCTCTCTATTTCTCTCTAATCTATTCGTTCTTGAGTTAGTTCACGACAGCTCCAACGACACACGCAGATTTACTATTCGTATATAACGCGAGCCACGTGAACTTTCAGTGATAAATTCGATTTTCTGAAATTCTAACCGAGCCCGATGCCTGGTAAATCCGTACGGAGAATTAATTACCCGTTATAGGCAAACATGTAACTCTCCCGAATACATTCTTCACATGTACCACGCAATATTTTGTAGCCAGTATCGGAGTCGCGCGGCTCCTTTCACGGGGCGAAGGAGGAGACGCGATTCGCGGCTCCCTTTTTGACAGATGTTCCGTGAAATCATGCCATGCAAATGGTGTACCCGCGTCAAAGGAAGTCTACATTTTTCTCCTCTACCCACGCTTCGAGCTGGCAATTCAAAGTGCACGCTTGATAATAATCGGCTGTGATTTCATCTGTTATTTTCATGAGTTGTCGTCAGTGGGCAGGCAATTCTTGAGGTCTAAAATATATTGGTTGCTTTGATACGCCTATGTACATTCACTTTTGTGGTATTGATATTGTTTAATAAGAAACAGTTTTACACAGAATCGCATAATCTTATTGCAATTAACTTTCAACGCATCATTCCTTAGAGTATCGGAGTTAAAAGTTTGAAAACTATAAAGATACAGTCGTCTAATCTATATAGAAACGTATGTATTTAATTCCAATAAGAAGAACATCGTGTCGTTCGTTCGATAAATAAAAGGATTAGAATGTTTCTCGTTGGCACGCAGATAAGTACATTGTTGTAATTGTTCGCGGTAGATTCGCACCAAAGATAGAGCTATTCGTCAGTCAGCGGCTCTATTTTTTCCCTGTCTGGTTAAAAATAGATACAGACAATCCGTGTCAGCGGTTTGTGACCCACGGGCTGTTTTGAAACACTTTTATTTCTTCGATGCGCGTGAAAATAGCTGCCCATTTATTTCTGTGTCGTTAGCTGCCCTATATTTTTGGTCCAGTAATTTACTAAATCCAAACACTCTGATAAATATATCGCGTACCCATCTACGCGCTATCGCCCGAGGTCGATCATTTTCTTCATTCTATATCGTGAGTGATTCGTTATTACTATGATTTTCAACGTTTTATCCGTAACAATCGAATTTGCATAATGATATAGTAAAAGTTTCACAAGATAGAAAGTGTCGCTAATAGCCTAATCTGTACCATTGTTTACAAGGTAAAAGCTCTCTATCAGCTACGTCCTATCAACCAGACCATTTCGAAAGAAACCTCGCGTTTTTAGAATCGAATCACGTCAAATTTCCCATTTGCGCTCTGACTACGAAATTATACTTCATTGTTCACCAACCGCAATTTACATACAAGGCAGAGCACAGTTATCGCTATTAAACCGTGCACGAAACATGCCCGCACGCAATTTCGTGGCAAAGCTAAGGCCAGATTTTTCTCGCAAATTGATCGTTGATTCTGTTTCCTCTCTGCTTCCCCAACCGGTTGTATGCAACTTGCGACGATTTCCTCTTGGCAATTTATAGCCAGACGTTTTCTTTGCCAATGATTATTTTCACAAATGCGAACACTTCCATGAACATGCTTCTTCTTTATTCTACAAACACGTGTTTTGTGGAAGCGATAAAATTCCGTTTACTATCAATAACGATAGCACCCAAGGCCTGGCTGTCTTATGCATCTGTCGTAGACCGTCCTAAATTTACTTGACAATCGTTCCGTCTTCTCGTTTCTCCTCCCGAAAGTCGTTCACGAAATTACATCTTAACGTAATCCTCCAGGATCGATGCTGAATCATATGTAGAGACTTCCAAAGCGTACGAGACGTGCATTATTCTACGCTTACGAATCTTCGAATTAATGCAGCTCGTGCGTGCATTACGGTGAATCGGCGCGATTACGTTTTTATTTCGACCGGTAAATGAAGACTGGCGGATTGTTATCGGGTCGCAATAGCGGCCGATTTAACGAGGCGCAAATTGTCGACCACCAGTATCGCGTTAGTTCCTTCGTTATTTACACTGAGTCACACTGTAAATATAGATACGCATTCATGACGCGAACACCACGAGAGCAGCGTTGGATACTTTTATCGCCGTGACTTTCCTCGTTGCATCGGTGATTACCCTAATTCCCTCGATTACCATAATAAAACGTTTCGACCTGTCAATTTGCCCGCTGATCAAACCTCCGCGGGAAATTGGAACGTTAACGGTATTGAGATCGATTTTAACAATTCTACAAAGTCGAATCCCGGATGGTTACAAAAACAGACTGATTCGTCATGATCGTATCTAATGTTTTACACATGTTTCCCGTGGGGAATTTGTTTATTAGCTTTTGAACGAAGAGCAGGAACTTGATTCACGAGCTTCCATGTGGTTGGAGAAAAATTGCGCTGAACGTAACGAAATTGCAATGTTACGCATTGGATTAATAATAGCGGGTATCGTGGAGCAGTTATGCAAAACCATAGAGAAATTCATTGCAATTCAAGCTTCATTTTGAATCCGTACTCCCTCTGGTATCGTTCATAACAAAGTACTTACGTATGTGTCAAATGTAGTAAATTCTTCAGTATACGTACCTATGTGATCGTGCACAGTAAACGAGCAACACGACACGATGTTCAAATACATGATTAATCGTGCTATCGTCCCAAGTAGTGGCATCGATATCGAAATGTAATTAAAAGACATATCGCTATCTCCGTTTTCACTGTTAAGAATATCGAATTTGATGCAAACTCTCGGCATATGTACGAAGATGTATGTATCTGGAATCTCGTATCGAGGAATTCGTAATACTTTTTTCTGTGCATATTGTTCAGTGTATAATATCATTCAGTTCGTTATCATCTTTTTGCAGCTCGTCTTGACGAAATTTTGACGAAGTTTATTGACAAAACACCCAAAATTGCGTGACACGCTGATAACGTATTTACATGTACGTCTATAAAATTTTAATCTTTTTAATAAGCTCAGACTACATATTTATCAGCAGCGATAAATATATGAACCAATACAATGTTGATTTCCATTGTTCCGCTTAAATATAATACAAATATCAGAGATATGCACATATCCAATATACTTATTATGTCATGGTTTCGTTTTAATACTAGATACAAGAATCGTGATTTATGTGGTACCAGATATAACTAACTGACTCACAAATCTTGCTATACGCTTTCCCAAGTTATCAAATTTCTTCTTTAACTCCAAAATCATCTCGTAAATAAGCCTCTTAGAAGCCAAATTGATCAGCTTCACTTCTTACAAAGTTCTTAATCTTATTACTCAGCTATATAATCAGTATTTAACATCATAAAAAAGAAATGAATTAGGGATAGCATAAATGATTGTAAAAATCTATATCTGTAGTCGTAACTTGTTACACTGATGTGACGACTAGAGACGATCTGTGTGGCTTTTAAGAAATTCAAATCTAACGATCTATCAATTTTACAGTTGTTTCATTCTAATAATACGTCCCAATTCGCAGATCGCAGTGACATAGTCATAAATAATAACAAACAAACAGAAATAATAAATGAAACGGGCTTATATTAAAATCTGTAAGATCGACTGCAACACCGATCCATCGTCTTTACTGAGAAGAATCGACGTAATCGTCGGTTAGTCGGTTGCACTTCCGACTACGTATCGTCGGTCACGACATGACGTAACGCCCAAATTTATGATTAATCACTGTTTAGATGGTCTCGCGTTCCTTCTTTCGGCTCGGCTTCGTAGCTTCTGCACGCCGCGACAGTATATTCGCGTTGACGAACGTGCGAGTGAGTGAGCTGGCAAGTATACACGAGCTCAGAGCTCATGCGTACACGCATGTACGGATGCTGCCGCGGAATATAATAGCGGTAATACGATGGAACTGGGGCAGTCCTGCTTTGACGGGCGTCTTAGAAGCCTCTACCTGGTTGCTGCTCCGTTTCGCCATCGTTACGCGAATTTTTATTTTTGGAAACGTTCGATTCTAGAGGTTCGTTCCTTTTTTACTCGATTCGACGTTCGCGAAATTCTGGAGACGAATTGTGAATTGTGAAAATTCGATATCCACGATTAGACTGCAGATTTTTATACGTTTGTGAAAAAGTTACAGATGCGATATAAAATTTCCGAAGTAGAATATTCGTTACAATATTTATTAAGCAAAAGAAATATCGTTTATTTAGTCGTGATCACGAAAATTTGTTTCTACATAAATATCCGCAGTCTATTCATGATTGATAATTGAATCGCGGTGAATTTTTTTTAGAAATCAAATTCTTTTAAAAATTCGTATTTTGTTCGTCTTTCTTCCTTTGGGTGATCTAGTGAATTTGGAGACGTGAGATTTTTAAATCGAGTGAAATATCGGTATGTTAGGATTGTATTAGAAGCGGCCAAGTAAAGCTTCGACATTCCGTGGAAACTAGAGTGAGTTCATCCAGTTCAATTTAATAGACGGTCACGTGTAAACTAGCAAAGGTTAACGTGACAGAAGCGATAGACATCCGCAAGCGATAACTGTCGACTTTCACGTCAATTTATTTTTCCCATCTTACGAAAGCTAATGTATATCTTTTTCATTTTCTCTGTTTTACTTCTTAACGATTTCTACGGATTATCGCTTAAGTACACATCACGAATATTACATATGCGGTGTAGTAGCATAAAAGATAGCAATATTTACTTTCAATCAACGTTATCCACGCATGATACGGTGAACGAGAAAATTCTTAGAATCACTAATCGTTTTCTTCTCTCGAACTTATCCATTTTTGCACACACACATTGTGTACGTGTGTAAGTGCAAAACTTACACACGTATAAATAAGATAGGGAAACAAAAATCCATAAAATAATCACAAATGGCTGGTATCGAAATACTGCAATGTTTCGGAGCCTTAGCTCGAAGTAAAAGCTTGTTTAATTTCTGCCAGTGCACCGGTTGAATCATGAACTTTCATCGAAGATGAACCGCCTCAGGTGAAAACTAGTTGCTCTTTAGATGAATGTCAGATAATAACGATAAGCGATGTGTATTTATACGTCGATTATCCTCGTGACATATTGTGTTCGTGCGCATTTCGCGGCACGCGTGATGCTCTGTTATTAGCCTCGGTGCAATTATCAATTTGCAACACTTGCTATGGCACAGTATTCGAAGTAGTACCGCGTGTCTCAGGATCGAGTGGCCATTTATTAAATTGTTTTCATTAATCGAACGCTGTTTGCGACAAATGGCTCGGAAAATGTAAATCAGCGATCGGTACCATCGTCGATTTATCTCTCGCTCGGCGATGATTCGAAATCACGCGCGCTTCGTGACATCGTGGCGGTCGTCATCCGACCATTCATTTGCCGGTGATTGATCGATCATATAATTAATACTTGTCTGCATCGCATGTGCACTTGCAGCCGCGGATTTAGAACGTAAATGATTCGACTGTTTCTGAGGAAAACTGCAGATTTATCTTATTACTCGACGCATGGCCAGACGTTGGACGTTACTTCAGTGTATTTTTATCTAGATTGTAACAAAATGTTGCTCTGCGTTCGCATTATTCGACACTTAGATCACTTTTAAACGTGGAGATGAGAATATAGATCGATTGTTTGCTAATCGATGCTATACAAAATATTTTTCATTTAGTAATTAAATAATATTAAACGTGGTAACTGAGGGACAAATTAGCAAAAACAACTCCTGTTAAGCTTTCCGCCCATTTAGATGATAATACATTTAATATAGTATTCAGAAGATTATATTCTGTCTTACAACTAAAAAAAAAAAAAAAAAAAAGAAATGAACTAAACCATCTATAATAAGTACAAATACATTGACAACAATTGTGTAATATGATAAATGTTTTATTTCAAACAGTTTGAATATATAGAAGAAAAATTAAAGATGTCAGAGTATTTTTTTGTTCCTCTGAAGAAAAGCAAACCTGCATAAAGGTCATTTTTGTTATGAGCCCTTTTTTTGTTATTTATTGTACACCTTTTATATACTTTCTTAGATAAATAAGAATAGAAAGTAAAAGATAAGTCGCTAAAGCAACATGCGAATACAGTGCTTTATATGTACATACACATCTATTTCGTTTACGCAATATGTTTCCAGATTTGCATGATTTTTCAACTGATGCCACATTCCGGAATTATGATGAACATAACGAATATTTGAATCAAGAGAGCATTGTCTTAGGGGCAGGACGTTTCAAGCATCGTTCAACTTTTCTTTAAATATTTCATGATATTTCTGAACAAAAATATTTTTGCAAATACGCTAAGAATTCTTGGCAATGTTTTTCATGCAATTTAATTCACATCTTTCACATGAAATTGCGCAAGTGCACGTCAATGCGAGACGTCATTTCTTGCGCATTAATTACATGCACTGTTAGCAAACACAGCGATGAACTTCAAACGACGTGTTTGAAAGCCTCTGTACAGCACTTAGCTTGTCCGATTGTGAGAGATGCTAATTGCTATTCACATAAACGTTGAGTCTTCACACTCTTGTTAAGTGTGCGCAGAAGTTACATCGCTCTGATTTGCTGCTCTTATTACTGACATTACTGTGACTACTAACTGTGACATACTACTTCAAGCAAATAAGAAATGTTTAGGATTATTTATGTTTAATTAATGAAGTTTTGTACATTCTGTAAAAAACGATATATTCAGAAATAGAATAGAATTCGAGGGTGATTAAAAATTGAAATTTTACATATGAAATTTATATATATAACTTGTTTGGTGTATAGCGATTAAACCGGTATTCATGGTCGATGACGTGACGAAAGCGAGTAATCGATTTATCCAGAGCGAGATGAAAAGGCCAGTCAATTCATTGAGAGAAAATTTTGGGCATTATATTCCCCGCGTGTTAACGTAACGCTGAATTAATGAATATGTAAGTAGATACTGACGAAAATGATGGTTCTTCAATAAAGTACATCGTGATTACCATTAAAATGTACAATACGTCGTTTACTGAAAAATGCTCGCCAATTTATTTTTATAACTTTCTTCTCTACGTCGCGTCGATTTAGCTGATTCCGTACAGGAGCCTAATCTGTCTCTTTGCCACTAAAGAGTTGTTATTAACTTTTAATGAGATGCGGTTCGTTATAAATTCCACTCAACATTCACGAGGCAATCTCGTAGCTCGAAAATCGACGACCACAAAAATTTATGTTCGAATATATTTCTTCAATTTTTTGGAGCATCAAAGAATGTTTAACGCTGTATGCTTACGTCTAATTAATTCTTACATGTTATCTATCTCATTTTTTTGTTTATTGAATTTTCAAATATCCGCGAAGTTACCCAGAAACGTGGAAACTAACCTTTTCTTATTCTTGAAATTCAAAAATAGACCGAGCGTATTTTCAGAAAGATTTCCAAGAATTCTAATCCAGCGAAATGACTTCTGGTAACGATAACGAGAACAATTGTTCTTGACTTAACGTATGTGCTACTTCGAAATCGGGAGTTCGTTAAATCTAGGCATAACGTTGAAACTCGTTCGAACGATATGCAATCCGTTTATTCTTGAAGCGAGCAATAATTAATTGCGAGTCTTGATAATCAAAAGAACAATCGTTCATTCGATCCGTAAACAATTATTCCTTCTCACTTAATCTTAACTCAATGAGAAAGCGTTTTATAAAGCATAATTTATGTTAAAAGCCAAATAGCGTCTCGAATATCTCAATATACGCTTCGATAAACCTTCACGATTTATAGACGTATTTATGATTTTATGTCATCGCTAATTTTCAATCTTGTTACCGTGGCAAAATGTTAATCGAACGGGTTTTATATTCCACGCCTCTTCCGTTTCTGATAAAAGTTTCAACATTTGAACCACTCGGAGGAAATATACTCGTTGAGTTAAGCACAATATTATCATCTGGCTGCTTGGATAATAGTTTACACGATATATTTCTCCTGTTCGTGAGATCGGAGTCCTGTAAACTCGTAAGACGATGAACATTTTCACGCTTGGAACTAGCGAGCCGGTGCACGCCCCGGTATATTTGATACGAGCTGCTGTCGCTGCCGTTGCTGTCAGCTGTAACGTAATATAAAACTTCAAGAACTTGCTGAGAACGCATTCTAATGGTCGCGTAAATCCGCCCACTGTATCTTGTAAACAATTGCAAGAATGCCTGATGCAAGTCGGTATTCAATTACTGCCGCGATTGTCTTCCTTGTTTTGAAAGAAATTCTTCCTAGATGCTCTTTTGTACTACCGTGTGTAATATTACTTCCAGTTCATCGTATAATGTTAGGTAGATGAAGAAGTAATGTCGATTTTGAGGATGTAGCAGTAAATCAACTTAGTATGATGTTAATTTATTTGACCGTTCTGTTTAGTGTAATTTTTCTACCATTGCGTCATCGTTTTGGAAGTTTCTTAGTAAGTACTATCGCCATTTCATTGAAATAATTTTGTAATGATCTAAAACGATGGTAACCTGACAATACCATCTGGAGTATAGTAAGGACGAGAAAGACTAATACAATATTGTTACCTCTATTGACTAAGAAGAGACTTTGTTGTATTCTACGTCTAACTATAGAAACTGCTCGATCTATATTCATTTTTATACCTTACCGTATTTTATAAATATAGAATACAATTTCTTATTGTAAACTTATGAAAAACATGAAACATTTGAAACTGATTTTCTCACTATGATCAAACATCGAGAAATCACTTCTCTGCGAACGCAATATTTCTCAAACTATTTTTCGAACTTTAAACATTCAATTGTTCATAATTCAAGTTGCGTTCGGCTTAAACTGCATTGATTTCAAAAGAGAAACGAACTTTTTATTCGCAGAGTCATGTTCGCGCGATATTTATTGGTAAGAAAATCAGCTCAAGTTCACGCTCGTGAATAAGACGGAAACGGAACGTAAATTAATCGGTTCGACGCGACGGGGAATAACGATCTCCGCGAGCAACTCGAGTAGCAGGGAGTCTAAGTTGCAACGATACGCCGCAAATGAAAACGCGAGATCGGAGAAAGTAGACACACGTATGTAGGTAAGAAAAGATCTGGTAAACGTGTTAACGTCGTTACAATCACAGGAAGTGCACTCGACACGTTATTATGACGCGCTTTGATCGCTTTGAATCACCACAACGCATCGCGTTCATTTTCAAGTCATTTCGCCACGGTGACTCGTGGAATTCTGTGTCGAGATGACCTTTTAAAGCGTGCACCATCTAAACATGGTCGTTCGACATCATCACGCACAGCATCGTTCCGATGTTCCCGTCTTAATGAAGATATACGAAAGCGATAAACGTTACGACCGGACCGGATACGAGGCAATCCTTTCGCCGGTGTACCCGATATAAATCGGCACGTATTTGAACGCACCAGTATAGTTACGTAAAGTCACGTGCAGGCGGGATGAGTGTGATTTTAATGCTCCCGATAAGGAAATGCTGAATCAATAGATATTAACTCGGATAGGACTATTATGTAACTTAGTTGGATGTTTCATCATCGAAGAGCCGTAAGAGTGGTCATGAGAGTCGAATGTTATAGTTCATCGTGGTTTTGTAAACGTAAATCAAACGAAAACCTTCCTACTTTATAAGGGAAACAATTTAAATATTCAGTTCGTTGTCAAACCAGCCCAGGTTACTAAACTTGTCTAAGTATATTTGATTTTGGAGCTAAACGTCTGTTTTTTTAACAATTGTTTTTGTTTTGTTTACAATTTAAAATTGTTTAGATATCGTGCGAGACAATATTCAAATATCGAAGATATTAAAATATTACTTGTCTTAATAATTCTGTCCGTGTAGTTGATTGGTATTTGTACCATGCATTCCTGCCAATTTCGGACCATTGCAGATTTTTCTGGATAATCTGTCGTTCGTAGCAACGATGCGCGTGAATTATCGCAACGTTTAGCCTTGCGCTTGTACTAGACTCGAGAAAAATGCGGAGAAGTTATATTATTGCACTTTATATGTATGCTCGTTTTAGATTACCATAAGTATGAGTTGCAGCGAGTATGCGTGGTCTGACGCTCATTTACGTTCAACAGCGCTACGCCGTGTATAAACTTATTCGGAGTTTAAGGTTAATTGGCGTAGCCTTGCACACTTATTTACATCCGTGCAATCACAAATCTTCA
Organism: Bombus pyrosoma; assembly: GCF_014825855.1. NCBI lineage: Eukaryota > Metazoa > Arthropoda > Insecta > Hymenoptera > Apidae > Bombus > Bombus pyrosoma. Next base: position 2,107,926 of record NC_057781.1, read on the forward strand.
AGCCAGAATTATCGATCGTAAATTACTTCGTACATCGTACGCCAGTCGGATCGCTCGTTCTGCTAACACGAAATGGTAATACTGTTCACCTTTGGTCGCATTCGGTCTTCGTAAACATTTTTATGTCTCTCCGTTGGTTTTAGCGAATTGAGCCTCGAACGTCTTAATTTTTTCACGCAAAAAAAATCCAACAGATCTCCCGTAAGTTTCGATGCTTTACAACCAAATTATGATTTTCAGGAAGTTCGAAACGAAATAAGATTCTTAATTTTATCTCTTCAACTAAAGGTTAACCAAGAAATTTTTGTAACTTGAAACGAGTCCACAAATCTTCAAACAGTTACTTTGCTTCTGAATGCAACCATGACCACAACTTAACGCGTAGAAACAAGACTCGCTCGAACTGGAGCAGGACGAAATCGAATCCGTCCTCAGCGTATCGGGTAATATTCACTTCACATCGGGTTGCAAACCTAACACCAAACTAGCACAGTTCGATCGGGAAATAATTATATGATCAACTGCATAAACAAAGCCGCGTCATAACTAAATTTCAGACGAAATACACAGGCTCACGAAAATATTTAAGCAGTTGCAGACAACTTCTGCGTGTTATATAAAACATTTTGAAATCTCATTAACACTATTATGAGACATGACTATCGCAATCGTATTTGTAATGTTTGAAGTAAATCTGAAAATATCTATAGAAACTACGACATATTTGGTAGAACTATATATTCCGGAGATCATAAAATTATTTGAAGTCAATTATCCGTTATATTAATAAACCTCGATATTCAGTATAATGAACTTTGACACTTATTATACAGTTGAGAAAGCTATGCATGGTGTATACTAATTTTTTTACTAAATACATATATACATATACCTATGCAATAAATATCTTCTAGTTTCTATATAGTATATATATTTTCAGAGTTTCAAAATTGACCAATATAATTATGACAGTCGTGTCTTCTTAGAGTGCTAATGAAATTTCAAAACGTTTTATATAACACATACAATATGGACATGAAAGATTTCTATGATAAGTGTTCAAATACTCGTACTTTCAGTGTAAATCGTGATGCGTTTGACGAATAATAGTTTGGGTGCGCAATAGATCGTCATATCAATGCGTCACGAGGTGTGGATCGGACGATCCATTCGCGTATGTTTATTATTGCCGACGGAAATAAAAATAATGCAAGTACGTAGCTGCCTATATGACATCAGCCAATCAATTCGTTTTGCGTGATGATGCATGAAGTGCATCGGATGAATGCTGCGTGAGAGTATCGGTGTCATCATTTGGGTGTGGGTGCTACGAACTGTGGCTCCGTTAAAATTCTTGCACGCAATTAACCATTTCGATACACTTTGCGCTCGATCGGATACATTCATTTTCCTGATAATTGCATAAACGCACGTCCGCCAATTGGAAATGTAAACTTCAATAGTTGGCAGAATTTATAACAACGGTGAAACACCATTTATTTGAACTTGTTGCACGACAGACTATTCGGGTAATTGGAATTGAATAATTACTCCGACTATTTATGATTTTTTGTTTGATCAATATGCATTCATGTTCAGATAAGTGAATTCAATCGATGGAAGTTTAATTAATAACGTTAAATTTAAATTTCGTCCTAACAAAGGAAATTCTGTTGTAATAAAGTATTGGCTATTACATTTTTCGAAAGTAATCATCAGATTGCGAATTTGTTTGCATTTATAGGAAATTTAGAGATGCACAAATGCACATGATGTGTACAAATATGTAAAATAAAAATATGCATTCTAAGGATATTTAAATTAGTAAGTTTTCAGGCACCTATAGTATGCTATCCAGAATAAAACCTAGCGAGTTAAATTTATGTTTATTCTCAACCACAGTATATCAAATAGAATTTTTCATCTGCGTTATGTAGAAAGTTTCCAGTCATGGCTACTGCAAATTGTCCGTTATCTACTCAAGTTGGAACTCATAACTCTGGGACACCCTATATTCCGTACGTAATTACAATAATCAGACAGAGCTTTACGATCGTTAAACGTAAAATTGCTTCTTGTCAGTGGTACTATATAATACTCAACTCCCTCAATGATAAAACCACGAAATAAGACTGGAAACGCAAATAAAATCAAATTTGCAAGCCGGAGAAAACACAGTTGAGCAAGTGGCTCTACGAGCGTCCTGACGTTAGCGTAACGTGGTTCAATTCACTCAAATTGCCTTTGCTATTAACATTCATTCCGCCTGAAATGGCTAACTGCTTGTCAACTAACCAATAAATTTTTTAAAATCACTGCGTAACGAAAGTTTATCACACGAAAAGTTCAATGACAGTGCATGAGTGCTATCGGAAAGCGTGTTAAACGATGATTGCAACGAGAACATCTACGAATTTGCCTATCATTTACTATAAACGTACTTTGCGTTTTGAAGTAACACCGTGTGTTACGCTTCGTAAACGTATATTTTCGAGCATGATGTATCGATACAGGGTTGAATATCGTGACTGCCTGAGCACGCTAACGATCGGTGCACGTTCAGTACATTCCGTTGAAGTTCGATGGCGATATAGTTCACCGAAATCGTTTTCGTGTTCGTGTCTTAACCTCTTTGCTCCTACTGAAACAAATATGTTTCACGATTTTACTATTTATAGGCCGAGCCTACTACATGCTTTCGTGCATTATCGTTCATTTTGTAAATACAATTTCTTGATCAAAATTTGTATGCGTTACTAGTGAAAGATGTGAGTTCTCTAACAAATGGATGAGCATTACGGAAAGAAATCTTTATGGCATCGGAAAATTACTTTGTTTACCATTACTGTTTTGTCTTGTTTACTACGCACGACTATTTTCAGTATCTGAATTGCTATGATTATTTATGTGCGTATTCGTATTCCAATTCCAATTTTTATTAATAGTTATCGTACTTACGTTTAAAAAATATCTCTTTTTTACCGTAATCTATCCTATAGTCCTTATAGAACGCATATATAGAGGGCGTATATGTCTCACCCCATTTTCTCCTTTGATTTGTTACATCAACATAAGAAATATTTTGTTAATTCGTTCGTTGAATTTATTTCTGATTAGAAACTTTTATTAGAAATTTAAAAAGTAGTTCAAGATTTCTAGCATATTCTTTAAGTTCTCCGTTATAGTATAAAGTATTAGTTAATTAGTTAAAACTTAGTTATAAAAGTAGTATTGTGTGTATGTGCGCGCTCGCACGTGTGTGTGTAAATACCAACAATTCATTTGGAATTTATCGATGCACGTAATCACAGTATAGTTACCGAAGAGAGTTCTGCAGCAGCCAGTTGGTTCCGTTAGGAATGCCTAGATTCTAAGCTGTCCACCGGTCTATTCTCGCAGTCCAAGGAAACGTATCGTCAATACGATCTTTGAAACGGCTCACGGCGTTTCTGGTCCGTGTTGGACTTCGGTTTCCATTTTACGTCTATGTTTAGACCTGGCCCAGCTGATGTCGATAAACTAGGCCGAATTGCAGCGCTTCCGTAACGTTTATTGTCGTTCCAAAGGTGATTCTTCCCCATTATACTCGGTGTTATGAATGAATTTATAACATTGTCCTCCATGATTGATGTTTCTACTCGTAACACTACTTTCGTGTTTGAGGTCAGTGGCAGCTTATTCAAAACCTCGTGTTAACAATTGTTGATCGTCAGTTTCGCAGAATTCGCACATCAATTTAACCACACGTTACAGCTCTGCAAGGATTGAATAAATTTCCATTAACGAGGTTTGCAGGTGGGCTGCCGAGATACCAGATTTAGATTGGGCAATAGCAAATTCAGATTAGTCGTTTAGGAACAGTCATGATTCACTGCGACGCGATGCTTCGTTTGTTGCATCAAAAACGAGACACGTATTCTCATGACTTAGTCAGTCAGTTTCTCGTTCGTTGAATAGAGTTATACGTTACGCCGTATCCGACAGGTGACAACTGTCTGGGATCGTTCGGATACATTTAATCAGATTTCGGAGATAAATGGATCTTGTCTGAGAGCACAGGCATTTCTCAGAAGTTTCATTATCTTCTTGCAATGGTTACGTGTCTTCGATTCAAGATCGTTTCATTACCTTGCCTTTTATCGTATCATTTCTACCTTTCACTCTTATCTCTGATAAACATTTAATCTAATTCCAATGATACTTGATAAGATTTAATGCATCTTTTTTATTGCTACCAATAAAACATCCAGAAATTCCTTTTCACTTTCAATATGTAATTGATTCGATTCTTCCGTTTCCAGATGTGGCAATTAAGGTTTTGGATGTACATTCTGCTCATAGCGCTGTCGCTGGCTCCATTGCAGAGGGTCGCGGCTTGTAGCTGCATGAGCAGTCACCCTCAAATACTATTTTGCAATTCAGATTTCGGTAAGAATTTGCATGAAATTTGCTAGAAAAATACGATCTCTTCTGTTACTTTATAAACATGCATCTTTTTCTCTCCCCTATAATAGTCGTTCTTGTAAGAGTGAAAAAAATGATGAACGTGAACGAGCATGAAATCGCCTATAGCGTGAAAATCAATAAAATCTTCAAGGTTCGTATGGCAGTTGCACTATTTTTACTTATCAGTTTTGTATCGTGATCTAGACCTGATTGTTTTTTAATTACAGGTGAACAACAAGACATCGTACACCGTCCTGAAGAAAAATATTTTATGGACCGCATCGTCGGAAGTTTTATGTGGAGTGGATCTTGAAGTTGGAGAAACTTACGTTGTTAGCGGCAAAACTTATGATGGTGAAAAGGCGAACATATCGTTGTGTGGTATAAAGATGGCCTGGCGTTCTGTGACGAGCAGACAACGAAAAGGTTTCAGGCACTTGTATCGTTACGGTTGCCCGTGTAACGTAAGTGAGAAATTTTTATTTGTACAAATATGAAGCTTTCATGACACATTTCTCTCGATTACTTTCCTAAATATGCAAAAATCCTAATTTTAATACTGAAAAATATTTAAAATTCTGTCAATCGACTAACGATGTAAAATCAATCGTTAGAGATCTTTTTTACAGTAATTTATCAACTATTAACGTTAGTAAATTAACACATTGCAAATTGTACTTATAGAGTTCCTTTCCCATCTCTTACGACTTGTGACTTGTAACATTTCACTAATAATGATTAGTTCAATAGTGCAAGACGACACAGACAGTTGCATGTGATCGAATTCTCATCTCAGCTATAATCTATTTTAACCAATGGGCCATACTATCGAATCCTTATTGACCAAGAATTCCATTGTTTTCTTTCAATTACACTCTGTTCGTTTCGTGAATTGTAGATCTATTACACACCTTGGTGGACCAAGGGTGCCGCTCTAGAAGGCACGGATGGCAAAGAATGTCTATGGGAGAGCAAACCTGGTCCGGAAGAATGCCAGAGGGATTATGGCGTTTGCATGCCAGGACCAGCTGGATGCTCTTGGGTCCCGTCGGTTCCTTATAAGAACTGCATCAAGGAGTATCAACAGAAACGCGAGCAACAGAGGGCGCGAGAACCTTAAATCTTTCTATTTTGATGCATGCGAAAGTTCTACGGTGGAACGAGAAAATCGATCACGCTGGCGAAAAATCGACGTTGCTCGTGCCAAGTCACGTAGCACGCCTCGATTTACGAACGTATTTGTGAAATTTCGCAGAATCCCCACGAGAATAATGTTACTTCGTGTGCAATGAGCGTTCCAATATGCAGCAAACTGGCGCTGTACCATGTAAACTTGTTGACAAATTAATGCTATCTTATAATGTGTGTTATAGCGAACTCTGTACCCGATGTGGTATCTTCAAAGAAGAAATATTTGTAGTAATTAAATATTCAAGAAATTTTCCAAGTCAAATGGTCGGGATAGCATTAATTCGCAATATAACGTTTTCATTTCTGCATCGTGTCATGCTCTATTTATTGTTGCGTTCCATTAGAAGTATTAATCGGATAGTTATATATCGACGAGTACAAAAGTTGTACGCTGATTAAATACACGAAGCAGGGAATCGATTGGGGAAAATCGTACACAGCTAGCTGAGGGGAAGCTGTTATTCAGGGGTATAATATAAACTCTTGAAACGGCTTGCATTTCCATGATAAATTACTTCCTTGATGTTTCGATGTCTGTTTCATCGCGTTTGTAATAATTGATATTCTATCAATATTTTTTAACCGGCCGTCGATAATATTTATTCCGGAATTGTTGACTTCTTTCACAAACCGAATAATAAACATCGTTAAATGTATTCAACGTTTAATTAATCCGCGTCGAGAAGAATCATCGGTAAAGAAACATTGTTCGTATCGATTCAGATTGAAATTTTCCTATTCTACCGTTAATCATCGCTGTTAACCTTATTTCGTTTAATTAAATCGTAGGCTAACGTTGGCTCGCAATATGAATCGACTGAATTTCGTGAAATTTGAAATAGCAGGTACAGATGATTGGCCATCTTTTTAGTTGTATATATTAGACTATTGATGTATATTATACATTTTTAAATTATTCTCATTTTCATTTCGTTGTACGTAGTTTCTTCTTCTTTTATTTCTTCTATATAAGAAACTGTTAACACGTATTTAATTTTTAGCAAAGTCTTGTACAGGTCTCTGAATATTTGAAACTAAGTTACAATCGAGTCAGTTAAAAAAAAAATAAATGAATAAGTAAAAGAAAAAGAGATATTTGATAGTATTAAAAAACAATGTTTAAGGAATATAATTTCTTACGAAAAAAAATTCAAGTTTCCTTTTAACGATCATGCTGTCTCATTATTCGGAGGGTAGCACAAAGATGCTAAACGTTGTGTTAGAAATGTTACAATCAAGTTAGGTACTCTAACCTATCAACTATGTATCTAAGCGTAATCATGTATTGTTTCTCGATAAGAGTAACGAGAAACAGAAACCCTGTACATGGGTAGGACTTTAGTACAAAACACTAAAAAGCGCGCGACGCGACGAAAGTTAGCCGGCATTTCCTAGCTTGAGAACGTAACACGAGACGATGTATGTTCTTAGTCTTAGTTCTTTCATTTGATAACTTTTGTAAAGTATTATAATACTTAAACGATGGGAAATAAACGAGAAACTCATATTCGTTCGTTCTATATACAGACCTAAGCAGTTACCTTACTTTAATTATATTCTATCACTTACCATTTCACGATGGTTGGGATAGTAAGTTTGCTCGATCAAGGGGAAGTTGTCTTTTCCTAAACGACGTTGAAGTCCCAATAGGTGTGCGTACACCCATGGTTTATCCTAAAAGAAGAAGCACGATTAGGAAATCCATTTTCGTGCGAAGTTGATAAATCGTTCTTAATCGTTTCCTTTATTTGAAGTATCTTCAATATGGTCTTTAGCTCACACAAAGTTCATACCTGAAAGTTGTAAATTGCCGTGAGATTGTTAATGCTCGGGACACCGCCGTACATTAAACCGAGAAGAAGGTTCTTGTTGTCTTCTCCGGCGTCTTTTAGGTTCTGTCGTATCAGGACGAAATCAGGTTTGAAAGATCTGTCGACAGAATTTGTCTGCTTTACTTTCGCAGTGAAAATAAACAATACATATTGATTAAAATAAATAGAATACGTACATATACATATAAATAAATAAATATTATGATATAATATACACATAACAAATAGACTACGGATGTTTATGTAAATTCATATTTTCATGATTATTTCATGATTTCTTCTATTAAATATTATAGTGAATTCTATACTTCCGATATTTTATGCATTTTTACACCTTTGAATTTCTCAAAAAAAAAAAGAAAAAAATATATATATATGTATATATATAAATTTAAGTGAGAGAAATACGTAAATTGTAAGATAATATATAATTATAATTAATAATAATTACCGGATGACTTTGGTTCCGTTGCGATAAACCGCCATGGACACAATAGTACCAGCCTCGCTCGCAGTTAATGACAATTCCCTAAATTCCGCCTGTTCTACACGGATCTCGTAATCACCGTGAAGCCTACGACCCCGGAAATATTTGCTCCAGTCGGTATTCTGGTCATCGATGACTAGCAGGGTGAAACAGCGATCTTTGTTGTAAGATGGCCCTCTAGTTGCACCTGACACCGCCGCTCCTAGAATCGATGCACCCTGTTTGTAAAGAAGATTTAGACAATTAGTTACACTACTGCATTCCCACAATTTACACGCAAAAAAAGAAAGAATTTTTCTTCTACATATAGGGCTAGGTCTTTACAGATCCAAACGCTCCAAATGGTATAATGGGATAATGAATACCGAAGAGATTAATGGGATTTCGTGCACGAGAATGCTTGCGTATTTCTTCGAAAGCATTAGAAAGACCAGATAACGCGTTGAACATGCAAGAACGCAATTTTAGCTTGAAATCTGGCTAACGTCGTTCTATCGAAGGTTTTGCGCCGCACGTTTCTACGATTACATTTCTATGTAATCTGACTGTTTGAGAATGAGTAACCATTTATATGTTACACACTGTGTGTATACCTTCGTGAAATTGGACTTGAAGATGGAACTCGTTCACGGAAGTAATCATGCTTAGTCATATATTTCTCTCACGTACAGTGATAAACCAAAGGAGACTTAAAAGGCAAATGGTACGAAAAACACTGTAATTTTAGAAAACGATATTATATTTGACAGGAGATACTAATAGACGTAATATATCTGCCAGAACGGATGGCTGTTACTAATATGATAAAAAGAGTCTAATATAAAACAGATCTAATATAAATGTATATCTTTCTTTCGTTCATTATTATATAATTTAACCTTTATCACTCCGTTCAATTACAATGCTATCAAATATAAGCCAGGGTTCTACCCTAATTGTCAGCAGTAGAATAATAAATAAACTGTGGATGTTTATACAAATTTATATTTATAATTAAAAAATATAAAATCTTGCCCCGGACATTTGTTCCATCCACTAAATATAACGTGTACTATATATTTCCGTCTGTTATGCATGTGGATTCTGTGTATTTTTGTAGCTTTTAATTTCCTTAATAAATGTATAAATATCCATAACTTAGTAATAAGGATTAAAAATTCGTACCCCAGCTTAACTTTTTCTGTACTAAGTTTTTCTAATTATTTAAAAAGGAAGATGAAGTGTACCTGGTCACGAGCAGCTCCGGTCAAACTTTGAACCCTCTGGAGTAAACTTTCCCGGGTCTTGGCCGGCGAGGAAGGAGCGCTAGTGGTTCTCGATCCGGGTCTCAGGTTGAGACTTAGATCGCCGCCAACGGGCTGAGGTGGTCCAGACGGCGGTGCTCCAGGTACCGGTGGCTGGTTAGCCGGTGGAACAGGAGTCGGCTGAGATTGCAATGGCCGATCCGGTACCGCTTGATACGATTGGGACGAATCCCTGGCCATGGAGGCCAGCCCGGAGTCTGTGCTTGGTTCATCGTCGAGCTCCGAGCTCAAATCTCCTGACGAGAACCTGGAAGACAAACTATGGTCGTGGTCGTGATAGTGGAAATCGATCCGATCGTCCAGAGATTTCACGCATTTTGCATTCTTTTATTTTGCTTGGTTGCTTTTTTCAGTTCACACGGCTTAGTTCATAATGCACACATCGAACAGCCAGAGGTGCTCGGGGTATAAATGGCATAGATGGCGCGCCAGCGATGATGGACGATTGCTGATTGCTGGTTTGCATGCGTGACACGGGATGTGATGACATATTTGGTTCTGATGCGCGTAGCTGGTAGTCGGATGGTGTCTTTTAGTAGTGGACATGTCTCGTCTTGCGGTGCCTTGCGTGAAATACGGCTCGACGATCGCTCGTGCTTTGCAAGGTACAGGCGGAGACGACTTCTCCCTGACGACGAGACAATCGGATGACAGATACCCGATAGCGGCGTTTTACTTAGTTGGACAATAAATCGTAACGAAGACATGGAATGCGTGGTAAGCTTGAAATAATTTGAAATATTCAGCGTAATATCGTTACGGGTTTAAATGATACGAAGCGGTGGCTGTAATTAACACAAAAAGTTTTTCTTAGAGCTTTTAAATCACTCGACTAATACCAAGATGGAAAACGTCGAGGCCTAAGGCTAATTTTGCACGATGCCAAAAGCACTTTCTTAGATAATTTGCATGCATACATACATCGAGATTTATAAAACATGAAGAAACATCGAGATGCTTGCATGGTATTTTACTCCACTTCATTTTGCAGTATTAATTTACGCTTAATTATGCTATAATTAAATAATAGCCGGTATGATGTAGTTGGAATTATCGGCCCATCGCTCGGGTCTCGTGGAACTCGAATACCGGCTGTTAATTATAGTTCAATGGATAAATCAGATAGTCAGCCCAGGGTTAATTGAACGAGCAATTTATTCGCCGAGATATTATACGACATATCACCATTCGGAATATATACGTATAGAAGACCATTCAACTAAGCTTTCTATCAAGATGGTCGTTCATTATTTTAGGCTTCTATTATAAGACTCTGTCTTCAGGTTCAATGAAAAGACTGCGACAAATGTACTCCTCTGCAAGCATCTATCGTACAACGACCCGGACTCTTTGTTTCGAGTTGCTTTATACATTTCCATGTACTGGCATGTACTGTTATGAACGTATCTGGACGTTCTCAACTACGAGAAACAAAGTTACAGATTTCGTCGTTGACAGGGACGTTAATCTATCATAATGTTCTAAAAAGAAGCTCAGTGACCTTTGCATCTAAACGATGTCTGACGATGATTTAATACTAGAAAAAGCAGAGATTCCTACTCGCGAGACCTTCAATTACACTTTTATTATATGTTAAGAGCAATAGCCAAAAAATTTCCAATTTATTATCTTGAGTTAATTATTTTAAATAATTCATATAACAGCACTTGTCATTCTTTCGAGTATAAAAACCTCCGAGTATTTCCAGTCGTTAGACGGGGAATTAACGTTCACAGGCTCGCTAATGACTGGTACTTTTAGTATTAATCACTCAACAAACAAGGCTTGAAGCTATTGAATGAACAAATAGAAATCTGAAGATATCCGAAGCGTCTCGCTTCCGAATTCCTCGAATCTCTCGAGACGGTCAGAAGGGAAAGTGTTGAAATTCCATCGGCCAAGTGTTATCGAGCATGCAAAGAGACAACAGAATAGGCATCGCGCTGTTGGACACAGAAAGGGACAGGCACTCACCTCCGTTTCAGGTAGTTAACATTGGAAGCGAAGGACTGTCGAAAGCTGGAGAATGAAATGTTGCCGGGTGAAGGGGCTGTACCACAGTATTTGGCGCAACCGCCGCGGCCGGTAATCTTGCTGGTTTAACACCGACCTCGCCCTCCTGACCAAAACCGCAGGATTCCGGTGGCTTTTGGTGGTCAGATGGTCACCGTATGCGACGATCTTCGTGTTCTTTGAGCGGCTTAGGAACGGGAGGCGGAGACAGAGATTTCGTGTCTTGGGCTTTGTGGCTCGCTCGACGACGTTCACTACCGATTCGTCTCTTTGTTGTGCCCTTTTTTCCCAAGTTGTGCAATAACACTTCAACGTAAGGTAATCCAAAAGGAAAGGATGAAATAAGAGAGGTGAGGAAGGAGAAACTAAACAATCCAAGTTGAAATCTGCAAAGGGAATGGTACGCGATGATTAGAGAAGGTTAGAATGGTTTGTAATATTGAATGAATGTCCATTGATGGAATACTGTTGGATTAATATAAAGTTCCTACAACTACGTAAGCACTCCTCATACATGTAGGGGATTATGACGCGTTGGTTACGTAAACGTACGAGGTATAGTATTACTATAGTATACGCATTATGTCAGGACAAAAGTGTCATTCAAGTTTTTAAAATCTTCTTCGAAAGTGACTCGCATATTTAAAAGAACGAGTTACGGGTATAGATTGTTGAAAGCCATGGAAATATCTGGCAACCGGTTTAAAAAAAGAGAAGATACATTCTTTTTTTACTCTCCTTTTTTATACTGAAGTATCGCTATAATTAAACCTCCATGTTCTTAGTAAGGAACAACGAGTGCTCGTGCGAGGTCCGCGATAAAAACGTCCACGCGAACACTCAGAGTGCGCGAGATGGAGACCCTCACAGAAATTTAGCACAGTAAAAGTGGAGCTTGATATTCCGCTGATCGATACCGACGCAGCGTGACTTTACATGCTGAAGAACCTTTTTACACGGACCGTGTTTTGCTTTCTCCGATAGGAAGCATGATTTTAACTTCGATATCGGACGGCGATAGAAACGCCTGATAACGTTGTATTGCCTCGTACAATTTTTACCAAGGCTACCAGGAAATGGTGGGCCACCAATTTGTTTCTACGATAAAAGTGGCGTTTCGTTCAAATTCTTCGGAATTATTCGCTAGTGTTACTCGTTGAACGCGACACGCTATTTCGTGACCGTAAAGTGGCAGCAGCAAAGAAAGAATTGAAAAGTGGAAACTTTTCACTAAATGTCGAGAGAAGCTTCGTGATTTTTTTAAAGCCGAAACTTCCAATTAGTCGTTTTCCCCGTTAAAGCATTTTCTAATCAGAATAACTCGAAACTTTAAACTAACAAAGTTCGCCGTTGCATGCGACAACTTGGCGAACTGTCTGCATTCAATTAATGTCAGAGATTCTAGACGTAATTGAATTTTAAATGAACTCCTACGAAATTCGGTCTTCCTCCTAATTTCCACGTGCGTTTAGATATATCTTCTTTTCCTCGATCTTATTAACTCCTGACAGCCTATCTAACGTGGGAGATTCAATTTATCTTCAGAATGTACTAAACGTCATACTGATCAATTAGCAGATCTTGACAACTGTTTCTAATTTTAATATAGATAGGTGGAGTAACAATTTTTCAAATTATTGACATTACTGCGCAGCCGATTGTCACGAGGGATAAAGTGATAAAGTTTTAAATCAATAGATTTCCTGGCGCACCCCATCGTTCAAACATTTACTGTGTACAGAACGTATTCGGATATACAGTATATTTAATTAAGCGTTAGGGTAAACTTTCTTTCCAATGTATTAGACATAATTTTCTTAATTAATCAGCATGCGAAATATGGGAATAGCTACGTTGCACGCACTTGTATTTTCACGGATCTACGCTGTTCATATTATTTCTAAGGGTTTTAGCTTAGACCCTAGTAATAATCAATGATGGAAATCCCTAGGCGTTAGGAAAGGGCAGGCGCATTGACCGCCCAAAGCTGCGTATATAGAAACGTGCATCTGCCGTAAGAGTTGAAAAAGAAATGAACAAGTACTTACCATGGAATATTTAATTTTGAGTAACTGTAAAATTATTTATATTTGTATTTACATCACGTTTATTCTGGTGACTAATGCTCTTTATTCTTTGTGATAAGGGGCGTAGTATTTTATTTAATGCAATCACTTAACGTTTTTTAAACGTAAAACAACGTGTAACCAACTAGATTCTTTTTCATTCAATTCTTTTTACAAAAACCGTTTATGTTTATCATTATTAAATATACGTATTTAAATGGTGATATCGTACATCAGAAATCAAACATTTCAATAAAAACTTCTTTGTAACGAGCGGAGCGCGAAAGAATGTGTTCTGGTATCGAAAAATTGGAAGAATCTAACTGATGGAAAAAAAGGTAGAGATCACAGAACCGAAGCGTCACGTGAAAATAACGCGCAACGTATCCACGAGAACGGTCACGTCACTTTATGCACACTATAAATTGTTATCTCGTAGGAATTCTTCGATCAACATAGTACCGTTGCATTTATAGGCTCCCGCGTAAATTTAAAATGAATACGAGTCTCGACTAATAACATACTTAACACTAAACCTACCGACACTTCGTGTATACCTATTTGTACCATGTCCGGTCAAAATTACCGGTGATCAAAGAAGTAACAGTTTTTATGATTTAAATTAGATAATGGTTAATTTATAACTGAATGTATATAAAATGATGAACTTTCATAAAATTTCGTCCAAATTTACTTTTGTTTAATTTCAATTATAGACTTAAATAAAGTTACACTCTTATTTATATAAAGATATATCTTATTCAACTTTACTGCATTTTTTATAAATTATCTTATTATCAAATGTACATTTAGCGCATGCATGTTTCTTGCATCTTGAACAGATTTTCGTAGTTTTGTAACATTTACAATTTTTTACTTGACAAGTTTTTTGCAGTAATGAATCTGAACTTGTTGATAGTTATATTGCATGGTTTTTTCCGCGATTCTTTATACAAAAGTAATGTATGCACCAAGTTGATAACAATTTTGTGAATTCTCTATAAATGGGTCCCATACTGTAGGTACTATTGCAAATCTATTGGTTCGTAAAAGTTGGCTTCTTTCGCTCTTCTTATCAAATCGTATAAACCTCATAATTTCAGCAAAGTCATTCCTGCTCATTGTTTTTGTAAAAAATGCAGGTCCCCAAATTTTATTCCACAAATGTGAGACATCTAAATTCTTTGCCGGATATACACCGCAGGCATGTAGCAGAGCAATAAATGCATCTAGTTTTGTTTCAATGCTCTAAATGTTTCTACCGTACATTTCATTATATGATCTCTTATACAGTGATCAATGATAAGATAAAATGTCGTCTTTACTTGTCCTTTCATTATATGCCGTTTAGTACATCCCTAAAAATATTATGAACTGATTTCCGCTAGATTTTGGATTTGCATCTATTTCTTTCCAAACTGTTCCATCAGGCCCAGTTGCGATACGTTGGTTTTCTACATCAGTCTCATTCTCTGCTGTCAACAATAGTTCCTTTCCTTTTTGTCCTGGACGTGAACGCTTATTTATAATATTCAACTCTGATTCGGTCCTAAATAGTTTTTCATGTGTTTCCATGCTGTTTTCAGTTGCTGATAGTTTCTTGTTCATCGCACACTGAACAGTCTTCTTCGATGTCCGTTATTATATATGCTTTACTTTTTCTTTTATAACAACTTTACATAAAACGCTCTGAGATGCTTTCTGTCTATGTTTTATAGATAACAAGTTTAGATGTCGACTGATTGACTAACAAACTGAGATGTATTCTGGTCGGAAGGACGATAGTAAGTAACGGCAATATTTGTACGAAAATATTGATGGGTGCTGGCCGTTCTCCACCAACAATTGTTCGAGGATGGAATTGACCGTTGAACATTGGAAAACCCTGCTTTTCCCGTGTTTTATCAGAATGAGCAACAACCCTAAGAAACTTCTCGACTTTTAAAATGTTTGTAACAATTGACCGTAAAAGATGCTAAATTTTATGGCGGTTCCTTAGGATTATTATATGCCTGAGTTGATATGTTTTGATACCTGATTACTGATTCTGTTTGTCATCTGACCTTGAGATAGCTTTTTCTTTGTAGTGATTGTATTTATTTTGAGAGTAACTAAAATATTTTATCGGTCGGTTAAACTGACCGCCCGCGGTAGGCAGGACAGAATACAATTTTTTCTTAGAAAAGAAAAAAAGCAAACTAGAAGTAAATACCGAAAAATATATTGTATGTATGTTTTAGGAAAAGTCAGAAATTATGAATATGATAACGTTTAAACATGGTTAAATTTGTGTAGAAGTTTGAAAACGGTCAATTTGACCAGCACTGGTAGGTTTAGTGTTAAAACGCAAGGCCAATTATCAATCACTATTATTTTCGAATTAAAATATTTCTTGCTTGCCACACCTACCTATTTCACATAAATTTCTATTATTAAATGATTGAGTTATAAATAACTCTATCAACTTCGAAAAACTCTATTCAACAGCGAAAAAACGCGATATCAACTATCTATTTGAAACCTTATTTACTAATATGACAAAGAAACCTCAAAAATATTCTTTAGCTAAAAATCAATTTCTTATTCCTTTCAATCCCCCAATGACCGTTGCGAGTACCCCGCGAGAGAAGTGCGACCTAGCCAAAAACCGACCCGACTGCGATACCAAACACTAAACTATCAAACAAAGAAAATATCATTGATCATAGAAAACAAATTTAGAAACTGATTCACTTGTTCTTCGGCCAATCTTTCGGTTAGAAGAATTTTTTTAGACGTCGATTTTATCTTAAACATTCTCTGTTAGATTACACTTAGAAGGCAAAATTTGAGAAGTTGGTACTCACCTGTGTCGCGTGCGTGTACTACCCACTAGTTCGCCGGAGAAGCAGTGAGCTTCGGCTGAGGATCGCAAGGGTGTTACCCGGAGGGTTAGCTGGTCGATAGGTTCGCGCTTGCGTTCTTCTTATCATCCCCTCCAGCGTGTCGCGAGCTAACGACTAGGGGGAAACTGGACGAGCCCCTGGTTTCCCGATATGCCCAGGCCTGGTTCTCTCTTGTGTTTGTATAGGATGATGTTGTTCGATGCACATCAAACACGCCCCACCTGCTAGTCGTCTGAAGATGAAATGTCAGGTTACGCATTGGTAAAACGTGGTTGTGTCTATATCGAACCGTTGCGATACTATTTCGTACCCCGGGTTGCGCAACTCTACGCGATCGAAGCTTGTTTTTAAAACCTATGACGAACCTTTAAAGCGTCTGCATGTGAAATGAAATCAAAGCAGGGGATGAGATATAACTCGGGAGCAAATCCGACAATATTATTTCTGTACTTTATTTTTGTATCTGTGACGTTCTCTTTCCTGATATCTTAATGATTATAGATAGCGTGACGGCGAGATGTTAATTTCCCGGTTCTATCGTTGCTGTCCACTCGACCGGCTCTGCGTTTCACAAGCTCGAGCTGCATAAAAGAATTAATGCAGCGACCCAGTTATTCATGATTCCTCGGCGTTGCACTTACGGAGCTTTTGTGCCTATGGAGATCGTACTTTGAAATCTTTCGAGAGATAGAATTTCTATTGTTTGGGGCTGTGTTAGTTAGGCGTGCGGACACGTGCAGGTAAAGTACGGAAACGGATTCTTCTTTTGGAATAAAATTTCATTGTTTATAGCATTCTGTGCGGCAGCTCTGGTTTACGTTCACGCGGACGCAATAAAATTGATATATTCGCAACACTGTTTGCCCTTTTGCGTGTTACTATAGGTAGAGATAGTATTCAACGCGAGAAGACGGTTCTTTTTTTCTCTCCCGTTTTCTTTTTTCCCCTTTTTCTTCTCTTCGCGTAGGGAAGTCGAGGTTAGAGCTGTTTTTCTGTGGGGAAGTGGGTCACAAACATTTTTCCGAGGTAAAAACCTTCAAAGGAAACAAGAACGTCTGGATTTTCATTAAGATTACATTTTCAGTACGCTTTAGATATAACGTCTCGCCTTGTTGCGTAAGAAAATATGAATTAGCACTGGATTCTCTTTGAATGAAAATTTTATTCCTTTTTCATGCCTTTAAGTTTCCCGAGAGACCAATTAAGCCACTCGGCTTGAGTAGGTGGCTTCGCGTTAACACATAAGAAAAATAGCCCCAGTAAAACTTTTATCCTCATAGCTGTAACTTTTTATTACTGCGTTTAAATGAATGCTTTTCATCCACTTATCGCTATAAGTGTCTACATATATTTAGTGATTTATTCTGTACATCATGTCATTAACTGTAGATATGTAATACGTAGACTGTGGACTTATGGGTAACTCAAAGGTACTAAACTCTGTAAAAAGGAATGCAGAAACATATATAATATGCAAATCAAACTATTTATTTTAATACTTAATAGATAAAACAAATTTTTATTCAGGTTCTGTTCTTGTACTTACGTTTATAAAAATATGAAATTGCACAAACATACGCAATCCAATAATATCGTTACATCTTGTATATATTTATGTACAATTGTTGGATGGATTGGAAAAACGTAATAAAAAAATTATCTGTACGCAAAGATAACGATGCATCACTATCTTAGATGGTTTTCATATCATCGATGAATGATTTCATAAGCATCGTATTGTCTTCGATATTCACCTTCATCCGCATTGTGACAAACTTAAGAGGTGCAACGACAATACCAGTGTCACGACTATCGACAGTTCTGTAATTTCTACAATCTTCGTTCAATCAATATCTATGGAATCGTTTCTTGGACGTAATTATTCGATTATTGCCAATGCATTCAAACTTTCGTACATATAAACAGGTGAAATAATAAACGTCTAATTCAAATGTTTAAAAGCCAAAATATTTCATTTTTCAGGCATGGGGCTTAGACTTTCCGAAATTTAAGTGTTAAAGCAGATGAATCGTTTTCCGAAATCAATATTCACATCTGACAATTTAAACCGAGCGTCTCTTTAAAAATATTCAATATATTCAATGGAAAATTCCAAATTCTATTTTCTTTTACATCGACATTAACAATCAAATATAATTAGCATAAAGAGAAACGTTTTCCAATCTGTGAAAAAATGAAAGGTCACCTTTTGCAAATTAAGGTCACCATCTAGTAGAAAATAGTTTCGAAACCATATGAGAACGTTCTCGAATTTCCCAGGCACGTCGATAAAGAGATTTTCTACGCGAACCATGTGCGGCGTGCACAGTGCTGGCCTCGCGCAGCAACCATGAGAAATATACGAAGCTCATTGCCGGATTCGGAGACATGAATGCGTGGATCGCATATAATATCGGATGAAAAGGGAATGGCCGCTGCGGCACGATCTATCCCCACCAAAAACGCTGAACACCTGAGCGTCCCTGGGGGCAGCTCAGGAGGAACAGTCATTATTGCGCCAGTATAACATTCGCTTCCAGTTCTCTTGAACGAACCATCGAGTTTTCGAGACACCATCCACGAGATCACGATACGGCCGTGCTCACAATCGCCACGTTCCCTCGGTTCGTCGTTACGGAAAAGCAAAAACCGCGTGGCCGCCTCGAAACCGTCCCATCATTCGCTGAACGCGCGCGATACGATGAG
The DNA here is from genome assembly GCF_014825855.1 of Bombus pyrosoma. Lineage (NCBI taxonomy): Eukaryota > Metazoa > Arthropoda > Insecta > Hymenoptera > Apidae > Bombus > Bombus pyrosoma. Next base: position 2,126,856 of record NC_057781.1, read on the forward strand.
ATTGTTCTCGGCAAATAACGAAAATGTGACGTGAGATTGGCCTTAAGAGAGCCTTGGCAAGAACGTGACACGTTTCGCAGTCGGTCGTTCAGTGTGGCACGCACTCTGCCAAAATGCCAGTGAGAAGGACCAATTTTCATGCGTTCACCAGTGCGCTTGTGTCGGTACTGTTCTTGGTTTTGGTGGCGCTTCGCGTCGGCCAGGTAAGTTTGGCAATGTCCAGTCACGAAGTTCTACGCACAACACATTATGCAACGATTTCTTTTACATTGTCAATAAATGAAGTGCTTCATGAAATATTCGTAGCTGTTTTTATTGAAATAATTTTTATTTGCAAAATACTTTTATGTTACGATACATTATTAATCGATAGCCGAAGGAATCTTTCCATAGATGCAGATGTTTGGAGATAATTTCGTTTGAATCTCAATGATTTTTTACTCCAATCATATTACGACTAGTTTTTTGGATAGATAAGACCTCAATATCCGATAACCTTAATCAACTGTTATGAATTACGTATTAATTAGATTTTTGTGGACCTTTTTCTCGATGCCCCCATCGAGAAGTACACTATACCCGCCGGAATGCAGGCTTGATGCAGTTGCGCTGTTACCTGTATCGCTGTCGTTTATTCATCTGTGTATCGGCACGAGTTAAGATCAGTGATACGCGATCGTCGTTGGACAAATAGAACCGCAGGAAAATGGTCAAATCGAAATGGAAGATGACTGTTCTTTATCTTGCTGGGATAACGCGAGATGCATATAAACGCACGTTCGCCGACGATAAATCGCCGCGATCGAGTGCCGAGTCTCCAGCTGACTCATTCATCTCGCGCAAATACACTCCCGTCGCTTCTAAATCGGTGTCACTGACGTTCAACCGTTAAACAAATTAGAAAAATGTACAATAAACTGCAGTCATAAATCGGTTGTCATCTAACGATTCAAATAATTTACTAAAATCTTCGTCTATCATCTCATTAGGAGAATTAGGAAAAACCACAAGGATCCACAAGGACTGAACGGTACTCGAACGTAGTATCGCGAAATCGTTCTTGAAAAAAGCAGATCGCTTAGGCATTCGCGTGCTCACCACGCAATACGATATGATACAGTAATCTATCGGCAAGTAGGTACGCTAACCGCCGCAAACGTTGCTTTTCCACATTGTTTCGGTAAGAGCGCTGCGCTCTCTCGCCGAGAAAAATTCAGATAGACCGGCTGGAGCATGGCCAGCTTCGTTGGTTTCTACGAGAACGCGATACAGGAATGCATGTCCAGCGGGAGGGCTGCATCGTTGGATGGCACGGTTCTCTCTGTCTCGTTCCAGTCGAAATATATCGTACGTCGAAATGCCGCGGATCCTCTGGATCTGCCTATGGCCAGCAAGAATGCGGGCTACCACGAACGCGGCCACGCGTGTGCGTGTATCGATGGGACGGGCATCGAATGCGTGAATTGCACAATTACGTGTGCTGGATAAAAGAGCGAACAAACGAACGGTGTGTATTTATGCGTGAATTGAATGGGAGATATAGAAACATGTTTAAAGCTCGTACCAATGGAATGTAAATACTGGGTGAATATGAAAAACATTAGCATTATTCATCTCTTCTTCTAAGAAAATGATTCTTTTTAGAGGTACCTTGATATAAACGAAATCTTAAGCTATACATAAGCGAACTTTCCATTATGGATAATGCAGAAGCGTAAGTTGCTTCTACAAGAAATATCATAATCTCTGGGTGACTAGATATTTGTCTGGACTGGTTCATAACGCGTACATAACGCCCGATGCAACGAACACCCGGTATGTATCGTGCAAACGCGTACCGTTTAAGTGGGCAGTGAGAAACAATGATGCACACAGCCGCTCAGCCGTATACCACTCCTCGCGGACCGAACTTTTACTTAATTAAAAAATCTATTTAACAGGAAACTGGCCTTGCCTCATACGGGGTTATCTACTACGTAAATCGTAGATACAACTTGGCTTTGGTTCGAATCCCGCGCGTATAAATAGACCTTACTCTCGGGACTCTCTCCGTGAATCGAACGTCGTCTTTTTACGTACGCACAATTACGTCCGTGTCAGCGGCGAGAAAACGCATCGGGGGGATACACAGCGAATGTTATCGAAATCGGCGATATGCTCTGGAAAGCTTAGTCACACAAGAGATTCGAAAGCAAGTTGCGCAAGCTCGCAGGGAATGTTAATGGCGTTCGCTGGCTGTCGAGCTGAGCATCGGCGAATTAATTGCAAACGCTTGTACCGAACTTGCCAAGAATCTTAAGGCTCTTCTCATTTCTCTGCGATACTTGTCAATCGAGGACATTACCGATCATCCGTAATAGTAGGTGGCCTTATTAAAGCGTACGGCCTCGCGCTGATCAATTTACACAACGCCGCTTTATTAATATTTATGAGTTACCCTACCATATCACCGCGATATAGAACGCACGGACTCGATCTGTGACACGCCGAGGTGACAAGTTTGGGTTCGTTGAGCAATTATTTTGCGCTAATTTCGCTATGCTCCTTGCACGTGTATGCGCGATTGCGAGTCGTACGCTACCGTCTCGAAGAATAGAACGCAATAAACGAGGATAATCGTAAAATCACGCTACCGTTGCTTGATAATTCTACATTTTATTCAACAGATATTTCAACGCGCGTCATCCAATTCCAGCTAATGGTAACATACATTATGGAATAATTCTTGTATGGTCGAATTATGATCCGATTACGAGAATTTCCGGATGTAAAAGCACTGTGAATACTAAGCTTGCTGTTTAATTTTATTAACCGTAAATTTTTGCAAAAACTAGCAAAATTTCAGATTTTTGTTTTGACGAGTATTAAAATCGTGCAGGTGCTTTTAGTAAAATTAACGCTAATTTTCATTGCGGTGGAATGAACATGAAAGCACTTGCATACTGGCAGTAATTGCAAAACCTAGATTATGTTAGAAATTTTTATGAAATGAAAATATAAGTAAATTTTCTTTTCCTACATGGTACAATAAAATACATGTTAGAGCTTAACATTTAGTTTTCGTGAACAAATATCTTTCTTTAGTGAGTTATATAGTGCCTACTCTTTTCATGGCTCAGAGTAACAGATGTGTGTCACAACTGGTGTGACTACATACGGTAGAAAAAGAGCGCGATCCTCTTAGTTAAGTATTCAATCATGTCGAAATGACGCAACGCTAACTAAACATCGCCGCGTCGAAAGAAAAATCCATTCCTTCATCCTTGCACTCATCCGTGTGCGCGACATACCATTGCGCGTCCTCGAAAGCGACAGTCTCGCACAGAAAATCTTATGCTTCTCATATACCTATCTTATTTCTCAACAAGCGGAGGAATTCTCACTTTCCGCGAGAATTCCACGGGACGCTCTGTGAAATCCGCGATCAAGCATGTACACTCAGCATCGTTCCTTCTGTGGCAATCGACAGAATTTAAAGCGTGACGGCATCCCTCGCGTTTATTCCACCTTTGTAATCCTCTTACGTCGGACATTTTACGTCGGGCAGACAACTGTGCGGGTTCGTAAATTCAGCCGTTTATAAGTCCACAAACTGTGATCGAAAATCACAGTCGGATCACAACTACAATGCTCCAACGATGACATTCTATCCATTTTTGACACGTTGGACTTGGTCTAAAACCTTGGACTTAAGGATTATATTTTCGTATCGGTTTCGTACTGTGTCTCTTTCTGGAATGAAGTTTAAAGGTTAAATCAAACCGACGGATTCGTAACTATGATAGTATATGAATGTATAGATGTAATAGTAAATACGTAGATATGTTATTGAAAATATTATTCTAATCGGTTAGCTTGATAATACTGATTACAAGACCAGTTTGACGAATTAGAATATCAAATCTTAACCAGATGCAATAATATCGGAATGGTTTCTTCGGAAATGTTCCATGGTTTACCGAAGGCATGACGCAACGCACAATTAATTCTTACATGACACATATTATTTACGGTTGATCAATCGACAAGATTTTCAACGAATTCGTGCTCTTACTTGGATCTCTTTGAACGAATTCGTTGGTCGAGTAGGAGGATGGGCAAAGAACGAGCAAATGTTGTCGTAGGATTTTTTTCGTTTTGCTGCAGTGTAAGTGCACCGCCATATACAGAATCTTGTACAAAAACGGACAGAACCGTTGCATACTTTTCCTCTCATTGGCATGTCCATTTTGGGAGAACGAGCACGGACCAGATAGCGTCTCTGCCTACGCCACAGGGGCGACCTACGTTCGGCCGCGATAATATGTCTTTCGTTCGAGATTGCGAAAGGTACGAGAACGGGTACGAGAGGGTTACGAGCGCCGGGAGAATATCGACGATCCACCCAACGCACGGCTGGCTATAACTACTCGCAGCTGGTATATCATACGTTATATCTACATCGAAGATCAAACACGTACACACAACCGGCGACACGGAAGCATAACGCGTATTGTCCGATTTTAGACGACAGAAACATGTTCCAACGTTGCATATAAAATACTTTCTTTATTATGATAACAGTGCGATATCTATGGAGATTGGAGATTTTGTAACTAGGATATTTCTCGGTTCTCCTGGTTGATTATATGACATGGTGTTTCGTTAAGTTGGACTTATTGAGGTAGGGCTATTTCGAATACGGGTTCCACGGATTTATATGAATTTAGTTCAGGAATAACTAAGGGGAAGTTCTATGTTTTTGGAATAAGTGTAATTGTAATTCAAATAGTCAGATGTTCAACTGGTTATGAGAAATGCATGTTTGGAAGTTGGAAGAATTTGAATTATTGAAGAATAATGATGTGATAATAAGTTATTCTACACGACTGACAATAAGTGTGACCGAAGTGAGAATGACGATAATAAGATTTCAATTTTTTGAACAAATATGTCCAATGTTATTACTATAGAGATATGGACTATGTTATAGAATTTTTGTTGAATCATTTCATTTTCTCATAACTGATTGACTGCACACAAGTCCAAAGTAGTTACAGATTTTTATAAATTATTTAGAATTATTACTTTGCTAAATTTCGTTTAAATTAATGAGCATCACATCTGAAGTAGAATTAATGTTCGAATTAGTCAAATCAAATATGTATGAGGTTGCATCATCTACAAACACACTCTGATTACCTAAATCCAGTTGAAGAAATGAAATTTGTACAATCTTGATTAATTACGCTATTACGCTTTAAAAATGTTGTGGCACTCAGGTAACTGGACCAAATATGGCCGAACAGTTTATAACCATCATGCCAGTCTGCTCTTTTTCTCTGGCATCACTGCACTTTCGAACACACTGGTACGAAGTTCTTTTACATAGGAATGCAGATGTTCCAGGCTATGGAAAGATACAGCGTTAACGCTGCGAGGCGCCGTTTTTTCATCGATTTGCATTGGTAAATTCTAGAATGATCTGGCCGCTGGGAATCACGCATCGTTTCAGCGTTACGAGCTGCGCTGTGTATCAGAGCGAACGGAAACGGTGCTAATGATGACGCGTTCCAGCCACGGCGTGCATACTATGCATCGTACTACGTACAATACGCGATTTCACCGCTATTCCCGGCTTCATTATTTTCCCGCCTATCGAGATATTACTAAACGGCAATGAAAGTGAATATGTTTAAACAATGCTGTCGCTCATAATTCTTCATATATCATTTAATGCGTATAATGCGCGAAATTCATTTATTGACGAATCATCGCGATGAAAATTATGATCGTGAAAAAATAACATGGAGTGCCATGAACACATCTTTTTTTCTTGCACATTTAAATTTTCTATAAATATATGTAAATTCAAAGTTCAATGATAACCGGTGTGTTATGGATTTATCGTTATTAGAAATTAAGAGACATTACGTGTGTAATTTTGTGAGCGACGTAATTTCTGAAGTAAATAAATCTCAAAATTATTGTATGGCTATGTTCTCCAAGTTTGATCAGTTCAGACGAAATGCAAGTGCGCTTTTTCCTCAAAACAAACGCATGAAATAATACATGACATCCATATTTATTTAGAGACTATGGGTTTCTAAACTTTTATAACTATGTACTACAGTACTATGTTTATACTACATTTTATCTACAATTTTCTCAAATTATGTATATCGTCACTCACACCATCTTCTCCTGATATTATCATTTCATTAGAACAAAGATTTGCAGATTTTTAACAAGGTGTGCACCATATCTTTTGTTGTGCTTCTTGGGTGGCAAAGCCCAAGACAAAGGAGCTTCGAGCTCTGAATATTCTCGGCCACGCCGCAATTAATTCTTTCTTCATCCTCATTCTCGTTTTCTTAATGCCAGCGATGCTGACAAATAAGCACCGCACCGAGTATTCGTCTTCCTCCTACGCCGCAAGGCCAGCAAAGCGTTAATACCTCGTTAAAATATTTCTCGGGAAGCGTCGTAATTAAAGGCGATCCACCTAGTCACACCTTCTATCACCATCGTGTAAATCGTTGGACAAACACGAGGAAATAGTCGTGTAATTAATGCCTCGACTACTGAATAGATAACGATATCATTCCAAATATGAGGAACTGCAATGGTAAACGAAGTAAATACCAGAAGCAAAAGCTTCAAACAGATACAAGGGAACAGTATTTTTCTTAATGTGATAAGTTACATTATCTGTTACTTTAAAAGCTATGAACTTTCAGCGTTTATCACATTCAGAAATTTCAAGGAAGTATAAATAAAGTGTATTGAATTGGGTAAATTTATTTATTTGTATTTTACACTTTCATCTCTTTCAATCACGATGTAATTAGCATTTATCATAGCGGTACTCTTAAAAGCTTGAATAAATTAATAAATCGTTTACCATTCCAACTTCTCAATTACCAAACAATTTTAACAGTACCCAGCAACTTTTACCATTTTCTAATACCGACTCTCTTGTAATAGGACCAGTAGCTATTTCTTCGTCATTTTATATAGCGAAAAAAATGCAAGATCGTTAAATCCTCCGATGAAAAACCGCGTATTTAATATTACCACCGTCGGTGGAGAAGACTCGCTCGTTCCCAACCGGAGGAACACTGCCACAAAAGTTCGATTCTCTTGGTTCGTGGTTTCACCGGTGCTTCCTCGACTTCCAGATAGGATTCACGGACGCTTACATCTTTACGACAATGCCATTTCGTACGCGGCGAGATGTGTTGCCAGCGGACGGACTGTGCACGTACACGTCGAACACAAAGGGAACCCGGGGTACTGCACACGAAGCGTGAAGAACGTACCTCTCCGTCGATTTCGTCCTGGCGTCGCCCTCGGGAGAACTACGGATATAAATCACGATCTCCACTGACGTAGCTGATTTGCCGACTGCCGTGGGCAAGCCTATATGACTGCTCCACGGATCGAACCATGTCAAGTGTTTAAACTACCTATGGGCTCCGCTCCATGGAACCCAACGTGGTACCAGGGAGAGAAAAGGGATACGAAGGAAGAAGAAAGGCGAACGTACAGAGCGTTTCAGAGGAGGAATTGTAAAGTTTTGGAGGATATAATACGAATAATGATGCATAATTCATAGGCGATAGATATCGTGGAAACGTCTGTTTGAAAGATTATACGACTGAAAATCAGAGAAAAGGGATACAGATTGAGAGAAAAGACGAACGTATTTGAGAAAAGAGTTGTAAACTTTTGAAAATACGAGTAGTAATGATCCTCAATCTATAGTTTTCGAATAGATATCATAGAAATGTTTATTCGAAGATTATACGATTGCTCGTACCAACTGGTTTCTGCGAGTAATATAAATGTATCTGTTAGATATGCGAAGAAAGTGTGAAGAATCAAAAACATCGTAACTGACTAAAACGCGTATTCTCTTACGGGTCATTTATATTAATATAAACAGCCAACTTTTATACGCATGTTTGCCATGATCACCCTTGTTTAATCATAGATACTGCAATTGTCATTTCAGTGACAACCAAGTTAGCTTTGAAGCAACCTGTAAAACCACGAATCGTACCCCTCGAATTCCCTCGGTTCTACCGTTCGACTCGAAATCGAATTCACCTGGGCTCTGAATTCTTCATCGTTTTCTGGGAAACGAGGTAGAACGGCCCAGACTGCTGCATGAAATCACGCCGTTGTTTTAATGTCCCGTTCCTCCAGCCACGCACTTCCTTCTTCATCGAACTTCTTGCTGTTCTCTTTCTCCTGTTCGACGCCATTATCCATCGGTTAGCTCATCGATTTATGAGTCGAAGTTCCAAAGGACAATCGTCGGAAACATATCGCTACGCCGGATCTCTCGTAAACTCGGTGTCCCATCGAGTTTCGATACCTTCTTTATTTCGTACTTCCTTTCACGTGGCGTCACCCTTTGCAATCGAATCGTTCGTTGGGTACCGTAAAATACGCCAGTATTCGCCGCGTACGGAATCGTTGTTCTGCTGGAACAATAAACGCGCGCCGTGTGTTGCCGTTTGCAAATGTAATGATACTGTTTCGCGAAAGATAAACGGCACAGTTAAGAAAATAGTATCGGAGCAGTGATATCACTCCGTCCCGTTGTCATACTCACTCATTATCCGTGTCGTGCAAAATTATTGAAACGTTTTCATCCAGCTTTGTACGCTTGTTCCTTCGAATGTTTGGGTACTGTCCTCATGTGCAATATAGTAATTTGATTACGTTGTAGTAGAAAATTCTACACGTCAAAAAGATATCCATGAAATTGATGGAACGTATTCTCTTCTATGCTTAGTAATTTTAAATGAAAATTCATAAAAGTAGATTGTTGATAACTAAATGTGGATGTTTATGTGTATTTATTACAAGTTTTTGGAAAAATGTACAGTGACATATTAAATACAGTGATTGAAAGAAGTAATTCAAAATGAAATGTGGAATTTGCTAAAGATGTGCTTCACTGCATAATAAGGATATGTGCAAATATTTCTTGTAACCATTTCATAGAAGAATATATAAAATACTTGTTATAGCATTTGGTAGATAAAATAGATCTCAATCTTCCTTTAATATGGGTGAACGTATGAATTTACATAGATATTTGCAATCTCGTGTTCATAGTTAATTAAAATATTCAGTATACTGCTATACATTTCGAAAGATATCGTAAATTCGAAGCTTTTAAAACATGTTCTTGTGGAGTATACCTGAAAACTCAAGGACAGTCGTTTAGAAGTAAACTAGTTAATTTACAAATAAAAAACAAAATAAATATAACAGCTCGAAATCGAGTGGTTAATGAAATAGTGCATTTAACTTCTTAAGAACAATTTCGAAAGATTTATGTATAGCGCTCCTGTCTGGAAGTCAAGGCTTTCAAAGCCACGGGAGCATCGATTTCGCCACGATACGATAGCTGGACCAGTGACCTCAACCGGTCATAAAATCGAGCGTAGTTTTGCCTTTTTGCTTTTAAATTTCGTCGCTTTCACTTTTCGCCATACTTCTCCGTCTGGTCACTGGCTGCGGCTCTATCTTGCTCTTCGACGAATCCTTTCGTTCGTAATGTTTCTCTCTCAAGACGACGAGAAACGCTCGATCCCGTTTATTAATCGGAATGCGGCTCTGAGAGAAACGTCCAAGGCAGCACGCAATTCATATTCAGATTCGAAGTTGCAAACACGCCAACGAAGTTGTAGAAAAAATATTTTATAATTATGATCAATCATAAATAACATCTTTTTTAAATCATTTCTTTTATTCTGATTATGTTATATTGCGTATTTGAATAATTTGATTTGAAATGAATATAAAATTAATGATGATAGATAAGAATCTAGCAATTTCTAGCCATTTTAGATTCTGATAAGAGAACTGGAACTAATTGCAACGATATCATGATATTTTAATAATTTAATCGGCTTGATGAGTGGCTAGCGACAGAGTAGCAGAAGTTGCACGTGAAGATGAAATATGTATTAATTGCTATGCTTTTATTGCGCTTGCACGAACTGCTTAAACTCGATGTAGAATTAATCACGACGAAAGAGAGGCTCCCTTTCTTGGAATTCCGATAGAAGCTGTGGAAACATACGTTATTTTCATTTCAGTGGTTTTATATTCATCGCAGGCTTAACGGCGCGACGTCGGAAAGTATCCGATTTTCTTTACCCAGACACAAAAAGATGATTCTCTTTCAATCTGTCTAATGAGTTATCGTTGAAGATTAAGCAACCATACAGTCAGCCGCGATAAACGATCCGCCGTTGATACAACAATTTATTAATAAGCATGCTTGGGTCCGAGCGTAAGTCTACGAAATTTGCAATCGTGTCAGAGATTAATTAAAACCGCGTAGAAAAGGCTGTCGAGGTACCGAGATTCTCTGGGCTTTATTCGCCATGTATCGTTCATTTTAATTTCTTCCATGTGTGCCCGCGATTATTAAAGAAGAGCTTCTCGCTCTACGAGAAATTACATCGACCGCCGCCGCTGTAAGATTTATTAATTGCACCGTACGTACGTTCCTCATTCAGGTTTTAACAGTTCAATTAAAAACAGCGATAACTGGACTACGATATTAACATCGACCTCATCGATTAAACGCCATATGATTATACAGAATTTGTATTTCGCGTGATACTTCATCGTTCAAAAGTACTCGGACACTTGCTTCTTTATATTATAATAACTTTGTATGATAGCATACTATGGCACTATCGAACTGATTTTTAAATATACTATACGCAATAATTAAATTGACGTTTGTAATTTTTAAAATTGTTGGAAATATTTTGGTACCTCACGAGCTTATTGTTCTTAGATATTTTAATTTGTGAATTATGATCTACATTAAAGAAAATTTCCTGGTTAGATGAAAAGACTTCTGATGTTAATGCAAGGGATGGTATTATAAAATATAATATTAAATATATGCAGATATATACAGATATATACAGACATACAGTAAATAGCAAAATATATTATTTCTATCCTTCAATGGGTAATTTAAATCTACAGTGTGTTAGGTAGTAAACGCTGCTTTTGATTATTAATTCATCATTAACTTATATTCACTTTCAATTTCAAAATTCATTTTGATTAAATTCACCATCTTATTTTGCCATATACATTTGAGTATTCTTTCTATAAATCCGCTGTATAAACGATTACGTAGTATATGCATATACATATACATATCTATTGTATTAAACTGGCGCCATAGTTCCTTTGTTCGTATCACGATAAAAAATCATTATGGTAAAAATTCACCGAGATAGGTAACATCGTAGATGCTGTAGGGAACAGCATCGGCATCCACCCGTTCAAACACCTTAACATTATTGAAACTTATCGTTTATATATTTATCGACGCAGGTGGTGAAGGTAATAAGCATCGTTGCTCTCGCGCCACGCGCGTTTCGTATAATCGTAATAATTTCACGCAATTCACTTTCGCCATTCAATAACACGCATGCAGAAAGCGTATAGTATACACCCATACACTGACCATTAGCCAACACCGATGTATAATACCACACATATATATATATAAATGCGTTCGCGCGATCTCTTGCGGTTATTAAACCTACGATACGCGGTCATACGTGTGAATGTATTCATGACCGTGCGTGTGCGTTTCTATTAGTTCGTAATATATACGATAAGAAACAAACTCGTTACGAATCTCATCTCCGCGTTATTTGCATAAGGCGTAATCGGTTACTTTTCAGAAAGAAAGCGGATTCCTTGGCGCGAAGATTTACGTAACTGAAGACGACAGAATCGATCGCTTGAAACACAATGACGCACAACAAAAGAGTAAAATAATGGAATACCATTAGCCGCTATACAAATTTAACGTCTAACGTTTCATGGTATACTATACAAATTTCATAAAAACGTGACCGACATCCTATACGTATTGTCGAGAACGAAGGGGTGAAATCAATATTTTCCATCGTTAAAATTGCAAGTGGTAATAATACGAGGATCATATAGACATCGTTCGGTTTCAACAGAGCAAGCTTTATGGGCTGTTTTTCTGCCACGAGCAAACTGATTAGAGGAACGCTTATTGAAACGATTGTATCGTTCCTAACTACCAATGCAACCGATCATGCTGGCTATAAAAGTACATATATGTTTCTCTATCGAATTAAGTCGATATCCATCAGCAGTGCGCGTGTTCAAATTTACAAGGTCTAACGAAGGTAACTCAATATATTACGCGCTTACACCACGTTCCTTTCATCGTTCCACTAATTGCGTCGAGTGCATCAAATATGCTTTCACTTGATGTTTCAGAAGAAAATCACGGAGGCTCTCTTCGAGCGCATTGTCTCGTGAACGACGCGGAACATAATAGAACGGAATGCGGGAGCTCTCCCGCGAGTCGAACGCTCGTTCGCACACAGAGCGGAATCTTCTGCGGATCGCACACTTTCACGTGTCCCGACTTTTCTTTCGAACCGTTTCTACCATGCGTAAATTTAACAGACAGCGTGCCAGGGCCCGGTGCACACTCTGCTTTCACTTACACGCTTTCGGGTTTCGAGAGGATCGCGCTCCCGTAAAAGTGGGAGGAGATGACGCGCCTGTTCGATCAGATACCGCGAAACTTAAATTTACAATTACTTCCGACGATGGTTAATCTGATAAATTCCGAGTCGAATTATTGAACGGACGAGAGCGAGTTCCATCTCCTACAAAATGTCTTGTAGCTTTCGCGAGGCTCCTCCCAGTTCTTAAATATTACAAACAATTAAGCCAATCGTGGCCATTGAGGCCTTTTTATGAGGTGAGTTCCTTGCGATGCGGGTTTTAATTTATCGTTTTTAACGAAGATTGCGTTGGGTTATGTTTCTTTTTGTAAAATGAGGACAATTTGGAAAATAGTATGGGCAAATGTTAAACATTTGAAATACTATTGGTATATGATAAAGCGATGCCACTTTTATTTTAAATAATCTTATAGTTTGTAGTTGGTTTGTCTAGTAGTTCAAGTTAGTTGCAAGATAATTTAAACAACAATATACGTATGAATATTTACGATAAGATGGATAACATTGTACATAGTTTTTTACATTTCAGACTTCATTCGTTAATTTCACAATCACGGTATCCAAACCTAAGTTTTGGAGCCAATAAGTTCGTAATTCTCATAAACCGAATTTACCTTGAACAATATACCATGTATTTCGAAAGAAACTGCACGACAAATATGTCTGTTCTCTTCGACCAATCAATCAAAACTACATCTTATGTTGACTCACGACAAAAAGACTATAAAAAAATGTATATGTATATATATAAATATTTACTGATGGCGATGAGAAGGAAATCGAAGTTTCACCGAGTCCCCCTCTCAATCAGAAATTTCTTCGAGGATCTTCCTTCTCAGAAGTCATTTGTTTGTTCGCGTACCGTTCGACATAACCGTTTTCCTGAATGCTTCCGTGTAAACGGTCATTATTAAACAATGTGTGTGTTAAACAATGTGCCGTTAAACGTCCAGGCATAAAACTTGCCAAACGATCGGATTGCAAATTGTACGACGAAACGGTGAGCGCCATTTCTGGCGAAAATACCGCTGGCTTGAGTTTCGGTGGACGCGAAGAAAAAGGAGAAAAGGAAAAGAACAGGAAGAAAGGGAAAAAGAAAAGAAAGAAAGGAGGGAGAGAAAATCGACGACACAGACGGTTAGACGAAAGAACCTGAAGAAGGCAGGGTCAATAACATACGTTTCGGCTGTCTCCTTCTTCCTTTTTCCTCGCAAGATAATTCGAGAGCTGGCTCGAGCCCTCTGGCCAAAGAATGCGCTTTCTACGTTGCATGTATCCAGCGTACGTGCAAGCAGTTTGCATTGACAAACGCCTTAGAGCTCTGCCTGTAATAATCGTAAAGAAAAGGAACAAAACGGAACGATACATCTGATAACGTCGTAATTGTTATATTAATGTCTGGTAGTCTGCTTTGTACGTAATTTTATCGTTCGGAGGTGTTGCATGATCGCCACGTTACCTTGAGGGACGTATTTCTTCGTAATGATATAATTCGTGTTTCGGACACGGCCCAATTGTAAGTTAATCGGAAGTATGTGTTTTTCGGGTTTACTCGACCATGTAAATAAAGAATCATTTGGAATCATAGTTATAAACTCGAGCAGTTAGAGAAAGATTCTTAACAGACACTTCATAGATACTACGGATTTTCTTTCTAAGTCAAATCAACTCGTGAGATCGCTCTTTATTTACGAAAAAGGTGTTCGAATTCTCTTCTAATTAATTCAGCGCTCTATGAAAATAAACTTTCACGATGCATTTCTCATTATTGTTCTTGTTGTGCTGTCGATGGTACAGAGAAAATTAATTAATAATTAGTTCATTAAAATCACGACTCTACTTTCAACACACTGATATTTTAAGGCATTATATGCGTATTTTGTATAGTGTGTACCTCCTTTTTGTATAAATTCTCAATCGTGCAACTTTGAAACGCTCTATACTCTCGAACGTTTAAAGAATGCAGACGATGAGTGGTGAGAAACTGATATACTTCCTTTTCAAGTTCAGGTTCCTGTGCGTTGGCGAACATATTGAGGGACAGAGAGTGTTTTCATAAAAAACAATGGTACATCGAACGTGAAAGAAGGTCGGGAGGCATGTAAACAATTACTGCAAGTTGTTTCTTGAAACTTGCTTCCTCAGGAAGACCGGTGGCATTGTAAACGCCTGTAGTATATTACAGTTTGCAAGTGTGACACAGCAGCATTGTTCCACGGAGACGTGACTTCCTCGTATTTTTCAATTACTCGGCCGTACCACGTGCTGTTCCGCGCACGTTTAGTATTTTTCCAGAGCTTCGTTATAACTTTCCGCTTGGAAGACTTCCCAGTGAATCAAAAAAGATCATCACCGTTCTATGTACGGTATTTATTTCTACGAACAAACGACAGTTTTATAGCGATCATACTTTTCAGAATGGAAAGACTCCATTTACTGGAATGAAATTTTAATTAGTGCTTGATTAAATGAATTACTGTCAATTGAATCCAATTAATCGTACGTTTAATGTTTTTAGTACAAATAAAAAATTGTAGGTAGTAGAGAGAATCACTGAATTCCTATTATGCGAATTCCAGATACAGTGACTCACAAATATGCTTGAACACACTGAACACAATAAAAACCTACCTGTACATACGTAATGAAACATTTAGAGTAAAAGCGAACCACGATATTCAACAGATTGAGTAATTCATTGTCTAAAATGGATGTGAGCAGAAAATATTCACTGCAGTAACTGTTTTCGTTATGCTTCCTGACGAAGGGTTTGATTTGGGCAAACCAAATTATTTTATGTTTGTATGATTCATATAGCTTATTAGAATAAAGTTATTAGGAAGAAATGAATGATGCATTACGTTAAGAAAGAATACGATTTATAATTAATCTGCTTTTGCTCTCTTTGCCTCGTTTGATGGTAAATATTCAAATACTTTCGTGAGTCACTGCGTATAAACTGTCTATTTTTCGATAGATACAAGTAAGTATCCACTGTGACCAAAAAAGGAAGAGTTTGAAAAGTTTTAAACAACACCCCGGCTTATCCTCCGGCTACTTCTACGAACTTGGATCGAAATGTGCAATACGTACGGCTCCCGAAGAACGATAAAAAGAATCGGAAATCCTGATAAACTACGGCCATCCAAAGAGAGCAGTAAAACTTTCTTTCGAAACCCCTTTATCTCGAACAAGCAGAAGTTTCACGGTTTAGCGGCGGTGTGTACTCGAAACCCTATACCTATTCACGTATTTAATAAAACCGATACGGCGAAGCGAAGGTTCGCGTATGTCCGACGTTTCGATAAGTCCGCCAATATATTTCATTCGATTCGGAAAAAATAGTTGCCGCTTCACAGTCGATACTATTCCGCCCTCGTTCCTGCGGTTCGCATACTTGCCCCATGGGTGTGTACTATCGGAATGTGTTGAAACATTGCGGCCACAAGGCGGTTGGATTAAATCTTGATACATTGCCGCTATCCACGCGTAAAATTCGCGCTCGCGCGTGGTGTGCTCGCGCACACACACCTCTATGAAGATGTAGTTACACAGTTTCGCCTATGTAGACGAAGCCGAAAAATTCATTGATTTATCGACCGGGGTTTTGATTGTCGATAGCGTGCATTCTATCGTAGCGAATTACTAAGTGGCCACTTGCCCGCCACGGTTTCTTGTACATGAATTATTCTATTTCGTGACCGGTCGTCGCGCGTCCGCGCCGGCTAATTGTTGCTTACCCCGTGGACGAGTAAAATCGCTCGTTAGCGAGTTACATCGATCGTTGATCCGTTCGAACGCCGCTTCCAGCCCGTGTTCCTCGTGTCCCACGCGAAATTCGCCAACAACCCGACACGTTCTAGATGTTATCTAACCAACACGCTAGCTCAGATCGCGTTAACTTTCGTTTATATAAGCAGCCGGTTCCGTGATGTCACCCTCATTTTCTTCTGCCCACTATTCTCGTCTCTCCGTTACCTGGACAAGGCACAGTGTTCAGCAATTGATTGCGTCACTTTAGACATCAAATGGGGGGCGTGTTCCATGGCGTGAGCACACGTTTTTTACGTCTCCAACGCAGGAAGAAAGCTAGGCTCGCTACAATGTCGACTTGGATTAACGTATAGCACGCGACCATAGTTTCGCGTGAATCCACCAGAGGAGATGTATAAAAGATTTCGTGTAATATCAAATGTTGCGTGCATTTACGACCCGCCCAATGATCGTGAATCATAGTAATTACGCACATACCGTGATTCTCCTTACGATCGTAGAAATTAGAAAAGACCGCTGCGTTTCTTATAACGATGCAATGGTAGAGCCGTGTTCTTCATTGGAGCTTGTCTCACATTCGAAGCCTCGAGGACCTCTGGTCTCGTTTCTTCTCCTGCCGGCCTCTCCTTGAAGTATTCGTTAATTGGAGCTACCGTATCGATTACGTAAAGCCTCGGGTCTCAAGCGTATACTCGCAATCAGCCTATAATTAACGCATTCTTTTTTCCAATAATCGCAAGTCTCGAAAAATGAATTCGTTGTTGTTTGCAATACGACTGGCAAATAGATAAGTAGGCTAAACATATAACGGACGATAACGAAATAACAAGTCTAAGATCACAACTAACTTTAGTCAAGGTATATTACGAAAATACGAACGATCCACGACGGTCGCGTTAACCAATGGAACTAATTGTTTCGAACGAAAGAAGTTGGCATAAAAAGAAATTCGGAAGGATATCATTGGTCAGTGTCGAAAGGAAGACAAAGGCGGTCTGAGTTTTGGTATTCTAAGGATAATAGAATATAGATGGCGAAAGAGATAGGGATACCACAAGCATGCAGAACAGAGACCGAAAAAGGAGCAATCAGCAAAACGCAAGAACGCGCGTATACGTTACCATGTCGTGCTCTCATAATCGATTAGCCGTCCGCGAGGAGAAGGAATCCTTTTCTGTAACCCAACACGTCTCTGATCTTTCTCTCTTTTTCCGCGGAGAGAGGCCACTGAAGCATTTAGGACCGTTGGCCTTGCAACCGCCTACGTTCCAGACCTTTGTCTCGCTTCCAAGAGACTCGATGCTTGTCGCGGTGGCATCTCTTTCGCTCGTCTCTAGCTCGGTTCTATTTTATTGTTGGCGTATATCCGTCTGGCACTTCAGGACGTACTTATATGTATACATGTCTACCATATACCATGGCAAGAACGTGGTGAGGCCACATGAAATTGAAAGTTAGCGTGGGTCGATAGCTGCCGCCCAGACCGGTCCAAGTTTACTTGGGCATTAAGTTAGCGATTGGCACGAGAAAATATCACCGATCTTTCGTTATGACTCAAGAGCTTCGATGGGTATGCATGGCAGAGCAAAAACTCGTGAATTTCGATCGTTTTCTATAGGGGTATCCGGTACATAATTCGCCATGGTCACGAGAATTCTTCTCCTTGTCTGATTATAATTAATTAAATAATTTATAACCACGAGACGAACGGTGGACGCTTGAGGCCTGGTATGCGATCTCTAAAGGGCAAGGGGCAATTAACTGACTATAATTAAAGCTGGCAGACTAATTAGTCTGGTATGTTAATATTAATTATGTCTTGGTTAATTTTTTTGTATCTTTTTCAACCGCGATTCTCACTGTTGCTATCTCCAATTGTCGATATATCTGTACTATACGCAAATGTTGGAAAACGAAAGTGGAGAAACGAGCTTTACCAGCGAGTCTTCCTTCAGATTGAAAATCGACCATCCCGATGTATACATATTTTGATATTCGTTTTCACTGCTTATCTTTGCAACAGAGTAGAGAATATCTTTGTGCTGTTATATTCTAGTTGCAAGTGAATCTCTTAAAAACTAAACTAATCAATTACGTTTCTTTTCCTTAATTCATTAAATTCAAACATGATAAGTATTCAACTCTAAAAAAAATCGAAGATTGATTATTATATGCAGAAAACAATTCTCAATTTGAACACAAATTTGAAAAAATAATATTTATGATACCATCGTTTTTCTTTACCTTCCAATATATGGAGTTGATTAGTATGGCTCTTGGCTGACCTAGATATCGCTTAGCGTTCATTGAAACAACTACGGCAACAAGCGAACAACTTTAGTAACGATCTACAGTAGTTGAATTCGTTACCAAAGTTTTGTACGATCAGGCTCTCTGCTGTCAAAAGTCAATGTAATTCTTGTTCATTCGCAGGTTACCGGACAATTATTGGATACGGAGTTTCAACCGACGGTTACAGCGACATGTAAGGCTGGCCATATGACGATACGAGTGAACTTGAATCAAAGTTTCGTGGGAGCTATTCATGCCAGAGATTTTCGGACGCCGCAATGTATGGCACCCGGAAACGGCTCTACACATGCCACGCTCGCCATTAATCTTCTCGCGCCCAAAGGCTCCCCGGATTATTGTGGCGTTTTGGTAAACAACGTAAGCGATCTTTTCCATTTCTATGATTAAAACTCAAATACATATTGATACCACTTTTCAATGTGAAAAGATCTACTTGCTGAAACAAATGCTTTAAAATCGAAAACTAAGGTCAGGTAAGACAAATGCTCAATTTACTGTCACATTTTAAATTCGTTTTTGATCTTCAGATATTCCGAAACAATCTGTATAACTATGCTCGCGAAACGATATCACAGAAATATCAGAATAGAACACCGCGTTCAACTCTTATTACTTCGACCGATAATATCAGGAGACTCTATTCGTTTGGTGGAAAACGTCGTCCTTCATTAAACGCGCTCGCAACAAATTCCCCTTAATCCTGTTGTAATTCTTGCAGGACACCGAGGAGCGGTCCATTCCTATCGCGGTGAGGATACACAAGACGTTAGAGCTGGCGGACGATAAATTTTACGTGATCACGTGCGGAAAAGCTGGATTCAAAAATGCCAAGTACATATCACAGTTTATTAATATTATCCTGTATCTCGGTGGAATCGCCAGTAATCCACGAGAGTGGATTGCTACACAGAAAGACTTTAATATCCTAACACGACACGATAATTTCTTTGCGCAGGAACGAGACCTCGCTAGTATCTTTGCGCCTTTTGGACGGAGGCCACAAAGTGCAAGAGGCTATTTATGGTCACAACTACACTTTGCGTGCGGAGATCTCGCGACCAGATGGTTCGTACACAGCGTTCCTTACTCCGTTTCACTCCTTACGTTTAATTGGAATTAACGAGCACGCGTAGCGCGTGAACGCGACCGCGCGTTCACGCGTTCTCATCGATCTTTCTCATTTGCAGGAATGTACGGAATCAAAGTAAAGTCGTGTTTTGCGTTCAACAAACGAAACAGCAGCGTACAACTGATCGACGATAAAGGGTACGTTTTACATCCACCCCGTTTATCTTCATTTGTTCGTCCTCTAGGACGAATTCATTTATCAAAATCGTTCGTGTACCTATAAAGTTTGTGGAAATCTAATCTATAATAGTTACGTAAAACTGTCGATTACTTTTTTTCAAACGGGTCAATGATAATTCCAACAGAGTTACATAATCTCGATATGAATTTTGCGCGATTCAAGCTGTCACGACTGCGATCACGATCATAACCGGTTGCGTAACGTTCATTTTCCATAACAAAGGTGTCCCGTAAAGGCTCGGGTCATGACGAAATTCATCTACGATCGAAACACTGGCCTGGCGGATGCGACATTGTTCTCGATGTTCCGGTTCCCTGACAGTCCGCAGGTGCATTTTCAATGTGACATCGCCGTGTGCAGAGGTAAACTGATTCGCTGAATGATTTCCGATTACGGCCTGCTTCGATCTGGGTTACAGCGTGCCGTTCAACTCGGCTCGGCAATTAACATATACCCTCGAAACTTTCTTTGGACGTTTAGTAAACGCGTTATTCGAACGGACACCGACAACCATAGTCGTATCGCGTCTAGGTTCGTTCGATTACGCTTCCTACTTTGCAAGAAGAGATTTCAGAACGCTTTCCTCCCGGTGGTCGAACGAGTGTCGAACGGTAAATAATGCGTCGTAATAGATAACAGGTGAAACGTAAAACGGTTTATCTTCTTTTCCACTAGGAAGCTGCGGTATCCCCGTTTGCGAAGGCGATAACGAGGAAGATATAAAGGGAGCGTCCTTAATTAATGGGCAAAGCGTGAGCGGCGAGGAAGGAGTGCTCCTAGCCGGCACGAGCGTGTTCGTTCTTGACCCTGGTCAAACGCCATGTAAATATCGCACCATACTTTTCATACTATACTATCGCTTCCTGCTTACTCCGTGGATAACACCGCGTGATTATACTCATACCTCCTCCTTGAACTCCTACCTCCGGAGTTGAATTAATTAGCCACCACGCAGCAGGTTCTCCATTTCGACGAGATTCTCTGTTCTCAATTTTCTACAGGAGAGGTTTCTTATAGTTGTTAACGCGGTACTTGTTTCATAGCCGTTCAGACATTGTACGAGGATGGCAGCGTTCACCCGTTATGGTTGCTGTGGCTGGCAGTAGCTCTTGGCATTCTGTTCCTCATCATGCTGATAATCAATATATTCCTCTGCTCCGCGATGACCTGCAGCTGCACCAGGACGGACATTATCGAGAAAGAGCCATCGATTATCGAGGACTACGATCCGTATCGTAGCTGGCATGGCTCCCAATACGGCTCGAGGTTCGATTTTATTTCTCATTGGAACGACGTTTCAGATCGTAAGAACACGAAGACGAAAGATTCCTTGAAATTCCACGGAACTTGTAATTACCCCGAAGGCGAAAGAGATTCTCTTTTAGTGCGGAGTGTAATTGAGATGTTTAGAAAAGGAGGATTCGAGGAATTTGCGTGCTTCGAATTGATTGAAACACGGTAGTGAATTCTTTGGATCGATTGCTAGCTTGTTGAAGGGAAATAATGAATATTGCTCGCGTGAGCTAAAGGAGCATCTGAAATGCTTAGCGAAGAAAAAATATTTCTTTCTTTTCAAACATATTTTAGTCAATTTAATATTGCTCGTGAAACTTGATGCTACTTCGTACGTCATATTTAAAAAATATTATGGCCTTTAATTATTGCCTTTGTATTCGAAATGACTAATCGTCTACGTGTTTGATCTATCAACGCATTGTCATCGAGATTATTTTTAGCAACGATCGAACACTCGACTGAATCATTGTCTGTGTTTAGGTACTCCTTAAACGGGAAGCAAGGATATGCTTCCGGAGGATCGACGATGAATTCAACCAGGTCGATATCGACGAACAGCGATCACTACGCCATAGTCCATTCAAGGCCAGGGAGCAGATATTCCGGGCCAGGTCAGAAGCATCATCACCATCACAGAGGGCCGCCGTCAAACATCGGCTCGCACTATTCTGGAAAATAATATTCATCAAACTTACATATATAACGAAAAAAGAAAAGATGGATAGAACAAACTATCATTTTGATTAATGTTTCGAACATAATTGAAGCTCTTTTATAACAACGCAACCACGCGTAACGGGTATCTAGATTTGATAGAGTCATTGCTCACACTGTTCAAAGACAAACTACATGAATATCGAGATAATAGACAATGGTTGATCCTTGACTCGAAACAAAAGCATACAGACGCGTTGCAATAATATGCTTGATTATATTCTTAACAAAGAACAGTAATGAACACTTACGCTGTTTGGGAATTTTTTTCGCGTTAAGGATTGACTTACGTATAGCTTGATACGTCCTCAATAGTTACTACTAATATATGATACACTTAGTTCGCAATTCCTGCCTTCAAAGAGTATTTTTGTATTAATATTCAACTATCGTCTGACTCGTACTCCCGTTTTCTCAAAAAGGCAGGAAACTTGAGAAAGATCAAACATTAATTTGTACGCGGTTTTGTACAATGAAATAACACGTTTCATTCGTAGGTATATCGAGATATGGCAATCCGTTCCATTTACTTTTAGTATCTCTGTACGAGAGAAGGTTCTTCAACTAAATCGTATATGTATCATATGATAGTCATAAATATAGGTACTTAGCATTCTTTTTTTACTATGTTGCGTAATATCTACTTAATTAAGATGGAATTAGACGAACGCTTTTGTACATAAAATCATTAATCAGAAACATCATCCTTTGTCCTAGCGACGTGTAGGAACGTTCTTTCGTGCGCATGTATGGTTCTCGCACCGTTCAACTAGAGGTGTTATCATCATAAACAAAATTTGTATTTTATATAAAAAAAAAGAAAAAAATCTATGAATTTTGGAAAATAGGTCGAATAAAAAATGTAGTAACTTGAAAATTAATCTGTCGCGGATAACAGAATAAATTTTACATTTTATACAAAGAAAGAAGAAAGAAAATCTACTAATTCTAGACAATGGAACAAGAAATAGACTTAGAGAGTCACTTCGTTTTTTCATTGACACGAATTTTTATTGTTACAGCTCAATGAAACATTCCATGTTCAACGAGTTACAAGTATATGCCTTTTTAAATACAGTAAAAATGTAGAAAAAGTTTCTGGAAACGTTTATTCTACCTGGACCCATTCAAATCTGCAATTTTCGAACGATGCTAAAATTTATTCCATGAACAAGATTTCGTTTACATAGAGAGTAACGTTTCGAATTCAATGGATGCATAAGTATGATAAATTTCCTTTCTATCAAGCAGACGATGCACAAGTGAATGAACGCTGGAATGAAACGTGGATCGCGTGACTTACCTACTTTACGAGGAAAATCAAACGTTTTGAAATATTATAGATGCAATTATTTTGTAATTAAATCTGTACGCGTTCTCGTAAGATGGTATTATCAGTAAAAATATGCGACACCGGGTATTGGGGTGTGTTGCATACCAGTCGTTCATGAATACATCTAGTCACGTAAATACGCACGTACATCATTCGCTTTGTCATACTAAATACCTACTTCATGGGGGACGAATACGATACTCCATTATGGTAAACTGCAGTTAACATATCTAAAGTTTCAGATTTATAAATGATAACTAATATATAAATAATAAATAGGCTACGGACATTTATGCAGATTTGTGCTTTTGTAAACCCAAGCACTGCTAAATTTTACCTATTAAGTATTGTTATAATGAATATTCTACTTTGGATATTTCATATATTTTTGTTTATTGTCTGCATTCTGTGTATTTTTATACCCTCAAATTTCCCATAAATGCATAAAATTCCCACAAATTTCTGCAGATTTATCTTTAAATAAACGCAAAGAAATGGAACATAAATAGATATTTGTTTCACCTACTAAATATATATTATAACGAACAACTCTATTTTCAATATTTTATATATCTTTGTGTATTTTTACGTCTCCAAATTTCCTATAAGTGCATAAAAATCTGCAGTTTTTTAATAAACGTCTAATCAACTAAAATTAAACGATTCCAATAACGAAAAATGTTATTGAAAATGTTTAAATATCACGTTTAATCAAGTTACGAACTAATGCATCTCGAAACGAGATCTCTTAAATGTTCCTTTCATTGAATGTGACGCCGTTAGTTATTCGGAAGAGATCATATATCCGGGTTAAGCGTGCTGTTCTCCTCTGGCTTAATTGACTGAATCTGAGTACCGCTACTTTTGCAACTTCATTTAACGCGGAACTTGTTAACGTTAACGATAACAGTATTCTAGTTTCATGCATGGTCGTTGTCCTCGGTTTTTTAAGAAAGTTAGGTCAGCATCTTATCACGTAGCATAGTAATAAAAGAATGAAATGATCTTTTATAGACCGTGCAATGGGATTATGAGATTTTCATCGACAAAAGTAAAAAGATAGTCGAGCTTTTAAAAAAAAATTTATTATTAAATGTACATCTTCACTTGATAACGGCATATACGCGAAATACTCGCTTAAATACTACCTGTACAAAAAACACGAAAACTCATCTCTTCATGTGGACAATAATCTCTGAATCTGTCAGAAATTTTCGTAGCATAAATTATTATTAGAAATGTTCGACTTTTTGTAATTTTGTCAGTGAACATTTTGGTTAATCATACAGTACGTTTTCAGTGACACTTTTCTGAACATTCAGTGACAATCACTGCTAGTTGATCTTGTAAAAGAGTATTTGTACGTTATAGATCCACCATCAAAAGTGTATAAATAAGTTAAAAAGGGAAGAAAATTAATTCGTAACAGAAATAACATGCAATATCTCAATATCCTTTGTCAACACGAAACTCGTGTGGATAAATAAATTTTTCATAAATAAATAATGATTGAACGTCTGACTAACGACAGTTCTTCGTTCTCGAAAACTTGCCCTTATCGAATACGTATCAAAGAACGTTGCCCTAGGAAATCCAAGGCAGGCCAATAAAAATAAACGGTCTCGCAGAAAAGATTCTGAAAACGAAGATTAGCGTACGTGTTTTATCTTCAACAATATCAAAGAGAGTACCTCTGGTTGTAATTTCTTTCCTGTTAGAAAGATTGAGCTTCTTCGCCATAAATTACGTGAAATAAATCACGGGGGTTCCGCAGCGGGCCGTGCAACGTCAGAGACACTCTCTTCTACGAAACAAACGTGCTATGATCGCTAAAAAGCGACGTCATAAAATACATATCCGTATAGACGACGTACACCATGTTAATCCGTCGGTGATTAAGTATCGCCACGATCGAGTATTTCGTGTTTTAACGGTTTTGTCGAGTGTATTTAGCGAAGTGAAATAGAAGAATATTATCTACAAAACGGCGAGTATCGTGACGTGGTGCACGTGTGTTTGTCGTGCGCGACTCGCGAGGATGCAGTTAGCACTGAGTCGTGATCGGTCATCAAGCGTTGTAATTGTGAGTTGCGAGTAGTTGTTTTAACATGAATTCTCTAATATCGTGATAGAATAAAACAAAAAAATAGTAGAAGGAAAAATGGAAGCACCATGAATAAGTGTAGAAATATATAGGTATGTATAAATCAGCGACAGCAAATCTGTCTACGTGCTAATGTTTGCTTATTTAACGATAAAATATCGACTGTCATTCGAAAAATGGTTAAGTACTATAAGAACAAGTACAACCTGAATATACATTATAGTTGATCGAGTATTGATTCAAGGATTCAATGTTCGTAAATGACCAATGGAATGGTTCGCCCGCTGTGTTAAGCTCAGCAAGGAATCGAACGTGCCCGAGATTAAGTCGAAATTTCATGCTGAGCAAAATAAATAATGAATAGTATCGTAAATTGTTAATTTCTAGAACAAAAAGAGGAAGCCAAGTAACGACACAGCCTGGCGCGTGTATTTCGTAAAAGGTGAACGGAAATACCGATACATCCGCGACTACGTCAAGAAATTTCTTCGACACTCCTACCATCTTCTTTGACATTAATTATCTACGAATATTTTTGTATTCTTTTTTCTCATTTCTTTTAGTTCTCCACATATTAGGTAATATGCTAAAGTTACCTTTCCTCCAGTATGTATATACCCTAACTGCACTACTTGAAATGCTGAAAAGGACAAGAACGAAAGCCACATGCTCCAGTTATGGGCACGAATTTTCCTTCCTAACTAAAGAGGCCACTTTAGGAACCTGGACTCGATCCAGCGAAGCGTTTCGTCGCTCGTGTATCGGGCCATTTCGCTCATGCTAGTGGTCAACGCTCATTCAGATGAAACGGATCGAATTTCCTTAAACAGCGTTACTCTAATGATCGCCGATCGGTCTCCACGCTGTGCGCATTGTTTTCGCAAAGATTCCTCTGCGCGCCATTTTATCCCAAACAACTCCCACGTTAATGTTTCGTTAAAATGTAACACAATTATTTCTACATTATGTACACAGTTACAAATGTTAGTAACTTTTCGCGACTTCCTTTCGGCAACCGGCTGAAGATACTCTTGAGTACCGGTGTATAGATCACCGGTGTCACATTCTTTCTTATTACGTTTCTTTCTTATCACGTAATTGAAATGGGGCGTTGATTCGCGTAAAGTGGCAAAGTAAAGCATCTAGGACGTAATAAATATTGGCTGTTGCCAGTGAGTGGAGTCGTTACCGTCTTTTGGGAACGATCGCCATTGCGGCAGCAAAAAGGATGTCTGTTGGTGTGCCTGATTAAGAACTCTTTTTCCGCCTGTTTTCCTATCGTTTGATTCATGAACCCCGTATTTTCAAGGACCATGAGTCTCTTTTACTCTCTTCTTTCACTCTCACTCTTTCTCTCCCTCCCTCCCTCTCTCTCTTTCTCTCTCTCTCTCTCATACACTCTTTCGCTCGCTTTGTTCCTCCATTTTTTTGTTTCTCGCGTAGAGCGCTCTCTGACGAACGACCCAACGAGAGGAAGATTTACGAAATAGATTCGCTACAGCATACTGACTACTTTACAGGAATACGCTAAAAATATCGTGTATGCTTTGGACCGCCTCTAATTTCTCACTTTCTTTAGGATGGATCAGTGAAATGAGTCTAATAACGATGGCGGTGTTATGGGCGGTAGGTGATCTCCGCATCTTGGGAAATTCGGCGGCACTGGTGGAAGATCGGCGTGTGTTCCAACGTGTAGAATTAAATTCATTCCGATAAGGATGTGGAATAAGAAGTGACAATGGAACAACCAGTATCCTGAAAAGGAGAAATGACGTTAAATGATCGCAATGATTTGTATTATAAACGTGTAATCGCGTTGCGCAGTTTCGCTCACCAGGATTGTCTGCACGGAAGCGGAAAATGACGTAGCCGTTGTTTGGAACAGCTATAGTGTCCTTGGCAGGTGGCAAATTGAACTGTCGATTGAGGAGACCCCTTTTATCGAGATCCAACGCGTGTTTCAGATTGATCTTCTTCACGTTCTTGTCCGGAGAGCGACCGATACCGATTACATTGAAAGCGTAACCGTGTAGGTGGAAGGGATGCGACAGATTGGGTTGCTGAACTGTAGAAAAATTAATCAAATCATAGAATTACTTTCTATATATCCAGATTTGTAAGGAGCATATGCACTGGGAATTTTATTTATAACAATACAACGTTAAAAAGCCACGAGTTTAGGTTTCATTTTTAGAACTCAATATTTAGGGAACTCAATAGGACTTTATACACCTACTCAAGTGTATTTCGTCTTCATCGAGCACGAGAGAGTTACGAATATCTGACGTTACTTATTTATTTTAAATACGTAGCATTAAATTATTGCTCCACGAAATTAACTTCACAAATTAATGGACTAGCTAACGAAATAAAATCCCAGTGAATTAAGACAATGCTAGTGTGTATAAGTATGTATTGTATATGAAGATTACATAAGAGAAACATGGTTAGTCCGCTTTTCTTGATTTTCTAAATTTCACGTTACCTAATTGGTGAAGGAAAGCATCTTACCATGAAATTGAAGTGCTAATAATATATATAAATTTATGAAATTTTATGAAAAAAGAGAATGATGAAAATATGTAGATAAAATTTAATAAAAGGATATTGTCTTGATAAAATGAAAAATATGACTCATCACGTTTTTGTTCTACTATCTTCATATATTTCCAAAATTCTTTTTTTAGAAAAAGATCGCACCTTCATCTACGAGAACCACTTCGACGACCGCGTTGTGCGGGATATCAACCTGATGGGTGCACATGCAGTTAGCGCCGCAGTCAGCAGGCCTGTTGTCACCGTTGCAAAACTGTTCGGGCGGGATATCGTCGATTTGCGAAAGCGGAGGCGCCGGCGGAAATGTGAACGAGATTTCATCGACGAGAGAGATTACATGATCTCCGGTCGGGGCGACTGTGAAAAGCACAAATGCGAAATGATAAACGGCTTGGTTTAAATTCCATTTTAATGGATTCGATGGTAATGCATTCTTGCGACAGATCAAAGGAAAAAGAAGCCATCCTTTAAGAAAGAAACCGAGTGCGATTTTGAAATCGTCCGTAAGGCTGCTTACCCAAGAATCGATTATACGTTTGAGGCTGGAAGACTTCTTCTGGCCTGTAGAAGAGGAAGCGGAATGGCAAGAATATTTTCACATCTGGACGTTGTTGAAGAATTCCTTGGTCAATTTGACGAGCATTCTTCAGCTGGCTCACGCAAATCGCGTCATCTCGTTGACGATTGCAAATCGCGTCCAGTGGATTCAGTACCTGCAAGCAGGTGGTTTGGTAATCAGGAAAAATCGAGTCTCTTTATCTACTACTGGTAAGACAGAGAGTTCTTCGATTTCTGTGTTATCTATAGTTGACTGTAGCTGATAAGTATAAACGGTACATATAGATCATTGACAAATTAGTTTCTTCCTTTATTTTAGATTTTCTAAGAGATATTCTTCATTCCATCAATTGTCTATAGATATTAACGACAAAATTCTAAAAATTATTTTATTTTATTGAATGTCTTTGGATCCTTTCCACCCATAGAAACAGCCTATTCCCATTATCTGACTTGGAAAAGTACTTTATTGCACTAATTTGGTTTGCTTACTTAACATTTACTTTGGTTAAATTTCTGCAATTAAAGGAACTACTTCTACTCAAAGTATGGCTCTTTATTTTAGGTAATGGCACTTGTGACACTTACAACACCTTGCGGAAGACCAAAATCGTAAGTTGGTGCCGTAGTAGTCGGTTGGTAAGGACCACGAGCGTATCGTAGTATGGCTAGCTGTTGAGCACGCGGAATACCGCATTCGCCGAGCGAACGAACTTGAATCCAATACGCGCCAACCGGTTGATCCGCATTTATTACGAAGTCGTATCGTTCGCCTGTAAATCATGCAAGTAGATACTTTACTTTCACAACCGTACCTCAATTAAAGTCTAGGAAAATAAAAGCGGATGCGCTTTCCCTCTGATCTCGGAGGGTATAAAAAATCGAGTAATCGAGGTTAGAGGATTTTTACCGGAGAATGAGATGATCGTGTCCACCGTGGCTGGCTGGACTGCTTCTCCGTCGGTCGCGATCACGGTAAGGGAGTGACCTTCGAACGTGATCTGAGATGGACAGACCGATCCAAAGGAATTGATCAGTCGGAAACGATAACGACGGCCGGGAGTTATAGTGAACACCTCCAGGGGTGTATTCGTCATGAAACCGGTGTTGGGATCCTGCGGACAGAAACGAGTTCTAGAATGTCTCGCGTAGTTTGTATGGGGCTTCATCAGAGCTCCAGGATTTTTTCAGTTATTTTACAGACTGAAATATGAGATCATGAGAATGATTGAAAATTTATATGTTGATGAAGGTCGTGTTTTGAGTGACGAGATTTATTAAAATCTAGTAGAGGAATGAGAGATTTTAGATGCGATGACTATAGTATTCCGTCATTGGAGTGATTGGAAATTTATATGCTAATGAGGTTCCTATTTTGGGTGACAAGATTTATTAAGATGTAAAAGAGAAGCAAAAGAAAGTAAAAGAGGGTATGTGCAGTGGTAAATAATTTTTCTACACGATATAAACTTTGAAATATGAAATCACTAGACTAATTATACATTTATATATGAGTCAAGATCCTATTTTGGGTAAGGGAGTGATCATTAAAAAATATGAGGAGAAGGAAACACAGTACAAAAGATTATGTAGTTATGAATTCTTGCAAATAGTTGAGACATTGGAATCACGACTGATGAAATAAGATTCACCAAAATGATGAAAAATTTATATGTAAATAAGGTTCCAGTTCTGGGTGAAGAGATTTTTATTAGGATATCCAGAGTAGTGACAATTAGAAACAGACTCAGAGAAAAAGGAAAAGTGAACGAAGTAAGGACATATATGATTACGACTTAATTTATAGGTATCGTAGATATTTGTTAAAGATGGAAAAACAAGACATAACATAACGAGGATAAATTTGACGATTCGTACCCTGAATTGCCCTTTCCCGTTGATCAATACGCTTTCAGGCGCTTGACCGGTGTTAACTGCAAGACGACCAGGGAAACGCTCGGCCGCGTTCTCGTGGAACCAGTCGCTAAGGAGGACGACGTGGGTAGTGAGATCGTAGTCGTAAAGGTTGCTGTTAGGGTCTTTGCTCGGTGGTTGACGTATTACGATACTTCCGTAGAGACCGTCTATTTTCTGTAATCCTGTGTGAGCATGCCAGAAATGCGTACCTTCGTTCCCAGCTAACCATTGGTACCTATGTGTACATAAGCACGTGATAAGCGTATGAAAAGAAAATTTGGAAAGAAAAGCGAAATGAAGAAACAAAATTGGTTTATAGTTACCTGAATGTGCTACCCTCCTGAATAGGACATTGTGTTACAAACGGTACACCATCGTAATATTGACTTCCTCTTTGCCATACACCGTGCCAATGAATGGTAACTTCCATACCTTCGATGTGATTTTCCACGTCAATCACGACTTTGTCACCCTGACAGACTTGAATGCTTGGTCCCGGAACCATTCTATTCGCTGTTAAAATACCTCGTTCCACGCCATCTGCTAAGACGCACTGACAGTCGCTCCAAACGACGTTAGTTGCGTTGGGGGTGCAAATTTGGCATGCCCTATAAATTATGGAAAAATATTAAAATTGCATAAATTTGAGTTTGGAAATTCAAATGTCTCAATTTGAAGTTTGAGTGTCTAATAGACTAAAAATTTGAAAGTGAATTAAAAAGTTTGAGAATTTAAATGCGGATTTGTTTCTTTATTATTCTCATCTCTGTTTTCCTATCGCATCTAACATGTTAAGAAAACATTTTATATTCATGAATTTTGTTCTCGGCTGAAGATTCTGAAAGATGATACTCACGCTCCAAGTACAGTGTAGTACTCAAGGGTGAAGTGATAGTAGCATATCCTCGGAGGTTCATTTTCGCGACAAGCTCTGGCACACTCGTCCGGCGAGGAAAGCGCCGGATTTCGTCGTAATTCAGCCGTGGCGCGTTCGCTATAGTCTAGGGGTCTTGTCCTTGGTGGCCTGACAGTCACCCCCCGACTACCAAGATTGTCGATTCCGCCGAAACCACTTCTAAATACGTTACCGGTCGGATGGGTCTGCACCAAGCCATGGCTCGAGGGGAAAAAGTCGGTGCTATCATCGGTAAAGATATTGCCTGTCTTAATAGTTGGAGTCCAAAAAGAAGACGCTGGCGTCTGATCGGCGATCACATCTGTAATTGGTCGTTTAAAATTAAAATTAGAAAATGTAAATTTTAGAATTTGAATTTTAAAATATCTGAATTTTAATTAACATTTAATTCGCTATATCTAATAAATTACATAAATGGTACGATTAAAACAACAGTGTCCTATTTAATTTAAAATTAAGAAAACTGGTTTCACAGGATATGAGCAAAGGTGATTTAAAGGTTTCGAATAAATGTAGAACTCAGTACGAAGAGAAAAGCTGCCAGAAAGAAGACTAAGAAAACGGTCGACAGGTAAACTGGAAGATGCTTTTCTTCGGGGTTTTCGCGATATAATAACGCGTAGGTAAAAGATACTATAGCAGAACGGGCATAAGGTACAATACAACAGATGTAGATAATTAATAGCGGGAAAACGATACAATCTATTGCTATTTATAACAGGTAAATACACGTTTCAACGCTACAGCATTTCATAACTATAACAGTTACGGCGATGGTGATGCGACATACTATACACATGCAATACGGCGCCTAATATTGTTTCAACGCTACCGTTATGACGATAGATGAAACAAGCGTGGCACGAAGAAAGCAACGAGACTTGCAAAAAATTCGAAAGGTTCTCTTGTATCGTTTTACGTGGTACGTGTAAAAGTTACTCCTCGATTTATAAGGAAAAATAGCCCCGATTAAAACGCGCTACTGACTCCTAATGCACATTCACAGTCCTAAAAACGATCATTTATCTCGGGCGTGCTTGTCGGTTCAATGCTACAAAAGTATGCGGGAGAAGGCGATTTACGAGAGAAATTGCTCTCGGGTACAGACGCAAACTCTCTCGAGTCAAGGTGAACGTTATCGTTGGATTATCTTTATCTTGACCCTCGACGAAGATAGCGAGTAGATGATTTCGTCGTGCAACTAATAAGCCTGTTCTCGTTGCTTCGATCGTGACAAACGTTGAGAAAGAAAAAAATTCACCGTCCCCGAAATTGAAACACAATAGCATTATTAGTCAATAGGATAATTACTAGCAAGTACAAAGAACGATTAACACATTAATTATGACGGCTACAGGCCGAGTTATAACCACGAGGTGTGCGGCCCAGAATGAGAGCAACGCGCGAGCGAACCACGATTAATTTGATGGTCACATTAGCAGTACGCCTCGTGCTATATTTTCCCTTTAATTATCGCGTCGCTCGAGTGACTTTCGCGAGCGGTTTTCACAACATAGATGCCACGGCCCGCGGCCACTCGGATACCCAATTATAGAACACCGTATTCGTAATTTATTTTTCTGTTATTATCTCGGATTTCGTTTCAATACCTCAAGCAATTCTGATTTTATTTCGATTGCATTACTTGTTGGTTTCTATGAAATATTCATGGGAAAATCAGTTTCCTTTTGCAAAATTTTTGTTATCGTTTTTAACGTTGTTTTTCCTAGTTCTTTTACAAAAAGAAACTCAAACTTGAGCAATTTTTTCGCGTATAATCCGTTGCTGTCTGAAATCGAAATGAACAGAATTCTAATGAAGATAATTTGGAACTTCTATGAATATCATAGTTTCGGTTAAAAATCATTGCCGAGCTAGACGGTGCTTTACAAACCGGTTTTGCCACGTGAAAAAAATCGTCAGTACGAGAACATTAAAAAAGGATCTGAAGGAATTTCGGATTGCGTAGCACACGCCGCGGTTTTAAAGTTCTCGTAGAATGTTGATTTAGGGTAACGTTCGATGAATAAAAATCACGCGGTACACTTGCCTCACCGTATTTGTTCATTGCCGCGGTAAAACCGTCGATGTCGTATGGGACTTCCAATGAAACTGGAAAATCTGTCGTTACTCGTGTAACGAGTGAAGAATACTTCATTGCGAAGAATGACATTGATGGAAAGTAGAGAAAGTTAAATATTCATCGATAAAACAGCGTAGATTAAATATACATACAATATACATCGGTTGAACATTGGAAAAATTCGGAAGCTCGATATACATTCATACGTACTTATTTTATCTGACAAGGAAGAAATTCTTTATTCTTAGAATTGTATCAAATACTATTCGTCAGAGGGATAAATAGTTTCCTACTATTTGTTGTTAAAGAAATTATCATATCATTTCATAAGTAATCGTCAAAACATGTCTTAGTTCTCAGATGTTTTAATCGATCTGTATTAAGATCATATGAATTTTCCATGAAAAAATGTTACGTTTTATTTCAAAACGTCTTCCGCTGTTTAAGACTCATAAGCAATATCAAAACCGTGTGGCGTAATAGTGTAATTAATAAATTTCTCAGTAGAAGCGTTTTCCTATTTCTTAATAATGACCTTCATTGTGTAAAACTTAGAACTGGTACGAGAAACGTTATAATCTGATAGACTAATTAATCAAATTCTCCATGAACGATTGATACTATTATTTACCTGTACCTTTATATGGGAACAAGACTGAGCAACGAATTGACACAAGAACTGTTTTTGGATATTTAACGACCCTGCGCAACTATTCTTAAAGGTTTATAGTATTGTAATTCAGCGTTCTATCCGGTCGCACGCCAGGCGGTCGGCCTCGTCCGCAACTGGCATAGGCGTGCATTATTTACGACCCTACACCGAACAGACATCGTGACGTAAAAATTCTTTGCGGATGAATTATGCCGCTCGCTTGGTATGCGAATTTTTTCTCCAGACAGCCGCGGTACATCTACAAAGCTTTGAACTTCGCGTATAAGCTTGAAAGCTACCATTTGTCTAAACTGTACCATGGCTTTTGTGGTGAACACGATGGCAACCACGCTCTTTGAATATTCTACGAAGAAGACAGAAAATAATATAGCGGAAAGAAGTGCGGAACTACAATATCTCGATTCTTTTTCTCAATATGTTAAATAAGCGTGACTATGAAAACTGTTGTTACCGAACGAACCATCTTTCACAAATCGAGAAGGCAAATATAAATTTGAACGTAAATTATCATCCATTAGGCCGCACTACGAACTTCGTGTTATTTTGATCGTTTCCCGCATCTAGATACATTCACGTCTGACATTTCTTCGAAAGTATATGCAAATCGCTGTTCGATCAATCCGTTTTGCAACGTTTCCGCGTAAAAGTTCGCAGCGATACGATTGCTGGAGAAATTTCTCTGAAGGTTCACGATTTCTTCTTCTTTCTAATGCTTCTAAGCTATTTGAATTGACGGATTCTGTCGATGAAAAAATTGAAATTTATAATATTGCATTCCACGGGGTTTCCTTGAGCTTCGTTCGCGCTACCAGCAAATTACTTGTTGCCGATCGGTATTAAACGACTGGTCGATAAAACAAAGCACGATTCGCTTGAAAAGGAATTCTGTCGCAACGGCATTTTAGTAATCGATACTTGGACTCGCAATGAGTTCTCGTTAATGAAAAAAAAGGTCTATAAAATAGATAAGAGCATAAGTGAAGCTGGTTTTTCGCTCTTCTACAATTCCCGTAGCAATTTCGTAAACCATTCGATTACCTAACTGAGTAGGTAAGAAAAGAATGTAGATTAAAATTTACTGTTGTCAGAGGGTCGGTAAAACTCTCAATTTCAGCACAGTCCAATGTAGAAAGTTTTGCATTTGTTCTCTGATTTATTGTTCGTCCGGAAGAACACGATTTGCCACATTGTTGCGCAGCTGGGAAGCCATTAGCAACAAGATAATGGGACGAAAAACGTGGAACACGAAATTAACAGAATCTGCGATAACTTGTCAGATTACGATAACTCCTCGGATAAATTACAAGCTACGAATCTCCAGGTAATCGTCGAAATATTGTAATTTCGCGAAATATCGTTTTATATCTAATGCCACGAGATTATCGCCCGAGCATTCTATGGCTACTGTTCTGTGCTAAAGGCGATGTAAACTCGGTAAAGACAAATAATATACGAGGACGTTTACGAGTGGTAAGAATAGAAAGCGTGAATAAATCACGCATTTAATGATTTCTGTGATTCGGATTTTGAAATACGTGAAAACTGATCCTGCGAGAAGGCACGGGACGTGTTAAGAAAACGTCAAAGTCACCTGCGCTACGCCGTGTTTCAATTGGTCTTTAAACGACTTGCACTTATCGTTAGAAACGGTCGAACAAATTTGTCAAAACAACGTTGTGGCTGCGATGCCGCCCTGACGGCAGACTTTCACTATATTTCGCACGCCACCTGTAATGACGGATCTCCAGTTCGATGTGTCATCATCTGACGTCTCGTGGATCGTGTTCTATTACGCAATTTTCATAGGTTTATGTAAGATGGAACTCGTAAGGAAACGCGGTTTACATAATATACCGGCCGCATGTCTGTGGTCGAACTCGCAGACCGGGGTTAGAGAGTCCACCTACGTCGGCTGACTAGAAACCCTGTCACGCGAATGCCTTTTATGATGACACTGCGATAAAGCAATGGTCGTGACAGTCCAGTTTGTACGCCATGGGAGGAAAGAACAATACGAATGTGTAATGTGTCCAGCAATTCCTTTAGTCCTTCATTGGGGAAATGCTAGTTTTGTTGTTAGTCAAGGTAAGAGTACGGTTACGGAAGGGAAGATAGATCATTGTGAAAGAAAGATAGAATTGAGTCAAATGAAATGACGAAAGAAACGATGTTTTGGAAGGGTTTTAGGTCACTTATAGTGGCTAAAAGAGGTATTGGCACACACTATTGTATTTATTATGGCATTTAATATATTAATTAATTAGGCCAAAGTGAATGAAATTTCGTATAATTTGATAGTTTTTTCATGTAGCTATAATAATTTGATACTATGAAAATTAAATATAAAACCTGGTACAAAAAGGCTTGCTTAAAAAATAAGAATATGTTTGTATGAAAACTGGATTGATTATCCATCAATTGTTAATAATTTATTTTAAGACTCCTTCACATTAGTTCGAAGTAACTCGATTTCAAATTTATGTTTATAAAAGTCAAGTGATTTGGTTAATGAAAACCAGGATGTTCCGTACATAAATGAACACGCCGGTTGTTAAGCTGACGCGAATCAACGAATTGGAAGCAATTAAAGAAATTTAAAATTAAGGCATCTTTCGAAGGATTGGTCAACAGCGGTATTCGAATAAGGTTAACAAGTGTTAAAGTAAAGTAAATAAAGAAGTAAATAAATTAAACTGGGGTTTGAACGCCGAATTTCGATCAGAGCAGCCGAGAAATTAACAAGAAAGCCGTGCTTCGAGATGTGTTTTCTTAAATCTTTCACTTTCATTTCTTTCATCGAACGTGTCAGATTAATAACATGTACAACGAAGTATATTTCACACCTGTGCTGTCTTATTAACCTCTATTTAAGGAATAGTTAATTTGGTATACGTCAAAACCTTCTACGTCGCCTTAACATCTTAATTTAGAAAATCTTTCCAGTTACGCCATACTTATGCTGTAATTCATCGGTTATACAATGCCGTTTTCCACGTTTCATTACATTAACGACGAGTTTCACGATTACTGTACGATATAATAAGTCAATTGATCGACTCCATTGAAATTAATTGTTCGATTAATGGATTGATGAAAAATGAGATAAATATTCAGAGAAATTGAAATGAAAAAAAACTTCACGAAAGAAAAATTCCTTTCATTTATATGAATTAATAATAGTATGTTCTTTTAATTGTAGAAACTTGCGACATAGGATTTCTAGTTTATCATTACCATAAAATTACCAGTTGAAAACGTGTTAATTTCATAGTTTTCACGTAGGTTTCATGATACAAAACTCTCGAATAGTATACGTTGCTTTTAAACTGTTGTAATTTGCGCGTGCTTTTTGTTCTGATTCAGTATTATTATAGGCGATCGATTCGTTTCACACGCTCGAAAGGATAGTTCGAAACAACAGGACGCCGAACTGGGACAAAGGAAATAAAACGGGACCATTGGCAACGCTTAAATGTCAAGCGTTCGACGTCGATCGTGTCACGAGTCAAAGTTTGTCCTTTCCTTTGGTATGCGATTGAACTTTGGCGTCGTACTTTAATAAACAGGGGAACGTTGATGCGCGTAAAACGAACGGCTCGGTGTCTAACCTTTAATTAAATTATCGGATGGATCGTACGTTTCATACTGTTCGTGCAGATCTAACGAGACATTAAACTGCTCTTTCGAGATTTATAGTGAATGTTATATAGTTTCACGTTGTTATATTATTTTATTAATATTAAACGTTACATTATTTGTAATTATAATATTATTATACATTATACATTATATACATTTGTATGAACTACATTTATTTGAATAAAGCTTTAATTAATGCCTGATAAAATGAACTGCTGTCGGTCGTATCCAGTTATCTGAATGTGACCAATTATATAAACTAATTGCTTCCCGACAAGTTTATATAAATGGAGTTCTACTATAAGTATAATATTGCAAACAATAAAAATAGAAAAGTAAAATTAAGGTAAAAAAATTTACAGACAGATCTAACTACCTTTATCAAGCGCAGTTTATTCACGGTGTTTATTAATAATTGTGATAAATGTGAGTATCGCAACGTGCAACGGTCGTTCGGCAATATATCGTATTCGCGGCTAGATTTGCAAGCGCGTAAGGAAGTGAGAGGAGAATTCAGCGTGTTGCGTGAGGATATTATGGTTTCATTTTATTACGTATCGTTAATGATCGCGATAATTATTTCCCGCACAATTAGATGATTGAATTATTGTTCCTGTTGTGTAATCCACGTATATTTTTTATTTCTTTGTAAATAAAATGTTAATGAAATGCTCTCAGGTTCTTCTTTTCTAACACGATTATTTTGAGCCGCAGAATAATCGACGAAGAGGTGACTAACTGTGCATATGATTCGTTTCGTAGGCGGACCGTTATTCGGAGATATTCGCAAGATATTTGTAGTCACGAGACTACATAGTCACAAAGGCTCATCGCTCTAAAGTTCAAACAAAAGGTAAAGTTCAAACAAAGTGAGATCGTAACGGAATGCTATTGATTCGAGGCTTAATGTTGCGCCTTGATCGTGGTTTCGCGTCCTCGTTCTTACTGTCGACGATCGAGCGATCAAAATGTCAGACTGTTTATATTACACAAAGACACTTTCGTGTCTTGATATTGTAAAAAATTACCTCACTATCCTTCGAGACTATTAGATAATAACGATCATCTATTATTATAATATATCGTTCCATTATTCGAATGAAATTATTCCAACTGTTGAACCATCGATTACTCGCCCGATTCAACCTGTTCCATATACCTTGACCCATTTACATTTCAACGTTTTTACATTTGTTCACGAATAGATCAAACAATCATGTCCAACTATTTCCTCGATATCTATAGATGGAAACAGACTAAAAACTCTATCCTAATTATCACGCTGCAAAAAGCCACTGCATTTATCTCATTAACATTCCTTGCTCTTTTCAAAGCAATGCTCTTCGAGAACTCAACTAACGATACTTTTTATCGGCACAATAAAGAAAGAAATAAGAATATCGTATATATATTCCAGTGCACATGAATGTCACAGATATTAGCGTGAAAAAGAGGAGATTAAAGGATGCTGTGTATAGCTTGAAATATAAGCTAAGATAGAAAGCGTGATGATCCGCGAATGAACTTGGCCTTGTCCTTGTCCTCGTCTCATCTTACGGAACACGCTCGACAAGCGTTCCTCGAGTTGTGCAAAAGCTAGGTATTGTGCAAACGGCAGGAGAGCGTCAGAAGGTGAAGGGAAGGTTCAGCGAGTGTTGCATCGCGTTCGTTCGTAACGTCGGCGCCGCATAAACACCGTTTCGATTGCGCTAATGAATGTAATAACAGTTCACTCTGAGCGAAAGCTTTCTAGTCATCGGAATTACGTCTACATAGATTGCTGTGTACAATTGAACGCGGCCGTCTTTTATGTCTCACTTTTCTCTTGCTTTCATCAAACCTATCATCTGCATGATTTATACGTCAACGTGATTGTTGTTTCGCGCTGCACCATTGCGTGGCGTTGGTTTAATAAAAGCCACCGTTTCTTGTCCGGGGTTATTAAGTCGTTTTGTTCATTTGCTTCCTAACGTTTGACGCGAGATGAATGGCCTTCGTCATCTATCATCTGTTTTTTATGCTTTTGTTTGTCAAGGCGTCGCCTGCAGATCGCTCCAAAGCAAACAACTCTTGACAGTTGTATATTTCAAACAAGATATATTTCAAACATTCTCAAAATAAGATTGCAAATATTTTAACGAGGCGTATAACTGGCCATTTTTGGGTTCCGTTTCCGCGTGTTTATACGACGTGCCGTTTCCCGGAGAGACGTCCCCTCTGTGATCAAACATGCATGGCTTTAAACGATTTCGTTGTGTACATCGGCGATAAATTCACCGTATAAACGAGGCAATCACAGCCTGGTCAAATTAATGACTCGGCGGAGCGGCTGACGCAAGTGAAAGGCTTACGATCTCAGGCGATGAGACACCGGAAGTACGCGTGCACGAGCTCGCCATGAAATTTCACGGCCGATTCTATCGTTAAAATCGCCCTACTAACGTCCGATGCTTCGCTTTCCTTGATTCCCCACAGGTATCATACTCAGACCGGCAGCTCACAGAGACGAAACACAACGTGTAAGTATGTACTTTCGTCGAGAAATGTTCCGTGAAATTATAGCTCCTCCCACGTGTTCAACTACTTCTGTAATGGATGACGTATATTTTTGTTCGTATTTTCTCATTCTCAATCATTTCGCGTAGAGATTGGTTCAAAACGATCAAAACGGTTCTACACTTTCTAGTGGATGGAAATTGATCCTGTACATTGAGATACATCCTATCCTTTCGTTTCAGTACTTTTATAATGGATGATGTATATTTTTTTACGCAAAGAATTTGCTTAAAGCGATCAGAAAGGTTCCAAACTTTCTAGTGGGTGAAAATTGATCCTTCCTATTGAGACACCTTCTGTCCTTTCGTCTGAGTACTTCTATAATTAATAGGCGATGCATATTTTTGTTTATCCTTAACCACTTCAGACAGAGGTTTGTTTAAAACGACCAAATAGTATCTACAGTTCCTAGATTGAAAATGGGTCTTCTCGAGTTGAAGGATATCTGTTTCTTTCTTTTAGTTCTAAACGTTTAATAATTTAATTATTAATTACGCGGCGAAAGTCGATGGTTTTTACGTGATGCCAAATTGGCTCTTTCACAGAACGCGCCCCTTTTAATGAGGCTGTAAATATCGGAGTCATAAAATCTGAACTCTGTTATGTTTTCCAAATACTTTTCCTTATAGTCGTTCGTACTGTCTCCGCGAGTTATGTACGAAGACATAATTCAACTTTTACGATGAACATTTTATGCGTTTCCTTTCGTTTTTCTCCCGGATACGCGAATTGGTATAAACAATTTCTTGGCTAATCAAAAGTTTGTCGTTTTATCGTTGTAATTTTCTGGGCGATTATTCAAGTAGGTGTCTTGGTAAAACGCTTTTGGACCTTATTCTGCCGTGAAAGCGTTTATTAGAACCCCATTCAGACTTAATTACACTTTACATAGCACATGTAACTTTATAAATCTATTATTTTCGAGGTAAGTTTCACATCCGTAATATCGACTATGATAGTGATCAGTAACTGCATTTCACTTTATCAGATATACCTGGTGGAAATTAGTTTTGATTGCTTGGCGGAGTTATTCGAAAATTACTTCAGATATCGATCTAATTTTTTACGTAACGAATGCAATAAAGTTTCCAGAGATTATCGAAACAACATTCTATAATAGTTATTATGCAGTACGAATTTTGATGTATTTGTGGAAAATTATATAAAATACGAAATATACAATAGAACGTTTAAAATAAAATATTTATTTCTGAAGAAAAGGGAAGGGTAATGAAAGGAGCTGGTTAAAAAGAGACGTTATTGTAAATGAAATTTATGCCCGACTGTGTTCGACTATTTCACTAAATATCTTATATATAATATCTTATATATATAATAATATTCGATTAACGAAGGCCGATTGAAAGATCGACAATTGTGGAATTTCAAAATGCATTAATTTTAGAATTTTTTCAAAGTCCAAAGCATTGAATCCAGGAAGCTTCAGACATCAGAATCTATTAAGTTGCAAACTTCGAATATGAAAATTTAGGAGCCTCTGAATGGCTGCAAGCGATTTTAGAACGATAATTACGATATTTAGTGAGTGAAACTAGTTTCTGTTTAGATTCTATTTTCATTTACTTACATTCGTAAAAATTCAAATTCTCATAAATATCCGCAGTCCGCTAACAGCGTAAAACGAAAGACTACTCGAAGCATTTTGTCAGCGTCGATACAAGACAATTACGTTGGAAAAAATAATGTATGATAGAAGATGTACGCGCTCGCGTCTAGGTTTGCATCTCGTCTAGAGAGCCTGCTCCTTTCTCTCGTTCGCACTTTTATTTTCATCCATTCGTTTCTTAGCGAGACAGACAGCCGGTTGATGACTCGCGGTTTATTTTCGCCAGGATACCGCTCGCAGGAATACATGAATCATGATTGCTGCCTACGAAATACATGTACACAACCCCTCGACATGTCGTTCACCACGCCGGAATGATTCTTCTGATGTCATGGCATCGTTCATCCCGCCGATGTTATGCAAAGATGAGGCGGGAAGTTCATGAGATTTCGTGATTTCCGTGGCAAAGGTTACACTGTGCCAGCGGATTATTTAATAGAACGTACGGATCTCTTCTTGCAAATGTTTTGACGGGACAAAGAACCGCGTCAGTCAGAAAATGAACAAAGAAATGGTGTAATTGATCCTGACGAATATCCAAATACAAACGTCGTGCAACTTGAAGAATTATGCCATTGTGCGGTATTTGGTTAATAGTTCCTTGTCAAAGCGGCAGAATGCAGTCTTCAAGTATAATCGAATCATTAGTTGCTTAAACTAGTTGCTTAAACAGTTTTAATTTATCAATGGTTATCGCGCAGTGATCGTTTTGTTAATTGAGTTATTATCAGACAGCGGATGTTTCAGTAAATTTGTATTTAAACGAATTTAATAAGAAATCCAAGACTTAATTAGAAGGCCTAGAATAAATTAATTACTTTATTTTTTATGGATTCCCTATCTATGTTTCTGTGTTTTTAAAATTTCCATAAGTGCATACAACCTACATAGTTTACGTATTACGAAACCAAAGTGGCACTTCTACGCTTTCATACGCGCTAATCGCTTGCGATACGCTTGGAACTCGTTAGAAAATACGATTAAATTAAACGTATCACTTTTGAAGTATGCGCCAAACGACCGTTCCGCAATTTAAACGCGAATACATCGAATAAAACATCGCCTTACATCACACTTTAGATCATAAGTGTTCTAAATTCTGATCTCGTCGAATATTACACGTGGTACACGAGCGCGGGTTAGTTATATTTTCTTTTGAAGCAGCTTTAATTCTTGTAACTAGTTTATTTTCGACAGGTAGAAAGAAATAACAAGAAATCCAGCAAGAAGAGCATTGCACGCGAATCGGAGCAATTATGCATCGAAATAAATGAAAAATCTTGCTGATTTAATGTCACATTATTATTTTCAGCTTACAGGATGTGAATTCGCGAAATTATGTTGATATATTGTTGGCAGCTATCCCACGGGAAAAAGTAGTGGACAAGGGGATAAAGCTTTCTCGTCAATTAGAATCGGAAATCCAGTTTCCGTTCGGTCGCGATTTCTCACAACACGAACCTTGATAACCGTTTGAAAAACAGCAAACATCGCTTACGACCATTTGTTCTGGTGAAACCGCACGGCAGAAGAAAGACATTACATCACGAACACTATTCCTTTTTATTGACTTTCAGTTTACTATTGGAAATTGAGTGTTACTTGCACAATTTCGCGGGTGGGGAAACGCGACAGAAAAATGGAAGAGTGACAGGCCACCGACTTGGCGAAAGGAATCGATCCTTCGTGGGAATTCTTATTCTACGTCCATGAACCATACAAATTTTATTTATATAATTTCTTCCTTTTTATCTTTCCGATTTGAAAAGTAGATTTAAGAAATATTGTAGGATTCCGTTTATATGGACTCCATGTTTTATTTTGACAAAATTTTAATATCCGATTAGAGGAACTTTTGCTTTGAACGCTAAGTGCTACTTATGAACGAAAAGTCGTAAATAGTAGGGAGAATGAGAGAATTCTTATTATACGAATTCTAATTATGGGAACTATTAATTCCACAAGTTCTTGTAAACGAAGTTTTATTGTAGTATAATTGGACAATTTAAGAAAGAGAAGTTTCAATTTGAAGATGGTATTGCAAAATGTTCAACAATGAGAAGTCGATATGAATCCACGTGCTGCTGGTGAAATGCAATACGTAAAAGGTACAAGCTTGACATCGTTTTCTTAACGAGGCGCGTTCCTATCTTTTCATCGTCTCCCCATGAAAAAGCGACTGGCTGCATACCCAAGGGAGATCAGGAATCACTTGATTCTTGAATTGAGTTTCTTTCCACTGTAAAACACGTTCACTCTGATAACCTTA
The DNA here is from genome assembly GCF_014825855.1 of Bombus pyrosoma. Taxonomy (NCBI): domain Eukaryota; kingdom Metazoa; phylum Arthropoda; class Insecta; order Hymenoptera; family Apidae; genus Bombus; species Bombus pyrosoma. The sequence goes on from NC_057781.1 coordinate 2,171,047, forward strand.
CCTTGAAGAACCTAACGAGAGAAATACCATCGAACGACATACTAAGAATTTCACTTAATTAAGTAAAACAAAAAGAGGCGCACGCGTTTTACTGGTTTCACGGTAAAACAAACGCGATAAGGTTAAATCTCATTGGATCGAGATGTGACATCAAAATGAATAAGATCGATACTTTTATTACATAGTATTACGAATCGGTTAGCCGGAAGGAATATTCAATTACGCTTTCATAACGAGCACGTAACCTCGTCGTTTGATTAGCTCAACGACAGAGTTGCTGAAAGTAAGTACCGTAACAGTCCATTCGATTTTTTTCTATCCCGTAATCGCAGCGATCGTCGATTCCTTTACGACAGTCATCTACCAAATCACCTTCGATTCCTTGCCAGAAGGCTTCGATCAAGTTCTATCGACGTTGATAAAAGCGGAAGGCCAGGTACTGTTGTCACGATCGACTTGCACGGGAACGAATCAGTCTGAGATCGGTTTCGTTCGCGTTTGATTGGCTGCTTACTGGCCGAGTAGTGATGCAGAAAGCGTGACACAGTTTCAAAGTAGCGATCGTGGGACAGTCGCCACGGAAATGGAGAGTGATCCGGCGATCTACGTATATCTACTATATTTTCACTATTACAGTAGCCTACCACATTTTTTCAATGCATCCAAGTGTATCATTTACTATAGAAAACTTTTATGTATATACATAATTCTATTATATATATTATATGAAACAGTTTGAAATTTCATTATCACTATAATGAAATATAACTGTCATGATTATGTTAATAATATATAGAAATTGCAAGTTACCTTTTCTGTTTATTTGATTGGCAATATATATTTCATTTAACGTTAAGGGTCTCATTTTAGATACATAATTTAAATACCAACTCTGACGACTTCGAGTAGATTTGTGCTTTCGATCTCTGTAATGAAGTCGATCGATCGTTACGTTGATTTACAACAAACCCATATTACCCAATTAGTCTTCGTTTATG